>NC_037682.1:21269486-21569486 GCF_003255815.1 Theropithecus gelada | reverse complement strand
AACTATCTACAAAAATAAGTGGCAGGCCAGATTTGGCCCTCAGGCATTTAGTTTATTCTAGCAGAATGTTTTACTCAGTGGGTAGTGATGGTGATTGTTTTTGAGCAGTAGAAACGCTTTTTTCCTATTTAACCAAACAAAGCAGGAACTGCTCAGGTTGAAGAACAGGGTGGACAATCCAGAGCCTCCTTGTTCATATCCCCTGCTCTTCCTCAGAACACATTCTATTGAATGCCATTGAAGTAAAGCACTCAGTGTCTAGGCTGGGGGCCACATACTCATTGCCCTAATGAGTAGGTAACTCTTCATGAACCAATCTGGTCATATAACCAAGGTATGGAAGTAAGAAGAACCAGTTTGAGATCTGTTCTGTCTCCATCCGTTCCTGGAACTGAGGGTCCAGGAGATCCTCCTTTGCTCCAATGTCAATGGTCTCTTTCTCCGTAGGTGCCAGGCAGCCCACAGAGGCCAGTGAAGATACCTGGAGTATGAGTCATTGGTCAGACACCCTTCCTGTGCCCTCCGGCCAGAGGAGAGACCAGGTCCCCAGAGACCACAGCATCTATCCCCAGCTGCTGGAGATAACACTGCACTTGCGGCAGGCCATGAGGGAGCACTTCGTGCAGCTGACGAGCAGACAGGGCCTGTCACTGGAGGAAAGGAAGCACACACAGGCCATCCGTGAGAAGGAAGCCCTTCTGAGTTGCTTAATACGCCGGATGATCAACCTCCTACAGTCTGAGGCTGCAAGTGACCTGGAGCTCCAAGTGCCTCTTCCTTCTGAGGACTCTAGGGGTGATGTCAGATATGGGGAGAGGGCCCAACTGTCTGGACAGCCTGATCCAGTTCCCCAACTGAGTGACTGTGAAGCTGCCTTTGTCAGTCGTGACCTATCCAACCGTGGGATTGACATCTCTGTCTTCTATCAGTCAAGCTTCCAGGACTACAATGCCTACCAAAAAGATAAATATCATAAGGACAAGAACACCTTGGTGAGAATTTGGGGTGGGGGGTGGGCAGCATCCTCACGGGCTCCAGTCACTTAGATTTACTGAGTCCTGGGCCAAGTGCTGTATGTGCTCTCATTCTTTATAGCCTTATGAAATGGGCACTCTTGTCATCTTGCAGATAAGGGAGTAATTGCAGAAATAAAGTGACAATGCCCCAGAAAGTTGGAAAACTCCCTCCACCCCCAAATCCTTCCCTCTCCCTAAATCCCAGCTCTTAATTATTAGGAGTTGGCCCCTGTAGTCACAGGGGCAAATGAGCCTGCCGTTATGGAACTTAGTATAGTGATGAATGGAGTCAGCAACTGGGGCACAGACATTAACAATCTTCCCAAGGCCGGGCGCGGTGGCTCAAGCCTGTAATCCTAGCACTTTGGGAGGCCGAGACAGGCGGATCGCGAGGTCAGGAGATCGAGACCATCCTGGCTAACACGGTGAAACCCCGTCTCTACTAAAAAAGATACAAAAAAACTAGCCGGGCGAGGTGGCGGGCGCCTGTAGTCCCAGCTACTCGGGAGGCTGAGGCAGGAGAATGGTGTAAACCTGGGAGGTGGAGCTTGCAGTGAGCTGAGATCTGGCCACTGCACTCCAGCCTGGGCGACAGAGCGAGACTCTGTCTCAAAAAAAAAAAAAACAAAAAAAAAAAACAAAAAATCTTCCCAAGAGCATGAAAGGGATGCCCACTTCAGGTGGTCTGGGAAGATGTTTTAAAGGCTGAATCTGCCAGCCATGTGGTGATGGTCATGGCCATGACCCTCCAGGCAGGAGGAACAGCACAGGTAAAACCTTCAAGATGTGAAGGGCTAGGAGTGATTGGGAAAGGAGGTCCAGTGGCCAGAGTAGGGACCACTGGTGCTGTGGCAGGAGGTGTGAACAGAGGTGGATGGGAGATGCTAAGATGTTACCCTAAGGGACTGGGCGTGGTGGCTCACACCTGTAATCCCAGCACTTTGGGAGGCCAAGGTTGGTGGATTGCTCAAGTCCAGGAATTCGAGACGAGCCTCGACAACATGGTGAAACCTCATCTCTACAAAAAATACAAAAACTAGCTAGGCGTGGTGGCACACACCTAGAGCCCCAACTATCTGGGAAGCTGAGGTGGGAGGATCACTTGACCCTGGTGGGTGGAGGTTGCAGTGAGCTGAGATCATGCCACTGCACTCCAGCCTGGGTGACAGAGTGGACAGAGTAGGACCCTAGCTCAAAAAAAAAAAAAAAAAAAAAAAAAAGCATGTTACCCTAAGGGCGATGGGGAACTGATGAAAGGCTTCCAGCAAAGGGGGTCCTTAGCAGTTCTCCAACCAGAGGGTGAAGGGCAACATTAGCTATACCTTCCCCTTCTGTTCTTTCTATTCTCCCATAATAACTTAGAAGGCCCTAATGTGTAAGGAGAAGTAGCAGAGGTAGGTGCCAGGTGGGGCCTTGGGGATTAAGGGTCCAGGGTCAGGAGTCAGGTAGGTAGAGTTCTACCTATCACCCAAGGTCACATGGCTAGTAAGTTATTCAACTTTTCTAAACTTCACTCTTTAAATTGGAGTATATAGAACCTTCTTCTCAGGAATTGAGACAACTCACGTGAAACACTTGGTCTAGTGTCTGGCACATAATAAGAACTCAATGACTGGTCGATAGGACATAACTTATTTATGTGGCTCTAAGGGGGAAATTTGCAAGCTGTACTATTTTGGGTTCATAGAAAGCTTTCCTAACGTGTAAAGTTGTCAAATTTGGATTGAATTGCCTCGTGGGCAGTGAGATCTCCATTTGAGCTAATCTGAGATGAACATTTCTTAGCGTGTTTCAAGGGATCTATATAGGGTGGAGCAAGAGGACTGACCTGATCTTGGATTCCTTCCATCTCCAGGGCTTCATTAACCTTGGCACCAGTGAGAACAAGCTCTGCATGGATCTGATAACTGAAAGAGTAAGGATGTTCTGGGCTATGTTGGGACCCGCCCCCTCCCCCTAGCGTGCTCCTCAGCTGTGGTAGATACAGGGGTGAGACATAGGAGCTGGGAGGAAGAGTGAAGAAATAGCTTCTAGAGTAGCACATTTAACCTCCTGGCCTTGCTGACTGTCCAGAGGTATTCTCTGATTAGGTATATGGTGGGAAGGTTGCTATGGGAACCTCTGGGTCAAATACTTCCCAGTGAGGTATCTACTTGTGTAATTTATGACAAGATGGTAGCCTCCATTCATTAAGGAGCACTCAGTGTGTATACCCATACCCTTTCTAGGAGGTCATGTATGTGGAGGGCAAACACTCTTGTATGAACTAGGAGTAGGATGAGGCCTCTTGGACTTCCCTGGCCTACCTGTTTTCATGTTCTATTTGTCAACAGTTGCAAGAAAGGGACATGAACTGCATTGAGGACGCCTTGCTGCAGTACCCTGATTGGAGAGGGCAGCCGTTGTAAGTGACTTTCAGATTTAGGGTCTCTTGGTCCCACAGGCAGCTGTCCTTATCCAGAAGGAGGATTCAAGGCACCAAATTCCTGGTTGGTTACCTCCCTGTCTCTTTGGGTAATAACGTCTAGAAAATGCCTAGAGCAAAACGTCATCAGGAGGCAGCCTGGTATAGTAGGAAGGGTTATTCCTGGTATACCAGGAATAATTCAAAAGGCCCGAGTTCTTGTGCCAACTCTCACTTATTGTCTGTGTGACTTGGGGATTTGATGGTCTCAGTCAGTAGCCCTGTGATATGAGGTTGGACTGGGTAGCAAAGGTCCCTATTAGGCTGGACAATGGCCATCCAGACCATGAGCGAGGAAAGGGGCTCAGGAACCACAAGGTCTCTCTGGGTCTGTTTACAGCCTGCGGGAAGAAGTGGCCCGGTTCCTGACCTACTACTGCAGGGCACCTACCCAACTTGATCCAGAAAACGTGAGTCAGTTTCCCAGCCTTGCTGCCACCCTGGTGAAGGGCTATATTCTTGGAGGATGCTCTGCCCTTTCTAGGGGATACAAGGAGAACCAGTGGAGACTCTCAGGGGCCAGGGCAGTGTGAAGGCCAATGTGTCCCAGCTGAGGAGGTTCCCTGTGTCTGTTCCGCCCAGGAGGATGGAGAAAGCATGGCTACCCCTTCTCACATAGGTATTGGTTTTGACTTCTGCCTCTCATGTGTCGTCTTCAGGTGGTAGTTCTAAATGGCTGCTGCTCTGTCTTCTCTGCCCTGGCCATGGTTCTGTGTGATCCAGGCGGTAAGTCAGTGGGCTCTGCTTTCCCTCTCAATGAAATACTAGCAACATGGGTAGGAACACACAGGCACTGGACTTTGAGGAAGAACAGCATCCTGACTCAAGGCCTTTTCCCCACAGTGGTGGGCCTTTTCCCACACTGACTAGGTTATCTTCCTATTTCTGTGGGAGCAAGGGGTTTGGATTCTCCATTTAATGGAAGAGAGACATGATGAACCTCAAGGAGGCATGCCCCAGGAATGACGATGGGGGCCTACCTACTATGTTCATGGCTGGGCTTTTGGGCTCAGCTGCAATACAGAGAGCCATGACAATGGGCTCAGACAATATAGATTTCTTATCTCTTCAGAAAAAGGTTAATTAGTCCTGGACCAAACAAGGTTGACTGGACTGTTCTCAACCTCCCCTGTAACAATGCTTAAGCAAGAGGCTCCAATGTTAAAGAGCTCTGGATGCATCAAAAGAAGTGGTTAAGATAGTCCCTTTCATGCAAAGGAGCTTCTCTTAACTCATCAGTAAGGCCAAATGGATGGGAAGAAAAGAAAGTGAGATCCCCAGGTCCAAACAAGGAGCCCTCCTTGCACATGGACCTTGACCTCTGATATTTGGCCTGGATCAGTTGAGACTTTCCTAATAACCATTCCTCCATCTGCTAGTGAGCCTTGCTTAACTTGTGCCCTGGATTCTGAGTTATTCAGTGATATCCTTCCCTCTTCTTCTCTAATATACCTGCAAAGAAGAAACTAGAGTTTTGTTTCCCCCAATGATGTCTATAATAATGGATAACTTTCATAGCACCTGAACCTAAGAACATTAATCCCCAGGTAGAAAGGATCGTGAAACTGACTTTTTTTTTTTTTTTTTTTTGGTCAACAGCTTTGCTAGTTTGGGGAGCCTGGCAACAGGCTCTGATTGGGAGACTTTGAAATGATGGCTCTGTCTCTCTGTTTCCAGAGGCCTTCCTGGTCCCTGCTCCCTTCTACGGTGGCTTTGCCTTTAGCTCCCGCCTGTATGCAAAGGTTGAGTTGATTCCTGTCTACCTGGAGAGTGAGGTCTGAATGGGGCCCCTTCCCTGCTCCATACACCTAGACAATGGACTGTTCTGGGGACACTTAAAGGGGTAGAGGGGCTTGCTTTCTACCCATCTAAGTGGTTGGGTAGGGGTGGAGAAGGCACGTGGACTAACACTCTGGTATGAAGGCAGAGGATTATCTGGGGCTTATGGGAATGAGGAATCAAGGCTTAGACTTTAAGAGACACTTCTCACATGTTTCTCTTCCAGGTCACTGTTACAAACACCCAACCTTTCCAGCTCACTGTGGACAAGTTAGAAGAAGCCCTGCTTGAAGCTAGGTTTGAGGTAAAGAGGGAACCATATTTTTAGGATGGCCACTGCTGGTCCTGAAAGGGGTTTGAGTATTGAAACTCTGGTGCTGCTTGTTCACCAAGACCTGGTGGGCTGTCCTTAGTTGGAAGAGACAGTGAATGATCCAGGGGTGTGTCCCTCTAGATCCCTGAGTCCTATGGGGATGTTATAGCAGCCCCAGACTTCCTTCCTGTTCCCCCTCTTTGGGCAGTAGAGTAGTTGCTGCTTCAAGACCCTACCTAGGCCTTTTAGGGTGCCTGACCTGTAAAAGATCCTTGTTTGAATTTAGGGTAGATGCAAAGGACTTGTATTCACTCAGTTATATTTGGGTTTTTCTTAGGGGAAAAAGGTCCGAGGCCTTGTGCTAATCAACCCTCAGAATCCTGTGGGTGACATCTACTCCCCAGACTCGCTAATGAAATACCTGGAATTTGCCAAGAGGTATGAGTTCCACCCCTTGAGACTAGGTAATATTCCTTGAAAGGATTCCCGTCACTTATAGTCAAGTAGTCAAGAGCCAGATCTGGTGGCACATGCCTGTAATCCCAGCACTTTGGGACACCTAGGCAGTGGATCACTTGAGGTCAGGAGTTCGAGAACAGCCTGGCCAACAGGGGGAAACCTTGTCTCCACTAAAAATACAAAATTAGCCAGGCATGGTGGCGGGCACCTACAATCCCAGCTACTTGGGAGGCTGAGACATGAGAATTGCTTGAGCCGGGGAGGAGGAGGTTGCAGTGAGCCGAGATCGTGCTCCAGCCTAGGCAACAGAGTGAGACTTTGTCTCAAAAAGTAATTTACCCTAAATATTCTCACTATACACCATACTTTGCAGAGTTATATAAAACTAACTGAAATTAAAATGAAGGAAAACGCAATCACATACTTACCACTTCAAACTTTTTGCCATTTCCTTTCTAGCCTCAGCCTATGTATTGACATTTACATAACAGTCAAAATATAGTTTTGTTTTCTGACAAATATATCACTTAAAAATATATAATTTGTTACTTTTCTGCTTAAGCTTAAGTACTTTCTCCCAGCATCCATTTCGGAAGCCACTTGGGCTGGAGTGCCGAGGAAGACACTCTCAGACCTTGTGGGATGAAGACGTGTTCCTACAGAGCTTCACGTTCCTTTCTAAGAGCAAGTTAACCTTAGTTTTCTCTGCAGTCCTGAAATAGTCCTATTACTTAAGGCAGATAACCTTCCATTTTCCATAAGAAACAGACTTAGTCAAACTTCATGACTAACCCAGACCAATGAATGGTGCAGCGTGGGGTCAGGAGGAAAAATGCTAGAGGGGGTAGGCATGAATTGGATAGAATGGGTTCACCTCCCAGCTATAGCACCTGCTAATTGACTTTACAGCTAAGAGCCTTAGTTTCTTTTTTTTCTTTTTCTTTTTCTTTTTTTTTGAGACAGAGTCACACTCTGTCACCCAGGCTAGAGTGCTGTGGTGGGATCTCAGCTCACTGCAACCTCCACCTCCCAGGTTCAAGCAATTCTCCTGCCTCAGCCTCCTGAGTCACTACAATTGCAGGCATGCACCAACACACCCAGCTAATTTTTGTATTTTTAGTAGAGACAGGGTTTCACCATGTTGTCCAGGCTGGTCTTGAACTCCTGACCTCATGATCCACCCGCCTCGGCCTCCCAAAGTGCTGGGATTACAGGCATGAGCCACGGTGGCCAGCCCGCCTTAGTTTCTTCATCTGAAATGGAGATGACAGTAGTGACGATTGTTGGGAGAATGAACGAGGCACATAAGCAGTTAGGAGCTCCTGACTCTACCAGTTAAAAATTATCGGGGCTACCCAACCTCTTCCCATAGTCTCTGCTTGATGGTTGAATGGTTAGCTAAGGTTAGACAATATGTTCTCAACATGTCTTTTGGTTCCTATTCCTTCTCATTACCCCCAAGCTAGGTCCAAGGGTCCCTTCTGGTGTACCACCCCATCTACCTTACTATGCCCCTTGGAGGGTCAGATGGGCTGCTGGGGCAGTAGGAATGCATGATCTGTGCCCAGAGAACACTATAAAAGACATGACTTAAGATTACAAAGATGCTTGTAAAAAGCATGCTAAGAAAAAAGGCTAGAGATAAGCTAGACCTTATTCTTCTTTCATCTAATCTACAGGTATAACCTACATGTGATCATAGATGAGATTTATATGCTGTCTGTGTTTGATGAATCCATCACATTCCACAGTGTTCTGAGCATGAAAAGGTGAGTTGGTCTCAGCTGGAGTTGGGAACGAGAACCACAAGCTTCTTGTTTTGCAGGGTGAGTTTATGTGACATGAACTTAACTCAGTTCCTAGCACATAGCCAGTTAACTGCTCACAGGGGCTGTGAATGCAATCAAAGCATCATCTTTCCCCCTAAATGTCTTCTAGTCTATATGCCATTTTGTATACGATAATTTGAGGTCAAGGTAGAAAGTCTACTGTCAAAGGTCAAAATAAAGCCTCATAAAATGCCGGGGTAGGAGCTTCTTGATATGTAGAGCACAGGGAAAGAAAAAGGAGGCAGAACCTTCTGAAGGGTAGTATCTGGCCCTAGAGATGGGATTGCAGCATTCAAAGCAAGGGAATGAAATGCCTGGCAGAAGGAACAGCTTCACCAAAGATGGAGCAGTAAGAAATATTCAGGCATGTTCTAGAAATGATGGTGACCCACATCTGAAGAGCCAACTGCCAGGAAGGTAGCTTTGGCCAAGCTGTAGGAGAGCCACCTGTCAGGCTGAAGGCCCTAGACTTCACTCAGTGGGCACTTCGGTTCTGTTCCCTCTAGGTCTTCAGGGATACCTTGTGTTGACTTCCTGGCTTAACTGGGACAACTGTTTCTTGAACGTTGGGCCCTATAGGCCCTGCTGTCTAGGAAGAACCTCAAGTCCACTTTCCCCTCGTATACCCCAAATCTTCATCAACTATTTCTCTATAACCTTAGTTATTTTTTCCATTTCTTCTTCAGTTTGCCTGATCGCAACAGGACCCATGTGATCTGGGGTACCAGTAAGGTGAGCCATTGCTTTCTCTCCTGGGCTAGCGAAGGAGGAGGAACCGGGAATAGAAGGCAGACAAAACACTTGTTCCTGTTCCTACTTTTCTTCCTCTAGGATTTTGGCATCTCTGGCTTCCGCTTTGGTGCTCTGTATACCCACAACAAGGAGGTGGTCTCTGCTGTGAGTGCCTTTGGCTACCTCCACAGTATTTCTGGCATCGCACAGCACAAGCTGTGTCAACTGCTCCAGAACACAGGTACTGAGATCTAGCACAGGCCAGCATGTTGGCTGGATGTCATGGCAATGGGGAGTTCTTGGATTTGCTTGGGTCTCTGATGTGCCCTTAATATACTGAGACCCTATGTGCTGTCTCAGATTTAACTGTGGTAAGACGTGAAGTTTGAAGGAGGGCAAGATAGGGCAGATAACACAGCAGGGTATAGACAGAAGATGGAGGTGCTGTTTTAAAACACAGGACGAGGCCAGGTGTGGTGGCTCACGTGTGTAATCCCAGCACTTTGGGAGGCCGAGGTGGGCAGATCACTTGAGGTTGGGAGTTTGAGACCAGCCTGGCCAATAAGGTGAAACCCGGTCTCTACTAAAAATGCAAAATTAGCCAGGTGCGGTGGCGCACGCCTGTGATCCCAGCTACTTTGGGGGCTGAGGCAGGAGAATCTCTTGAATGCAGGAGGCAGAGGTCGCAGTGAGCTGAGATCGCGCCATTGCACTCCAGTCTCAGTAGAAAAAGTGAAACTCTGTCTCAGAAAACAAAAACAAAAACAAAAAACCACAGGATGAGCTTAATTTCTGGATGTCTGGTAGCTTGTGTTCTGCCTAGAGGTGGGATGGCTAATCCTACTTTAAGTTGTAAAGGTAGGAACTTCAGAAATTAATCTTTATGTGAATATAGATTTTCCGTCCCCAAAACTGTTTGCTTTAGACAAAGATTATAAAACCAGAAACAAAACAAACACCCTGACTCTTCTATACAACATAATTTCGTCTTCCAAGGTGGCCAAAGGAGAGCTGCCATTTGGGCAAGTTGGTGTGGCTAGGCCTGTGGCACCTGGATTCATCATCCCCTCACTTGGATCTCAAGTGAATGCTGGCCTCAGAAGGGACTTTCGCCTTTAAAGCCGTGGCCCAAGCTTAGAGACTCATTTTTTTTACTTCCCTGTAATAGAACAGATACGAAGCTGGAAGTTTTAATTCATAGCTGGGATATAATGAAACAAACGAATATCATTATATTTGCTGGTTTAGAAAACAATTTGCTTTCAGGTCTGGGACAGGAGAGAGGTAGACAGGAGCAATCCAACTGAATGCTTCCATAGATATCAAGACCTTTGATACTTGGCAGAAACCAGATCCCAGCCCCTTGAACGCTGGTCCTCAATCTTGGATGGACATGGGAGTTTCCCAGGGAGCTTAAATACTGACATGTGTGTTCCATCTTCAAAGATCCTGATATAGCCTGAGCTATATCAGATATATAGTCTGAGCATCAGGGCTTCTAATAGTTCCCCAAGTGGTTCTGTTCTATGAATGCTGAGGGCGACTGGCCAAGAGCATCCCCGGGCACACATATATTCCTTCAACTCCATTGTATGAGACTCAAATTCGGGTGGTAGGAGCTGTGAGTCCCTGCTGCTTGCCCAGTTAACAACAGCAGCATCAACCCCTATTAGGGGATTGACTCCTTGCCTCAGGGCTGTGAACTCAGAGAACTTTCCTACTAGACCTTTGAGAAGCCCAGTGTCTTTACCAGAGCCTTAGATAAGAGGTGGGTGTATTGGGTGTGGACACCATTAGCTCAAATATGCTAGAGTTAGTCTTAGAAATAGCTTGTGGGGTGCAATGGTTAACACCTAAAATCCCAGGACTTTGGAAGGCCAAGGCAGATGGATCACTTGAGGCCAGGAGTTTGAGACCAGGCTGGCCAACATGGTGAAACGCCGTCTCTACTAAAAATACAAAAATTAGCTGGGTGTGGTGGCGTACACCTGTAGTCCCAGTTACTTGGGAGGCTGAGACATGAGAATCGCTTGAGCCAAGGAGGTGGAGATTGCAGTGTGCCGAGATTGTGCCATTGCACTCTAGCCTGGGTGACAAAGGGCGACTCTGGGGTTTTGTTTTTGTTTTTAAACAAACAAAACAAAAACAACAAACTTGCATGAAGCCCAGGAAGGAAGCATTTGGGAAGGAACTCTCGGTAGATTTCTGTAGTAGTATCTATGACAATGTTTTTCCTCTACCCATCCAGAATGGATTGACAAAGTGTACCTACCCACCAATTGCTACCGGCTCCGGGAAGCTCACAAGTACATCACTGCCAAGCTGAAGGCATTGGAGATCCCCTTTCACAACAGCAGCTCTGGCCTCTATGTCTGGATCAACTTGAAAAAGGTGTGTTCTGGGAATCAGGACAGGTGTTCTTGGGCAGACCTGCCCGCTGGGTCTTGGGCTCAGCTCTGTTCCTGTGCCCTCCCTAGTACCTGGATCCCTGTACATTTGAAGAAGAACGGCTCCTCTATTGCCGCTTCCTGGACAACAAGCTGTTGTTATCCCGTGGCAAAGCCTACATGTGTAAGGAGCCAGGCTGGTTCTGCCTCATCTTTGCAGATGAGCTCCCCCGGCTAAAATTGGGTGAGTGGAGCTGGCCTCCCAATCCTTTAAAGATGCCCCGTCAACTTAATATCTCAATCTTCTCCCCATCCTTAAACATCCTATAGATCTAGCCCTTTATTCACTGTTTCCATGTCTATCTTTAGTTAAGTGCTTTTGCAAACAAGAACTGATATGTACCGCAAGCACCTATCCATTCATTACCCATTTGGGGTATCTGTTCTGTGACTGCCATTGAGTGAGGCATTGGGACAACAAGCTAAAGAGTACTATTCTGAGGCCGGGCACAGTGTTTTATGCCTGTAATCCCAGCACTTTGGGAGGCCGAGGCAGGCAAATCATGAGGTCAGGAGTTCGAGACCAGCCTGGCCAGCATGGTGAAACCCCGTCTCTACTAAAAATACAAAAAATTAGCCAGGCATGGTGGTGTGTGCCTGTAGTCCCAGCTACTCGGGGGTGCTGAGGCAGGAGACTTGCTTGAACGTGGGAGGTAGAGGTTGCAGTAAGCTGAGATTGCACCACTGCACTCCAGCCTGGGCGACAGAGTGAGACTCCATTTAAAAAAAAACACAAACAAACAAACAAAAACAAAAAAAGTAGTACTCTGCCCTTGTGGGGCTGCCAGGCTAGTAAGTGAGATGGATAGGCAGGTGACCATGGAAGTCCCTGTATGCCATACTAGAGAGTTTAGATTCTCCTCTGAGGTTATAGAGAATAGGACATTCGTGTGAACATTTATTTATTGCATTCCACTACATGCCAGATGCTGTTCTACCTGCTGGGAATATAGCAGTGAATCGTTCATTTTCATGAAGGGTTTTGTTGCAGAATTCTTTTGAGCTAGCACAGAAGATAGGCTGAGTGCAGAGACACTAGAGGCAAATAGAAATCCTAATTAGGCCAAGGCCATAAGCCCCAGAGTACAGGCTTTGATATGAGATATTGAGATGTCTCGCAGGCTGACATAACAATGATATTCAAAAAGAAATCAGGGATGTAACATGTAGACTTGGAAACCCATCCCAAAGATGGGAGGGCTGAAGTTCAGGATCCCTGAATGAGAGGCTTTTATGGTTGACCATGACCTGGATCTGTCTGGGACCCACCTGCAAACCCACTAAATCACTATTTCTCTCTGTCCCCATTTGGACCCTCTAGCCATGCGTCGGTTCTGTGACGTGCTGCAGGAGCAGAAGGAGGCTTTGATAGTGAAGCAGTTGGAGGATGCAATGAGGGAGTAGGCCGTCTGCCTCCCAACCAGCAGTTCCAGCCCGTCACTTGCTCAGGGACTCACTAATGTCAGCCTCTGGTCCAGAAGTCCAGGGTGTCTTTTTGTCAGTGTTGTGATGGAGAAAATGGTGGGCTCCTCCAGGAAGATCTCATCTGACCCAGTCATCACCCTCCTTAAGCTGAGTGTCTGCTGTCTTTGGAAGCTTTCCATCTTTTTAGTCTTTGCTATCCATTATATATGCAACATGTTTTTATTGGGGTTGGGGTAGAAAGACCTAGAGACACTTAGAGAAATAAAGGAAGTTCTCTGGGCCCCTATTTAGATGGTTTATTTTTATATTCAGTACCTAATAAATTCTATACTTTTAAATTCTAGGCTCATCTTATTTTCTTGCTTATATTCTTCATAATTATCTTTGGAAGCCAGATGATTTTCTGTCCTCTTTAATTTTTAAATTCTAAGGCAGGTTCCATGTAAAGAATACTGTCTAAAGCAGGCAAGAAAAAGAAAGAGGTCATCCTTAACTGATGGGCCATTTTCCAGGTGTTGGACACAATGTTCTATAAGATTCTTATGAAATCACATCCACTTCCACATGACCTGCTAAGAGGCAGGTGGGAGTGTAATTGCAGGTATTCCTGCTTCCAAATACTAGAGTTTGCTCTACTTTTACCTTCCCAAAAGGCTTTTAAAGTCTCTTGTTGCGTACGGTGGCTCAAGCCTGTAATCCCAGCACTTTGGGAGGCTGAGGCCAGAGAATGGCTTGAGGCCAGGTGTTCGAGACCAGCCTGGGCAACCGAGACCCTGTCTCTACAAAAAATAAAATTAACTGGGTGTGGTGATGTGTGCCTCTAGTCCAAGCTATTCAGGAGGCTGAGCTGGGGGGCTCACTTAAGTCCAGGAGGTCAAGCCTGCAGTGGACCATGATCGTGCCACTGCACTCCAGCCTGGTGATAGAGTAAGACCCTGTATCAAAAAAAAAAAAAAAAAAAAAAAAAAAAAAAATCTGATAAACTTGGTGTCTTAGTCCCTTTATGATATGAAAATATCACAAAGTGGATAGCTTAGAAACAAATCTTTCTCACAGTTCTGAAGGCTGGAAAGGCCAAGTTCAAGGCCCTGGCAGATTTGGCATCTGGTGAGGGTCCCATCTTCCCAGTATCACCTCATGTGGCAGAGGGGTGAGAGGTCTCCCTCCGCCTTCATGACCTAATCACCTTTCAAAGGGCTCACCTTCTGATACCATCACCTTGGGGGTTAGGATTTCACATATGAATGCTGGGGGGGGACACATTCAGTCCCTAGCATCTGGGGTTGTCCATTTCCATTCCTAGTGTTTTCAGCTGTTCAAATCACACCACCCATCAGTTTCTCTGCAAAGCCCTTGCACATCAGAGCACTGATGCTGTGAAGTGGGCAGAGAAGGGAGTACTACCATTTTATGGATGAAGAAAGAGCTCACAGTACCAACTGGTGACTTTAGTCACTTGGATTTGTGGCCGTACTTGCTCCGAATCCAAATTTGTTTACCTTCATTGTCAGTTTGCTTGTGGTGGTGGTGTTGGGATAGAGTCTCACTCTGTCGCCCAGGTTGGAGTGCGGTGGCGCAATCTCAGCTCACTGCAACCTCTGCCACTGGTTCAGCGATTCTCCTGCCTCTGCCTCCTGAGCAGCTGGGACTACAGGCATGCGCCATCTCGCCCAGCTAATTTTTATATCTTTAGTACAGACAGGGTTTTACCATGTTGGCTGGGCTGGTCTCAAACTCCTGACCTCAAGTGATCCACCTGCCTCGGCCTCCCAAAGTGCTGGGATTACAAGCTGAGCCACCGCTCCTGACTGATACTGTTCTTTTTTAAAAAAAAAAACTAGTATAATATTGAATAAAAGTGGTTGAGAGGACAGCTTGCCTTGTTCTCAGTCTTAGCAGCATCGAGTGCAATCTTCTGCTCTTGAGTATGTTACTGTATTTTCATTCTGCCCCTTATCCAACAAAGTTTCCTTCTATTACTAGTTTGCTGGGAGTTTTACCATGTATGAGGGTTCAATGTTGTTAGATGTTTTCAATCTGCATCTATAGAGATATGATTTTTCTCTTATCAGTGTGGTAAATTACATTGATTTCTTAATGTTAAAGCAACTTCACATTGCTGCAATAAACCCTGTTCGGTCATGATGCATTGTCCTTTTACATACCACTGACTTTGGTTTGCTATTTTAAGAATTTTACATTCAAGAGAGACATCATTCTATATATATATATTTGTAATCAATTGTTAGTTTCAATATCATGATTAATACTGGTTTCATAGATGTTTGTGAAACTGTGCTTTCCTCAATTTTCTAGAAGTTCGTGTCCAAAAACTTCTTCAACCTTTACATGTTTGGTTGAATTCAGCTTTAAAACCATAAGGGCCTGGAGTTTTTTTTTGTTTTGTGTTTGTTTTTTGTGGGACGGCTTTTACTTATAAATTCAATTTCTGTGACAGTTCAAGTTTTCTATTTCTTGTATCGGATTTGGTTATTTGTGCCTTTCAATAAAGTTTGTCTATTTCATCTAAGTTTAATTATTGACATAAAATTGGTTATAAATATTCTGTTATCCTTTTTAATATATATATAGGACCTTTAGTTTTATCTGCTTTTCCTTTCCTGATAATGAAATTGATACATGCAGGAGGGAGATAACGGGGAGGGTCTCTGGAGAATCTCCAACCCATCTGTGCACTGGGAGAACAAGATGGCGCCAAGGGAAGCTGCGGCCATGCTCAGAGGGGAGGAGCCTGGCCTCTGCAATTCCTGTGTGGTGGCCTGGGATTCAATCTGTGAGTTGGGGGCCCGTTAGCAGGAACCCCTCTTGCTCTGCTGAGAGTATTTTTCTTTCTTCCTTTTCGCCCAGTAAATTCCGTTCCCCTCACCCTTCAATGTGTCCGTGTTCCTAATCCTTCCTGGTGGTGTGACAAGAACCCGGTTTTAGCTGAACTTAATTTTTGGATCAGTCAATCTGTTTATCAATTGTATTGAACTTTTCAAAGAACCAACTTTCGGTTTCGTTGATTTTCCTCTATTGTTTCTCTTTCATTTCTGCTCTTTATTTCTTCCTATTTACTCTGGATTTAATTTGTTCTTTTTTTTCTAGCTTCTTAATGTGGAAGCTTAGATCATTTGTTTTAAGTCGGTTTCAAATATATGCATTACAAGCTATTCATTTCTCACTTAGCATTATTTTAGCTACATTCCATAAACTTTGATCTGCTGGTTTTTAATCATTCAAAATATTTTCTAATTTCCCTTGTGATATCTTTTTTGAAATCAATGGTTTGCTTAGCATATGTAACTTAGTTTCCAAATACTTGGGGATTGTTCAGCTTTCTTTGTTAATGATTTCTACTTTAATTTCATTGTGACTACAGAATGTACTCTACGGTTTCAATCCTTTGCAACTTATTAAGACAGTTTATGGCCAGATTTGTCTATAGCATGTGGTCTATCTTAATGTTTCATTTGCATTTGAAAAGTATATTCTGTGGCATTGGGGATGGTGTTCTATAAATGTCAATTAGATTAAATTTTTGTATAATGTCCAAAACTTCTGATCCTTAGTGTCTTTTGATCCATTTATTCTATCACTGAGAGAGTGGTATAAAAATTTCCAATTATAATTATGAACTTGTCTTTTCTCTTTTTCGTTCTGTCAGTTTCTGCTTCATGTATTTTGAAGTTTTGTTATTAAGAGCATAAACTTTTAAGATTGTCATCCTGATGAATTAATCATTTTATTATAAAATGCCCCATTTTATTTTTGTTAATCATTTTTGTCTTGAAGCCTACTATGTCAGATACCAATATGAACACAACAGCTTTTTTAATGATTATTATTTGCTTGGTATTTTTTTTTCCCATTTTTACCTTTGACCATTTGGTTTTGTATTTAAAGTGTGTCTCCTGCACACACCATATGCTTGATTCTTGCTGTTTTATCCAGTCTAATGATCTTTTAATTGATCTTTAGACAATTCACATTTAATGTAATGTGTGTGTATGTCTTCTACGTAGGACAAATGCCTGTGTTTGTTGTTTGGTGGGATTAAATTCCCCTGCTGTATGCTTCCATGGTACCCAGGAAATAGTATTTTTTAAATAGTCCCCACATTGTAAGTCTGCCTTCCCAATCAGTCATGCAGGCTTTGGTTTGTCTTGCTCATCACTGTATCCTCGCACTTTACAGAGAACTGGCATATAACAGGCGTTCACTGAGATGTGAATTACATAGAGTTAAGATTTAAACAGAGGGAAATGATGACTTCCTTATCTTACAGAAGAAAACATTCAGGGCCAAAAAAGTCATGAGAGTTGCTCAAGGTCACAGTGTTAGCTAGTGGCAAGGTAAAAGTGAAGACAAGAAGTGGAATGGCCAGAAGACAGCCATGTCTTCCCAGCCATACCTGTATTGAGAGATTCTGCTTATATCCTTCCATGGGGAAAGAAGACTTTCCCATTCAAGGCACCTCAGAGATTGCAGCGCTACCTGGGACTGGGTGCCCATTGTACCCATTGCCAGAATATGTAGATCTTAGGGCAAAGTTTGAAAAATACTTTTAAAATTATATATATATGTAATTTTTTTGTTGTTTTTTGTTTTTAGACAGAGTTTGCAAATACCCAGGTGGGAGTGCAGTGGCACGATCATATTCACTGCAGCCTCTACCTTCTGAGCTCAAGTGATCCTTGCACCTCAGCCTCCCAAGTACCTGAAACCACAGACACATGTCTGGCTAATTTACAAAAACCTTTTGGCTGAGAGTGGTGGCTCACGCCTGCAATCCCAGCACTTTGGGAGGCCGAAGCGGGTGAATCACGAGGTCAGGAGTTCAAGACCAGCCTGGCCAATATAGTGAAACTCCGACTCTACTAAAAATACAAAAATTAGCCGGGTGTGGTGGTGCACGCCTGTAGTCCCAGCTACTCCAGAGGCTGAGGCAGAAGAATTGTTTGAACCCGGGAGGCGAGGGTTGCAGTGAGCAGAGATCCTGCCACTGCACTCCAGCCTGGACAACAGAGCAAGACTCCGTCTCAAAACAAAAACAAAAACAAAAACACAAAAACCTTTTTTTGGTAGAGACACAGTCTCCCTATGTTGCCTAGGCTGGTTTCAAACTCCTTGGTTCAAGAGATGGTCCCACCTTGTCCTCTCAAAGTGTTGGGATTACAGGCGTGGGCCAGCACGCCTAGCCAGAGTTCAACAAATGTTGCAGCCACATGTGGGAGACCAGGACATGCCTCCCCAAAACATGAAGGACTGTGCTAAAGACAAGCAGCAGCAGATTCAGGAAAGCTCTCTTCCCTGGCCCTTTTTGCCTAAAAGTAGGACACAGGTTTACAAAGACAAAAGGTATCCTGTCCCTCTGTCTACCTGGGAGAACAAAGACTACTTTAGACCCCTACGGCCTGGAGATGGTATCAGAGGAATTTACATTAACAAGCTTGACTAACTGGCCTTTTTTTTTTTTTTTTTTCGGTTTTTTTTTTTTTTTTTTGCCTTCTCACACGTTGCCTCCTGGACTCAAAGTCCTATTTCTTTGTCTTGTAACTTAAAAAAATTACGGTTCTTTGTTGAAGATGCTATAAAAAATGGAATTCAAAGTCACCTCTTCCAGAACGACTCATTCCCTTCGTGTTTCTCATGTATAAATGAAATATACATGTCAGTAAATCTGTGTTTGTTTTTCTCTTGTTAATTTGTCTTTTGTAACAGGAGTCTCCGCCAACTAAGAACCTATGAGGGCTAAAGAAAATCCCCTACAAATAAAAGGGGCAGAAATGACAAGCTGCGATGAAAGGCCACAAGGATGCTCACACCCGAATCTAAAAAGCCCTTTGTGTGGGCTGCAGCCAAGCATACTTTGGCCAAGAAATTTCTGTGGCTCTAACCTCCTTTGAAAACTGGAGAACCAAGGCCAGGTGGCAGAGGGCCGTGACTGACCCCACCCGGCCCGGCGGCGGCCCCGCACGCGCAGGCCACCCAGAGTGGAGGTGGGAACCGGCGCTCCGCCCCTTCCTCGCTGAAAGGGGTTCCCGGTCCCGCGGTCAGACCTCGTGTGTGACCCTTAAAGCGTAGGCCCCGCCGAGACGGCACCCGGCCTGAGCGGCGAGGGAACAAACTGCGCCCTGAGCAGGCCAGGAAGCCCGGCCCGGGGCAGACGGCCCTCAGTTTCCTAGTCCGAGCGCAGGGCGGCGCTGTCCTCACCCGCGCGTAATGAGCCAGACGGAGGGCGTTTACCGGCGGAGGAAACCGACACGTGATGCGCGCCTGCAGAGTGCCAGCTCCTCCAGCTCCGCCAAGTAGGTGGGATCCCCTACTTTGCAGAGGAGGAAGCCGTTCAGGCCTCCCTGTGTGCACTTTGCAAACGCCTCTGCCCTTCCATCTCGAATCCCTTGGCACCGATCGCACTTCCTTCGCCTGGAAACCTGGAGTCGTCTCTCGCGAGACATCCTCCGCCCTGTAGAAGGCCGTTTCGGTTCTTCGTGCGCGGTAGCCGCCCCACTTGCGGGATTCCAAGGCCTGCCTAATCGGGCGCGGGTGTGTTTGGCTGTGGATTCGCCGCCGTCCCACTGGACGCCTGGAGGCTCGAACCCCGCCGCTCCCAGATCCCAGGCTTTGCTCCCACCCCGGCTTCCGCCCACGGTGCTGCACTTCCTCAGACCTGGGCTGTCGGGAGAGGCGGAGGTGAGCGCACTCGGGGGAGCCCCGCCGATTTAGAGTCCCCTTGAGAAGACTTTGCAGAGGAAAATTTAACTGCGGGTACCCCCTGAGTTTCTGGTGCACCCGGTGTATCAGAGCTTGTGTTGTGCATCAGGACTGGAAAATTGGCAAGGAGTTATTTATGCTCTAATGACTCATATTTTATTGAACTTTTGTCATCAGCCAGGATTAGTTCTAAGTACTTTATTGTCACTAACCCATATATTTGTATCTTCACGGCCAAACCGAGGTGATTACTGTTATATCCACTGTGCAGATGAGGAAACTAAACTGGCTTAGAGAAGTGAAGGAGTTCACGCCCGCGGGCAGGAGTAGACCACCCTCTCCTTGGTGTCCACACCTCTTTTCTTAAGGACTGAAGAGGCAGTCACTGCAGCTCTGCCTGGGGTGCCTGCACTTATGGAGACCCCCATTCCTCCCTCCCCTCGGTTCCCACCCACTATCCGCCTCAGACTACCACATGATCTCATCCTACCCTTTACACCACAAGACCCCCAGGACTCCCAGGCGATGCTCTGCTTTAACTCAAGAAATTTTAACCTGGCATTTGGTAATTGAGGTGAGCAAGGATGGAAGAAGAATGTTGATGACCCGTTAGGCTGCAGAGTGAAAAACTTATGCAGAAGTAGAACACGCTAAAGCAGCAATACATTAAAGTCATATAAATATGGCAAGTGTAGTCCCTGGCACATACTAGGTCCTTAACAGATTTTTCTTGTTGAAGTGATTGCACATATGGTTACAACTAAGGGACACAGGAAGTGATGAGTGCATAAACCTAAAGGAAGGGAGGTTTTTGCATAAACCTAAAGGAAGGGAATAAGAGAAAGGGAACTCCCATGACTCCAACTCCTTTCTGATGCTTGGTGCTGTGGAAATCCCTTGAGCAGGCCTGTGAATTTTGTCTTTTTGCAGATGTTCGCACTTCCTCAAAAGGACTTCAGTGCTCCCACCACCTGTCTGGGCCCCGCCTGCATGCAGGACCTGGGCAGTAGCCATGGGGATGATCGGGAAGGAGAATGCTCCAGAAAACTGGACCAGAAGCTGCCAGAGCTCCCTGGAGTGGGTGATTCTGCCATGCTCTCCCCTGATACCTCCTACCTGTCCTCTAGAGGAAGAATGATTAAATGGTTCTGGGATTCCGCTGAGGAGGGCTACAGGACCTACCACATGGATGAGTATGATGAGAACAAGAACCCCAGTGTGAGTGAAGCTCCCCTCCCACTGGCACCCGAGAGGGAACTGCAGGGTGGGGTACCCTACCTTGACCAATAAGACAGCATCCAGCCTGCTCTTGTGAGGTTGGAGTTACGGTCCTCTGACCTCCAAGAGGGTTTCTGATGTAGCTTAGAGAGGCTCCAGTGTACTGCCTGGATCAGGAAATGGTCCATTTGGAATACAGGGGACCTTGATTTGTGAGGGAGTAATTCAAGAGCCACACGATGTTCTTCTATGGATTCTGACCCATGACCTGTCAACTGTCCAACTTTAGAGCTAGGGCAGAACTAAGGTTCAGGTCGCAACTGTTTTACTTATAGGTTGTTTATTGCTGAGCTAGTTACTTCACTTCCTTGAATCTTAAATTATCTCTAAAATGAAATAATGACACCAGGCATGGTGGTTCACGCCTGTAATCCCAGCACTTTGGGAGGCTGAGGCAGAGGGAACACTTGAGGCCAGGAGTTTGAGAGCAGCCTGGGCCACATAGCAAGACCCCATCACCACAAAAAAATAAAAATAAAAAAATTAGCAGGGTGTGGTGGTGTGCACCTGTGGTCCCAGCTACTGGGGAGGCTGAGGTGGAAGGATTGCTTGAACCTGGAGGTCAACGCTATAGTGAGCCAAGATCACGCCACTGCATTCTAGCCTGGGCAACGGAGTGAGACCCTGTCTCAAAATAACAGGAAACAGGCCGGGCGTGGTGGCTCACGCCTGTAATCCCAGCACTTTGGGAGGCCGAGACGGGCAGATCATGAGGTCAGGAGATCGAGACCATCCTGGCTAACCCAGTGAAACCCCGTCTCTACTAAAAAATACAAAAAACTAGCCGGGCGAAGTGGCGGGTGCCTGTAGTCCCAGCTACTCGGGAGGCTGAGGCAGGAGAATGGCATGGACCCGGGAGGCGGAGCTTGCAGTGAGCTGAGATCCGGCCACTGCACTCCAGCCTGGGCGACAGAGCGAGACTCCGTCTCAAAAAAAAAAAAAAAAACCGGAAACAAACAAAAATAAAATAAAATGGGATAATAATACCTGCTGTGTAGAAGAGTCAAGATTAAATGAGAGCAAGTATATGAAGTTTTTAGCACAGTGCTACTCAATAAATGATAGCTGCTATTATTAATATTTTCTGTCCCCAATGTAAGTTATTCTCATAATGCCTTCAGGAGTCAGAAAGCTGTTACGGTAACCCTTTAATAATCCTTATTTGTTGAGCATCTACCATATAGATGTGAACAGAAACAAAGTTCTGATCCTCATAGAGCTCATATTCTAGTTAGGGAGACAGACAGTGAATGGACAGAGAAAAAATATATATACTATATGGTGGTAAATACTATAGAGAAACATAAACCAGGGTAAAGAAGACAGAGAATGATGGGTGGGCTGGGGATGTTGCTATTAAGTAGAAGGAGGTCACAGAAGGCTATTTTAATAAGGTGAACATTTGAGCAGATACCTGGAAAAAGTGAGGGATTGTATTAGTTATCTATTGTTGCATAACACATGACCTCAAATCTAGCAAGTTAAAACAACAGTGCATAATTTCTGGGGTTCAGAATCCTGGTGGATGCCTCAGGCTCAAGATCTTTTTTTTTTTTTTTTGTGATGGAGTGTTGCTGTGTCACCCAGGCTGGAGTGCAGTGGCATGATCTCGGTTCACCACAACCTCTGTCTCCCGGGTTCAAGGGATTCTGCCTCAGCCTCCCGAGTAGCTGGGATTATAGGCGTGTGCCACTGTGCCCGTCTAATTTTTGTATTTTTAGTAGAGATGGGGTTTTGCCGTGTTGGCCAGGCTGGCCACGAACTCTTGACCTCAGGTGATCTGCCTGCCTCAACCTCCCAAAGTGCTGGGATTACAGGCATGAGCCACTGCGCCTGGCCAAGCCACCGCACCCAGCCACAAGATCTTCTGTGAAGGTGCCGTAAAGCTGGGGCTGTGGTCTCATCTGAAAGGTTGACTTGGGGCCAGGGGATTGGATGGGAGGCTCTACTTCCAATGACACTCTCATGCTTATTGGCAGGCTTCAGTTCTTCTCCATGTGGGCTGCTTCACAGAACTGCCTCATGACATGGTAACTGGATTCTCTCAGGGCAAGTGATTCAAGAGAGAATGAGAGGTCATGGGTGCCCAAGATGGAAGCCTTAGACTCTTTATAACCTAACTTCAGAAGTGACATCCCACCCCATCTGCCTATTCTGTTCATTAGAAGCACATTGCTAGGCCCAGCCCACACTCAAGGGGTGTGAATGCCAGGAGGCTGGGACCTTAGAGGCTGCCTGCCACAGGGAGTGAGCCATGCAGTTATCTAGGGAAGAGCATTCCCAGTAGAGGGAAGAGCCAGTGCAAAGGCTCCAGGCTTGGGTCATGCTTGACGAGTTCAAGGGACAGCAGAGGGGCCACTGGAGCTGGAATAAAGCCAAAACCAAGATGGGCAGGTGATGGGGTCAGAAAGGTGATGGGGTGGTGGAGGTCCTAGATCCTGTAGGGCCCCAGAAGACCTGGTGAGCCTTCTGATTTTGGACAAAGTGGAATAAGAGGTATTCAAAGGAGGAGCAGTGTGGTCTGATTTGGGGTTTGGAAAGATGACTTGGACTGCTGTATGGAGATTTGACTTGGCAGGTAAGAGAATGCACAGAGAGAGGAGGGAAGCTGTTGTAATAATATAGATGAGAAATGATGGTGGCTCATACCAGGGTCCCAGCGGTGGAGGGTGAGACATGGTTGGACTGTGCATGTGTTTTGAAGTTGGAGCTGCCAGGATGTGTGAATAGATTGGCTCTGTTTGGAGGAGCTTCCCAGCTTGCTTCCCAGGGCATGAAGGAGCACTGCCTTTCATTCTGTCATAGTCTGAGCTCATTCAGGTTTTACTTTTTCATCTTCCTTCCTTCACTTCCCCTGCAGTAACTCAGGGGTCAGCAGTTAGCTGTGAGGCTGCACCGAGTCTCCGTGGGGCTCTGTAAGGGAGAGCTCGGGTTATGCCTGTCAGCCTCTCCTGTGACAATAAATGCCTACAGAGTGGGGATCAAGGTATTGTGTAATGTTGCAGGGTCTCCTGGGGGAGTATTTGCACTGGCAAAGGAACCTCTTCTTGATCTACACCCACCTTTGCTTCTGTTCCTGCCAGACTGCCAATATACCCTCTCTCTTCTTTCATTCTGTAAATGTGTATTGAGTCCCACTAAGCCCCTCGAGAGACACGGCTGTGTCCTCAGCACACATCTGTCCTTCAGGGAGCTTACCCTCAGTACGGGAGATATGGTGTGTATGTCAGTCTCTGTGACCTGGGGTGGAAACTGACCAGTGCTCTAAAGGGGACAGATCAAGAGCTGTGGGATGCAGAAGAAAAGATCCCTTCCAGGTGGCATTATAGGGGGGACTTCCTGGAGGACATGGCATTTGGACAGAGCTTTAGAAATGGGAAGATGGGATCAGGCAGCTGATCAGAAGGCACACCTTGAGCAAAGGCAAGGAGCGGTGGTTGAAAGGGTGGGGTTGTAGAGAGCTCCCATTTTGCTTTGCTGCCTCCATGGGCTCCTGGGGCCTTTCACTGGCACCCCCTGCCATGCTAACCCTGCCTCTGTACCTCCAGGGCATCATCAACTTGGGTGTCAGTGAGAACAAACTCTGCTTTGACCTGCTGTCCTGGCGGGTAAGTCCTAGGGCACCTCTGGGGGGCATCACTAGCTCCGAGGAGCTGTCTTCCCTGGGACGCTTTCCCAACAGGAGCCTGCTGCTTGGCTCAGTGGCCCTGGCCTGGGAATCAAGAGACCCAGGTTCCAGGCCTACCTTGGGACAGTTTTCTGCGTGTTCTTAAGTGAGTTACTTTCCCCCTCTAGTCCTATTTCTTCATCTCTGCAGACTCTTATTTCACTCAGTCCCTCCTGCTGTGTTGGGTCCCCTGATCTCAGAGGGAAACACTCAGTGCTTTGTGGTGTAGATATTTAGCGAGTAGCTCTTCAGGGGGACAAAAATAAACCCCTGATGTGTAGCTTTGCCAATTTCCATAGTGTAAATACTCCCACCATGGCCAATTTCAACCTCCTCTTGTGATATCACTGCAGGCAGAGTTGGAAGAGAGGTGCACGGGCACACTTAGGTAATATTTTCACCATACAGACACGTAGACAGAACTGACCTCAAAAGCATAGATAGTAAAAGGTACTAGCAAATCAGGAAGCGATGATGTTTGAGTGCTTATCACCTTTGTTTGTAAGATAATTTATTTCATTGTCCGTTTATATTAATTTGCTTTTTTAAAGTGGCTGTTTTAACACAGCTTGAAACATTTCTGAAATTTTATAATCCCATTTCTTGAGCTGGGGTGAGCCATCTTAGCAACCACTGGCAATGTCTAATAAATGTGTCTCCCAAGGTGGCAGTGGCAGAGTTTGGGTTTGTAGAGACAGCAATGCGTAACCCAAAGGAACGTATTTCCAAAGGTGAGAAATCTGAACCCCAGGGGGAAGGGCTTATAGGGAATATATTTAATTAATTTATTTATTTGAGATGGAGTCTCGCTCTGTTGCCCAGGCAGGAGTGTAGTGGCATGATCTCAGCTCACTACAACCCCCTCCTCCCGGATTCAAGCAATTCTCCTACCACAGCCTCCTAAGTAGCTGGGATTACAGGCACACACCACCACGCTCGGCTAATTTTTGTATTTTTGGTAGAGACAGGGTTTAATCATTTTGGCCAGGCTGGTCTCGAACTCCTGACTTCGTGATTTCCCTGCCTCAGCCTTCCAAAGTGCTGGGATTACAGGTGTGAGCCACTGTGCCCGGCCAGGGAATAGATTTTAAAGGCCTGTTTTACCTAAAGCCAGCTCCTTCTTCTCAGGCAGCTAAACACTGAAATAAAAGGTGAGCCACATATAGCAATTTAAATTTTCTGTTAAAAAAATAAAAAAGATTCCAGGTAAACATTAATTTTAATAATATATTTTATTTAGCCCAATATATTCAAAATATGACCATTTCAGCATGTCATCAGTATAAAAATTATTAATGAAATATTTTACATACTTTTTTCCTACCAACTTTTCAAAATCCAGTGTGTCTTAATTCAGTTGAACCACATTTCAAATGCTCATTTGCCTCATGTGGCCAGTGGCTACCATATTGGACACTGTGGCTCTAAGGGAGGAAGGGAGAGAGGGCGAAGGCTGGACCCAGTTATGCAGAAGTGGCTGATTCCCTTTCTTCCTTTTGGCCCCAGTGCGCAAGGCCCCTGCATTGGCCCTTCTTTGACAAAGTGCCTACAATAGTAGGAGTTTCTAACCTAGCACCTGGTCATGGAGTAGGTGGTCTAGAAACTGCTGTGTCTTCCAAAGTGTGAGGTCAAGCTGAGCTTACAGGAAGATAGTGGCCTAAGTCCCTGTAGAAGTTGGAGCCAAGACTGAGGTTCTAGCTCTCAGTGTCTTCTGTTGCCCCATGGAGATGCTGATCAGTGTGGTCTCCGGTTACTGCTTCTGCAAACCCACCCCTCCAATTTTTTAGGTGGCAGTGTTGTATAAAGAGTGCCAGACTAGGAGTCAAAAATTTGGGGTTTTTGTCTCAGCTCTGCCACTTGCCAGCTCTGTGACCTTGGCTGAGTGACCTCATTTTTTTGGACCTCAGTTTCCTCTCCTGGAACATGGGTATGAGAAAGCTGTCACTGTCTGCGCCTCTCACGGTTTCTCTGATGAGCAGAACAAGCATTCAGCTTTACCTGCCCTGTGCCGTGGATGCAGGCGGCAGTGCCGGCCCTCAGCCCCGCTCTTCCCTGTCTGTCCCCAGCTGAGTCAGAGCGACATGCAGAGAGTGGAGCCGTCCCTGCTGCAGTATGCTGACTGGAGGGGACATCTGTTGTAAGTAGTTGCCATAGGGTGAGTTTGGCCCCCTGGGGATGTGTGGCAATGTCTGGAGACATTTTTGGTTGTTACAACTGGGAAGTCAGGTGCTCCTGACATTTGGTGTGTAGAGGTCAGGGTTGCTGCTAAAGTTCCTACAATGCACAGGACAGCCGCCACCACGAAGAATGACCCGGCCCCGAACGTCAGTAGTGGGAGGCTGAGAAAGCCTGCAGTAGGCTGAGGGCCTAGTTCTGGAGACCTGGTGACCTGGGGTCTCCTGCCAGTCCCACCTCAGCACAGGGGTCTGTAGTCTGGTTTCTGGGAAGCTGGCTCTGTAGCATGGGGAGGGCCTTCAGGCGAGGAGTCTTTGTCCCTGCTTTGTTGGTAGCTTTGGAGAAACCATAATTGCTGTTGGGGGAGCTGGCTGGGGCCTTTTCCTAATGCTAAAAGGGGAGGTGGTAAGTAACACTAATAGTAGCTTGTGCTTATTGAACACTTGCTTGGGAACACTGTTCTAAGGGCTCAGCAGCTGAGCAGGACCTGATCCCAAGACTGATTGCAAAGCATGTGTTCTTCTAATGTAGTCATTAGGATGATGGGCCCTGGAGTCAGACCACTGGGCTTGAGTGTGGACTGTGCCTCTTACCAGCAAGTGACTTAATTCCTTTAAATCTCAGTTTTTGTTTCTTTGACTGTACAATGGGAATAATAATAATAATGATAGTAGTAACCACATCATAGGATTATTATGAAGAGTAAGTAAAAGTCTTCTAAATAACATTTGTATAAGGTAAATGCTTAAAATATATGAGCAACAATAATGGTGCTAATAGTTATTGTTGTAGTAATAATGTTTATTCGTGTAATTAGCTAGATCTCCATTGAGAGTGTTACTTTTGATAATCCCTGAAATCTCCTGATTAGGTGCGGTGGGGTGTCCACTGCAATGCATGTGGGTAGTGGGGAGGAGAAGGTGGGTGCTGAGGAGTGGAGACAGAGGCACCCACACACCCACCGTGGGAAATTAGGGAAGAGTGATGGCAGCTGCCTGAGGATTCACCAGAGGAGCTTCGGGATGCACCGTGGGTTGGGGACCATCTGGCAAGCACTGCCTGTTTGTCTTATCTTCAGCCTCCGGGAGGAAGTGGCCAAGTTCCTGTCTTTCTACTGCAAGAGCCCAGCGCCACTCAGACCAGAGAATGTGAGTAGCCCCCTCCACTGCTCCTTCCTGTTCTCTTGCCTCCCCTCTCCATCTTTTCCCTCCCTCCCTCCCTCCCTCCATCCCTTCCTTCCTTCCTTTCTTCCTTCCTTCCTTCCTTTTTCCAGACAGACTCTTGTTCAGTCTCCCAGACTGGAATGTAGTGGTGCAATCTTGGCTCACTGCAACCTCTGCCTCTTGTGTTTCCGTGATTCTTCTGCCTCAGCCTCCCGAGTAGCTGGGATTACAGGCGTGCACCACCATGCCTGGCTAATTTTTGTATTTTTAGTAGAGATGGGGTTTTACTATGTTGGTCAGACTACTCTCAAACTACTGACCTCAAGTAATCTGCCCGCCTCAGCCTCCCAAAGTACTGGGATTACAGGTGTGAGCCACTAAGCCTGGCTTCCATTCCCCACCTCTTGGCTGGCCTGAGGGTAAGCTGGGATTGAGATCTGCCCTTCACATAGTTTTGATTTGTTTCAAAGTAGAATTAGGAATACCTTCTCCCTCCTCGATGTTTAGAGTTTGGGTATAATTTCCACCCCATGTTGTTCTGTGGGCCTTCTGCCTCCACACCCTCAGGCAAGACCCTCTTAGTGACCAGCCCCCTCTTCCTGGCTCAGATGATCTGGAGCAGGGTCCACACAGATGAGCTTGGCTGTTAGTCTAGTGGCTTTGTTGTGACAGAGCCCCAGGTGGCACCAAGGCAGGGCCTGACGCCCCCTCTGTGCTGTCCTGGGAGGCTGCGGGTCCCCGCCCACTCCTGGAACTGGTTCATCTTCATCCCTTGGATATGTCACCCTTAGGTGGTTGTCCTGAATGGTGGTGCCTCGCTCTTCTCTGCTCTGGCCACGGTGCTGTGTGAGGCCGGGGGTAAGTGATCTCTGTGGCCTGCCCTGCACTGTGAGCCACATTGTGCCTGCAGGGCCCCCCGTTGCCTGGCCTCAAGGGCTGCAATAATATGCTTTCAGGCACACTAGAATATACTAGACTGCAGGGGGCATGAATAAGTGGCTTGACAAAGCACCCATGGGTCAGCAGTTCCAGGGGAGGTTAGTGTGATGTTAGGGTCCTGGGCTGTCTCTTTGCCATGACCTTGGCTGCTTCATGCTCATAAGGGGGCTGTCGTATCCTCACGTGACAGTGTGTCTTAAAGCAGGAAGAAAGGGATGTGGTTGTGCCGTGCCTGTCTCTTTTTTATCAGGAGAGATGGGGATAGGGAGCTGTTTCCCAGAAGAGGCCCCCTTCTATCTTCCTGACCAGAATTGACTCATAAACCTATCTCCAGAATGGTCCCTGGCAAAGGGTTGCCTGAAACCAGACGTGGTTTGTCCCCCAGGGCTAGGGGAAGGCCAACCTTCCTTAGACATGTTGTTGGTCATGCCTGAAAAAACTGGTACTGTCTTAGCACGAAAGGAAATTGAAATGGCTGTTGAATGGGCAGCCAGCCAGCAGTGCCTGCTGCAAGAGCAGATTGTTTTAAGAATCAGTTATGGTCAGGGGTTACTGGTTGCAAGGAAAAGAGACCCATTCATGGTAACTTACTTTATAATGAGATTATTAGTAACATTTAATGAATTGTGTTCCAGGGACTGGCCTAAGGCTTTATGCAGAGTATTTTGTTTAATCCTCACAATGCTTCAATGAGGTTGGTTCTATGATGATCCCCATTTTACAGATGAGGAGACTAAGGCACAGGAGGTTAACTTGTCAGAGTCACACAAAGAGAGGCAGTAACCAGGATTTGAACCATCAAAGAGAGATTCACTGTAAGGATATGATAGGCAATTTCCTGCCCATTCCAGAACAATCAAGAACAGGAACCTTCTAAGCTTCAGTTTCCCCATCTATAAAGTTAGGATATAATAAATAGTACCTACTTCGGAGACCAATTGTCAGGAGCAAATGAGATAAAATAGAAACAAATGTTCAGTGCATTTGCCATCACATAGTAAGTGCTTAGCAAATGTTAGCTGTTAATAATTAGAAAGGGGGCTGTATTAGTCTGTTCTCATGCTGCTAATAAAGACATACCCAAGACTGGGTAATTTGTAAAGGAAAGAGGTTTAATGGATTCACAGTTCCACATGGCTGGGAAGGCCTCACAATCATGGTGGAAGGCGAATGAGGAGCAAAGTCACATCTTACATGGTGGCAGGCAAGAGAGGTTGTGTAGGGGAACTCCCCTCTATAAAACCATCAGATCTTGTGGGACTTAATTCCCTATCACCAGAGCAGCACAGGAAAGACCTGCCCCCATGATTCAATTACTTCCCTCCAGGTCCCTCCCATGACACATGGAAATTATGGGAGCTATAATTCAAGATAAGATTTGGGTGGGGACACAGCCAAACCGTATCAGGGGCTGATCTCAGTGGATCCAAGCTTTCTAAAGTGTTTTGGGAGTTGAGAGTGCAAGCATGCCCCAAATGGTCCCCAAGGAAGTTAAAGGCTTGGAGAGGGAGTAGGGACAGTGGACAGAGGGTCTGGGGTGTTCTGGCCAGAAAGTGACAGGCCCTCGCCCACTCCTGCCCCCAGAGGCTTTCCTGATCCCCACTCCTTACTATGGCGCCATCACACAGCACGTGTGTCTCTACGGCAATGTCCAACTGGCCTGTGTCTACTTGGACAGTGAGGTAAGAGTCTTGGCTTCCCAAGTAGAACCAGGGCGTGCCTGTGGTCAAGAGTTTCCTGAGTCTGAATTTGAGGGTCGCAATGCTGAGGGCTCTGGGGTTGTGATGAGTAGGGAATGGAGCCTTCTGTTGCCACATGGCTGCCTGTGCCTGGGATCCCCAGTGGTTCCAAAGTTCTAGTCTCTGAGATCCCTGGGGATGATGTAGAAGCCAAGAGCCAGACCCAGAAACAACGAGGTGGGAACAGAGCAGGGCAGACCTAAGTATAGCACCCGAGAGTGATGAGGGGGTCCCTGAAGTGGTGGGGTGGGGGTGGATGGCAGTAAGAGGCGGGGGCTCCCACCTGCTTTTCCAGAGACTCTTCTGAGGAGGCTGGGGTTTACAGGGGAGGAGAGGCCTGAGAGTTCATGTGTGTTTTGGGGGGCAGTGGTCACTGAATGTGGCTGGTGGCTCTGATGGGTCTTTTTCCAGGTCACTGGGCTAGACACACGCCCCTTCCAGCTCACAGTGGAGAAGCTGGAGATGGCCCTGCGAGAAGCTCACTCTGAGGTCTGGGGATCAAATCAAACCCGAGGCTGGGAGTGGGTGGGTCTGAGCAGGGCCTGGACCCCTCTTCTTGTGGCTGATCTCCTCCCAGGAGTAGGGTTGGTACCCAGTGATGAGGACAGACAGGTAGGGTGGTAGCACAGAATTATTCTGGGAGTCAGGCAGAACCCTGCCCAGGGAGGGTCTTCCCTTTCAAAACAGACTCTTAGACCTCAGTTCACAGAGAATCAACCAGGGAACATCACTAAGGATACCCCCATCGCTGATCCATCTGATTCTGGTTCAGTGGGTCAAGTGTGGAGTGTAGGAGTCTGTGGTTTAACGAGTCTCCCTGGTCATTTGAGGGGGCAATCTTGCTCACTTTGAGGGGACCTGAGGACTCCCAAAGAAGAGCAGAGACCAGTATTCCAGTGATTCCTTTCCCGCCTACTTTTCAAAAATCTACTTAATTTTTTTACTTCGGTCATGAAAGCTATACATGCTCACTGTAGGAATTTTGAAACTGCAAAAGGCCCACCCAAAATTCTACCAGCAAAGGTAACCTACTGGCATGTGGACACATTTCTCTCTGGTCCTTGTCCTCTGCCTTTATCTGATGCTGCAGATGTAATTCTGTGTCCCGCTTGTTTGCTTCATGTTGTGTTATGAACATGTCCCCATCAAATCTCCCTGGGAGCCTTCCAGTGACCAGCCCCCTTTGACTGTGTGGCTCTGGCCTTGGGGAAGAGCTGAGGGTCGCCTACCCTAACGGATGGTTTCAGGGTGTGAAGGTCAAAGGCCTCATCCTCATCAACCCCCAGAACCCTCTGGGTGACATCTACTCCCCGGAAGAGCTGCAGGAGTACCTGGTATTTGCCAAGAGGTGAGGTACCCCACACTGGCCCCGACACAGGGTCTGGGCAGCCTGGGGTTCCAATGTGGGTTTGGTGCAGGTTTTTCTACTCTCTTCACCCCACTGTGGGCTGCTACTTGCTTTGGCCCTTCCTTGGCAGTAGAGTGGGGAAGCAGGGATTTGTGGGATGCCATTCCTCTTTCTCTTTGGCTCTTTATAACAATAGCTATCAATTATCGCACACTCTAGGGGCCAGGCACCATGCTAAGCACTTTATGTGCCTCATACAATCCTCACAACAAACCTGTCAGGTACTGATGCTGTTATCACGCCCAGCTCACTGAGCCTTCGAGTGGTCAAGTGAGGGGTGGAGCCAGACTTGAACCTGCGTCTCTCTGACTTGAGCTCTTGTGCATGCCCCTGCCCCTCCATGGAGGTGCCCGAGGGCTCCCTTTCTCCCCTACAGTGCTTCAAAAGCTCCTCTGTCACCTGCTGTATATGTATGGCTTTCTGTTGGAAAAATAGGTCAAAGAAAGGTGTTCTGGAAAAAACAAGTTTGGTAACCCGGGGCTAGACCCCGGCCCCTCTGGTTTTCTCATGTATTGCCTCCCCACCCTGCGGGACGCATTTGCCCTACACACTAAGTCTCTCCTCCCCACCCCCTGCCTCACCCCAGGCACAAGCTGCATGTGATTGTGGATGAGGTCTACATGCTGTCCGTGTTTGAGGAGTCAGCTGGGTACCGCAGTGTCCTAAGCCTGGAAAGGTGAGGCTCCCCGACTCAGCTAACTCCCTCTGCCCCTATTATCCTATGGAGCCCCGACCACTTTCTGGCTCAGCCCACGGGGCATGGCCTGCCCAGAGCAATTCCATTTCCACCCAGCTGATCCCGCTGGTCCTCAGATCTCCTAATGAGAAGCAGGGAGGGTTGGGCTAGATTCATGATTTTCAAGTTATTCTGTGGAATTTCTGAGAACTCCAAGAAGAGGCCTCAGGATTCCTTAAGTTAGGGCTGAGTGGATGGGAAATTGGCCTCTTTGCTGTTTCCTTTACCTCCAGAGTGGCTCCAGTTTTATTCTTTCATTCATTCATTTACTCACTCATTCATTCACTCAGCACCTCTGGAGCCCCTTGCATGTGCCAAACACCTCTGGATATTTACATTTTGGGGTTTTTCATTAGGTTTACTGTAAGCAAAGCATTTGTGGCCAGAATACCTTTGGGAACACTTGGAGCAGATCATCCTCAAGGCACACTGGCCCATGCCTGTAATCCCAGCACTTTGGGAGGCCAAGGTGGGAGGATTGCTTGAGCCCAGGAGTTTTGAGACCATCCTGGGCAACATAGAGAGACTCTGTTTCTATGGGAAAAAAAAAGAAAGCAGGGATCAGATCATGTGTGCCGTCTGTGAATCTGATCTTCAGGAATTCTAACAGTTCCTGCTGTTTGTCCAGAACCTTCAGTCCTGTCAAGTCCTTTCCATTAGCCTTCTCTTCTCATCTTCACAAAGCCTTGAGGAGTGAATGGAGCATGGATTGTGAATCCCATCTATTTTTTGGATTAGGAAAGTGAGGCACAGACAAAAAGTGATTGTCCATGATCCTTGGTTAGTCATTAACAAAAAAAATTATTGAGCATCGATTTCATGGCAGGCGCTGTGCTAAGTGCTGGAGATACAACAGTGAACAGGAAAGACATAGGCCCTTCCTGTGTGGAACTTTAATTTCTAGCCAGAAAAAAACATTTTAGCAGCTAAATGCACATCCAGCCATTGGATTATGGCCAGGATGAATGCTAAAAGGGAGAGACCAGGGAGCTGTGAGAGGATCTGTTTAGGGTACCTGATTGGCCTCATCCCAGGGGGAGTGGTTAGGGAAAGTCTCTTTGATGAGTGACATTTGAGCTAGGCTCTAGATCAGGGGCCAGCAAACTTTTCCTGCAAAGGCCAGATGATAAATATTTTAGGCTTTCCAGGCCATATGCTCTCTCACTCAACTTTGCCACAGACACTGTGTAAATGAATGAGCATGGCTGTGTTCCGATAAAACTTTATTTACAAAAAACAGGCAGCAGGCTAGGTTTGGCCCACAGGCAGTCATTTGCTGACCCCTGCTCTAAAGGATGCATGGGAATGGGTGGTTCAAAGAGATGAAACCAGGGCTTGTCCTGGAACCAAAACTAGATTCAACCACCCATCTTTTCATTTGTTCAACCAAACACGTGTGGGTTCCCATAGTTCTGTGTTGCCTCTGTTCCCACACTGTGCTCTCTGCAGGCTGCCTGACCCCCAGAGGACCCACGTGATGTGGGCAACCAGCAAGGTGAGTTCCTGGCTGGCCTTGGGGGTGTCAGGAGGGTGGGAGGGCAGCGAGGTGGGTGGAAGCAGCTTCCTCCATGGAGGGCTGGCCACCACCTAGGGTACTTCTTCCTGCAGGACTTTGGGATGTCTGGGCTCCGCTTTGGCACACTGTACACAGAAAACCAGGACGTGGCCACTGCCGTGGCTTCCCTCTGCCGCTACCACGGCCTCAGTGGCTTGGTCCAGTACCAGATGGCACAGCTGCTGCGGGACCGTGGTGACTGCCTGGGCCTGGTGACCTGAAAATGGGAGGAGGGTTGGAGGCATCCTGGGAACAGCCAGGAATCATAGATGCTTCTTGTATGAGAAGAATTTAGGGTTGGGTTAGAGAGTACCAGCTCTGGACCCAGACTGGGTCCATACCCTATTTGGTCACTTCCTGGCCATGCGGCACTTTGCTTCACCTCTTTATCTGTATGAGCCTCAGTTTCCTCGTCTGTAAAGCAGGGATCATAATGGTACCTGTCCTGTAACAGGTTAGTGTGATTTGTAATTCAATTAGAATAGTGTCTGGCATATAATAGGCACTTGATTAGTGTGAATTCATTATGATTAGCTGAGAGCACTTAAAAAACAGAGCAGGGTCGAGCATGGTGGCTCATGCCTGTAATTTCAGCACTTTGGGAGGCTGAGGTGGGAGGATCACTTGAGCCTGTGAGGTTGAGGCTACAGTGAGCCTTCGTCATGCCACTGCACTCCCGCTCGGGTGACAGAGTAAGACCATGTCTTTAACAACAACAACAACACAAACAGAGAAGAAGCTTGTAAGGAAAAATTGTTGTAATGGAAGTATGTCTCTTCCTGTGAATCTGTTCTATTCCTGGATTCAAATAGTGAGTTTAAATAGCAAAGGTTACCTGTCAATGCCACCATTTACTGAGCCTAGCAAATGCACCTGCTGTATCATCTCATTCTCTTTAGAATCCTAGGGAGCAAGAATTCCTATATTTTCCTTATTATTTTACAGATGAGGAAAATGAGGACCAGATACTACCCCACTCACTATAGTAGCTAAAAGTTTTAAAAATAGTGACAACATCAAGTGTTGACAAAGATAAGGAGCAGCTGGAAGTCTCATACATTGCTGGTAGGAGTGTAAGTAGTTCAGCCACTTTGGAAAAAAATTCAGCAGTTTCTTATAAAGGTAAACATATACTTGCCAAGTCATTCAGCAATCCTACTCCTAGATATTGACCTTGATGGTCACACAAAAACCTCTGCTTTATTCATAATCACCCATAACTGGAAACAACCCACATGTCCTTCCACAGATGTGTGGATGCAAAAACCGTGGTCCATCCACTCAATGGAACACTACTGTGCAATAAAATCCATGGCAACATGGGATAGTTTCAAAGGAATCGTGCTGAATGAAAGCAGCTAGCCTTAAAAGATTACATACTATATAATTCCAATTCGATGACATTCTGGAAAAGGCAAAACTGTAGTGATGGAGAACAGATCTGTGCTTGCAGGGAAGGGGCCAGTGTGACTATAAACAGCATCAGGGTGTTCTTTAGAGTGGTGGAACTGTTCAGCATCCTGACTATGGTGGTGGTTACATAAACATATACGTATATTAGAATTCTTAGAACTGTATGGCAACAACAAAAAGTACAAACAATGAGGGTCAGAGAGGTGAAGTTGCCCAAGGACCCACCCTTGTCATTGGCCACACTGGGATCTGAACCTTGGTCAGTGGGACTACAACGGATCACTCTGGAACTTTAGAACTAGATAAACCTTGGGTTTGATTCTTTATCCTGGGGGACTTTGTGCTCTGGACTCCTGAGGGAGTGTGGGACCTGGAGCTGTCAGGGCTGAGTATCTAGGTTTAAGGTACTTTACATTGAACACTGAATTTCCATCCCTTCTTGACCTCCCCACCACAGCAGCCAGCTAGAGGAGGGACTCAACAGCATCCTGGCAGCTTATGGCCTTTTTCTTTACAGCATTTAGACTAGCGGGACCAAGTAGAGGGTTGATGAAAGATTGATCTTCTGGCCTCTCTTTCACCCAAACAGACTGGATCAACCAGGTGTACCTGCGGGAAAACCATGCCCGGCTCAAGGCTGCCCACACCTACATCTCGGAAGAGCTCAGGGCGTTGGGGATCCCCTTCTTGAGTCGTGGGGCTGGCTTCTTCATCTGGGTTGACTTGAGAAAGGTAATGCCGGTGGAGGTGCGGGCTGGGAGGGAGTTTCAGGCTTCCCTCCAGCAGGTGAGGGGCAGTTGGTGAGGGGTCTCAGCTATGTCCTGAGCCCCTTCCACCCTCTTAGTACCTGCCCAAGGCCACCTTTGAGGAGGAAATGCTGCTCTGGCGCCGCTTTTTGGACAACAAGGTGCTGCTGTCCTTCGGCAAGGCCTTCGAGTGTAAAGAGCCTGGTTGGTTTCGCTTTGTCTTCTCAGACCAGGCCCACCGGCTTTGCCTGGGTGAGCAGCCTGCCTTCCCAACCCAGTCCTAACTGCAGCCTTCACTCTAGCCTCTGCTTGTTTGTCCCCACCCACCTGGCCATCAGTGCCAACTGGCCCCCCACTTCCCCTTCCCAGGGATGCAGAGGGTCCGGCAGGTGCTTGCAGGCAAATCCCAAGTGGCTGAAGACCCCCCTCCCTCTCAGAGCCAGGAGCCAAGTGACCAATGCAGGTGAGCTGGCCATTGCCTCGTGGCCAGAGGGCCCAGCAGCCACGGTGGACCTGGCGCGTTCCAGGGCTGCAGAAGACCGACTGTGGATGTGCCATTTGCCAGGAAGGTGTCTAACTTGGCTTTGCGCCCAAAGAACTGTTTCTTGCCTTTTGCTGTAGCCGTGAGAAACTCCTTAAGCTGTGCTTCAGCCTGGGCCCTCCCTCTCTCCTATTAAACAAAACTAGGAGAGTCCAGATGTCTCCATTGTGAGTTATGTAGAATGGAGGAGTCGTGACTGCTCCTAACCAGAGCCTCAGCCCTCCTGAGGATGTGAAAAGAAAACAAACAACCTGTACCTTCTTTCTGATAGCACCATCGTTCCTCTTTCTTTGTCACCATGGAAACGAGTCAAAGGAACAGCACGTACAGGAGAGTGTGCAGAAAAATTAAAAAAAAGTGATAACTTCCAAACTCCGAGGAGAATGGAATGAATGTTTTGTTCAGATTGTTCTCCCCGCATTTAGGACAGTTGGGCTCACAGCACACCGGGATCCTGGGACCGTCTTCTGCTTGGGACGAGGTGGACAGGACTCTATGGTGGAAGTCAGGAGAGCTGAAGCAGTCCCTCAATCTCCAGGAAACTCCTTCTCCCTCTCCCTTTGAAAGAGCTGCCTTCACTGATGTCCCCAAAGCAGAGTGACCTAGTGTTGGTCGTTGGGGGAAGATTTGGTGCTGCAACCCTGAACTGAGGCTGCCATGAGGCCAAGCTAACCAAGGCTGGCTTTTCTACTGTAAGGAGCAGATGAGGGCCACCTACCCCATTTTCAGGGGTGCCTTAATTCAGAGGCTAAATGAGCTTCTAGATCTGACCATAAAGCTGTGTGCTGAGGAGCCTTCCCATGTGCTGACACTCCTGCTTGGAAGCCGATGCTTTCCTTCTTTCTGTTTTTTTTTTTTTGAGATGGAGTCTCACTTTTTTGCCCAGGCTGGAGTGCAGTGGCACAATCTCGGCTCACTGCAACCTCCACCTCCCAGGTTCAAGCGATTCTCCTGCCTCCGCCTCCTGAGTAGCTGGGATTACAGGTACCTGCCACCATGTCCGACATATATTTGTATTTTTAGTAGAGATGGGATTTTGCCATGTTGGCCAGGCTGATCTCGAACTCCTGACGTCAGGTGATCCACCCACCTTGGCCTCCTGAGGTGTTGGAAAACAGGTGTGAGCCACCATGCCTGGCCTCAGACTTCTTTTTGAGATCACTTTTCTTTTGCCTGGAGTATAGCACTTCAGTGTCCTTTGATGAGGGTCTGCTGATGATAAACCCTCAGTTTTTGCTTATCTGTATTTTGCTCTATTTTATTTTATTTTATTTTATTTTATTTTATTTTATTTTATTTTATTTTATTTTATTTTATTTTATTTTATTTGAGACAGAGTCTCACTCTGTTGCCCAGGCTACAGTGCAATGGTGCGATCTTTGTTCACTGCAACCTCTGCCTCGCATGTTCAAGTGATTCTTGTACCTCAGCCTCCCAAGTAGCTGGAATTACAGACATGTGCCACCATGCCTAGCTAATTTGTAATTTTAGTAGAGACAGGTTTTCAACATGTTGGCCAGGCTGGTCTTGAACTCCTGACCTCAGGTGATCCACCCGCGTTGGCCTCCCAAAGTGCTGGGATTACAGGCATGAGCCACCACTCCTGGCTTGCTCTATTGTTGAAAGAATTTCACTGAGTATAGGATTCCAGGTTAATAGTTATTTTCTGACTTGCATTGTTCCTGTCAAGTAGTCAGCTGTCAGTCTGTGGCTTCTTCAAAGGTGATCTGTTTCCTCTGTCTCAATGCCTTTGAAACATACTCTCATCATTGATGTTATACAGTGTTACTATTATATATCTTGATGGTTTCTTTTTACTGATCTTATTTTGGGTATTGGGATTCTTGCATCTGTGGATTCTTTCAGCAGCTCTGGAAAGTTCTCATCAAATATTTCTTCTGCCTCATTCTCCCTCTTCTCTCCTTCTGGAATTCCTATTAAATGTATGATATAGATCAACTTGCTCTGTCTTCATGTATTCTAATCTCTTTTTCATATTTTCTTTCTCATCTTTCTGTGCTGCATTCAGGGTAATTTGTTTTGGTCTATTTTTCCATTTAATAATTCTTTCTTTGGCTGAGTTTAATCTACTTTAATCTATTTGAGTTTTAAATTTAAGCAAATATATTTTTATTAGCAGAAGTTCTAAAAGTTATTCTTTATACCTCAAGCTCGTTTATTCATTTCAATAAGCATAATGATAATAATAAGTTTATTTTTTGAGACAGAGTATCACTCTGTTGCCCAGGCTGGAGTGCTGGAGTACAGTGGCATGATCTCAGCTTAATGCAACCTCTGCCTCCCAGGTTCAAGTGATTCTCCTGCCTCAGCCTCCAATGTAGGTAGGATTACAGGTGTGCACCACTATGCCTGGCTAATTTTTGGCATTTTTAGTAGAGATGGGGTTTTGCCATGTTGGCCAGGTTGATCTCGAACTCCTGGCCTCAAGTAGTCCGTCTGCCTCAGCCTCCCAAAGTGCTGGGATTACAGGCGGGAACCACCGTACCTGGCCAATTTCTTTTATATATCTCTATGCATCTTTCTATGTATGTATGTATGTATGTATGTATGTATGTATGTATTTCCAGTATTCCAGTGTCTGAAATCTTTGCTGGTTTGTTTCTGCTATGCTGTCTCATGCCTTGATTCTTTGTGGGTTTGGTGATTTTTTTATGGTGAGCTATTCATTTTTTTGGGGAAATTTATTTGTTGGAATTCTTTGAAGTCTTAGATGAAGACAGATTCCTCAAGAGAGTTTTTGTGTTTATTTCTACCAGGCAACTAGAGGCAATGCCAGGCCTCAAACTAAATGTTTAGCTTTTTTTTTTTTTTTTTGGCCGTCAGCTGCTGTGAATTTGGTCTGGAAATCTAGTCTGGCAAGAGCCAGCTTTTGGTTACAACTTCTCAGATTAACTTCCCACCTTTAACACCAAGGTTTGAGACAGCTTTCCTTGCAGTCTTTTGAAGAGGGAGGAAAGGATGTGATTCTGGTTTAACCTTATTCTGTGGAGTTCGCTTTTTGGAGTCCTGGCTTTATTGGAGAAGAGTTTCCTATTAGATTTCTCATCTTCGGTCAGCCTCCAGGAGATTGGGAAAATAGAAGCTCAAGATCATTGTTTTGGCAAATGCCTCAAGATGCATCATAGTTGTCACTCAGTCCCATGCCTGATCATTCCTGAGCTCTCCAGCCTCAGCCTCCTGAGTAGTTGGGACTACAGGCGCCCACCACCACATCCGGTTAATTTTTTTTTTTTTTTAATTTTTGGTAGAGATGGGGTTTCACCATGTTGGTCAGGCTGGTCACGAACTGCTGACCTTAGATGATCCTCCTGCCTTGGCTTACCAAAGTGCTGGGATTACAGGCGTGAGCCACCATGTGTGTCCCGAACATTTTGTTTTTAACTCAGCATTGTTACTAGTTTTCAGTGTATGTGGTAGGGAGAGGGGGTCTTCCTTACTGTAAATGACTACGTGAGCTTTCCGTTTGCACTCTCATTTAATCCTGACTTCATCACAAGGCAGATATTGCTGTCCCGGTTATATTTTTAAGTAGAATTTCCATGGTGTATAGCTTTTCACTATTAGGAATAATGCTGCTGTGAACATTCTTGAATATGACTTTTTGACACACATGTATACACATTTCCTTTCTATATGTACCTGCTAGGTAATGGAGTAAGCTCAGCTTTAGTAAATACTGCCAGTTTCCTAATATGATTCTACCGACGTATAGAAGTGTATAAAAATTCTATTAGCTCCTCATCCTTGCCAACTTTTAGGTATTATCAGGTAAAAAAAGGTATGTAGCAGTATCTCATTGTAGGCTGGGCATGGTGCCTCATGCCTGTAATCCCAGCACTTTGGGAGGCTGAGGTGGGTGGATCACCTGAGGTCAGGAGCTTGAGACCAGCCTGGCCAACATGGTGAAACCCCGTCTCTTTTAAAAATACAAAAATTAGCTGGGTGTGGTGGCAGGCACCTGTAATCCCAGGTACTCAGGAGGCTGAGGCAGGAGAATCACTTGAACCCAGGAGGCGGAGGTTGTAGTGAACCGGGATTGCGCCACTGCACTCCAGCCTGAGTGACATAGCGAGACTCTGTCTGAAAAAAAAAAAAGAAGCATCTCTTTGTAGTTTGCATTTTCTCTTCTGTTCTGGTAAAAAAAAAAAAGTAACGTTTACTATTTTAACCATTTTTAAGTGTACACTTCAGTAATGTTAAGTACGTTCCCAGTATGGTTAAACAGATCTCCAGGAGTTTTTTGTCCTGCAAAACTGAATCTCTATACCAGTTAAAACACTCTTCCTGCTCTCTTCCTCTCAGCTCTTGGTAACCACTATTCTACCTTTTGTTTCTATGAATATGACTACTTTAGATACCTCCTGTAAGTAAAGTCACACAATATTGGTCCTTTGGTGAATGGCTTATTTCACTTCACATAATGTCCTTATGGCTTATTTGTGTCATAGCATTTGATAGGCTTTCTTTCCTTGTTAAGGCTGAATAATATTCCATTATATGTCTATGCCATATTTTGTTTATCATTCACCTATCCATGGTCATTATGTTGCTATCTCCTGTTGGCTATTGTGAATAGTGCTGCTGATAGAGCAGGAGCATCACCATCTTGGACAAGCACTGTCATTTTAAAGTTCACATTGATCCAAAACTGCCCGAATCCAAAGGGCATCAGTCTAATGGCTAAGGTCAGCATGACCATAAACCACAAGTTACATTTCTGACCAGAAACATTCCAAACCCCTCCCTGACTAGAGACATGCCAGCCCTGAGATAACCTCTTCTCCAGCAGGAGAGATGTCAGCCCTAAGATCACCTCCCCTCTGGCCAGAGACATTCCAACCCCACCATAAACTTCTCCCTTACACAGAAACATTCCAAGCCTGTGATAAGGTGTCTCTTCCTGAACCCTTAAATAATCTTAGTCTGTGAGAGAACACGCTCCTGACCAAAATTAGCCAGAAGCCCCTCTCAGGTTTATTCTCCAAAATAAACCTGTCTTTGACTATTGAGCCACTTTTCATGTTTCTTTTGTCTGTCTTTAACTCATACACTGCTATGAACATGGGTGTGCAGCAATCTCTTGAAGACCCTGCTTTAAATGCTTTTGGGTATATACCCAGAATTGGAATTGTTGGGTCATATAGTCATTCTATTCTTAACTTTTTGAGGAACCATCATACTGTTTTCCATAGCAGGTACACTGTTTTACAGTCCTACCAACAGTGCACAAGGGTTCCAATTTCTCCATGTTCTCATTAGCACTTGTTTATGTTTTTGTTGATGTTGTTGTTGTTTTAGGATGGGGTCTTGCTCTGTTGCGCAGGCTGGAGTGCAGTGGCATTATCTCGGCTCACTGCAACCTCTGCGTCCCAGGCTCAAGAGATTCTCCTGCCTCAGCCTCCCAAGTAGCTGGGATTACAGGCACGCACCACCATACCTGGCTAATTTTTGTATTTTAGTAGAGATGAGGTTTCACCATGTTGGCTAGGCTAGCCTTGAACTGTTGACCTCAAGTGATTTGCCCACCTCAGCCTCCCAAAGTGCTGGGATTACAGGCATGAGCCACCTCACTGATCTTATGTTTTTTTTTGATAGCTATCCTAATAGATATGAGACAGTATCTCATTGTGATTTTGATTTGCATTTCTCTGATAGTTAGTGATGTTTAGCATCTTTTCATATGCTTGTTGGCCATTGGCATATCCTCAGTGGAGATATCTCTATTCCATGTGGTTTGCATTTCCTGCTGCTAATGATATTGAACAGGTTTTCATATGTGTATTGCCCTTTTATGTATATTCTTTTGTGTGGTGTTTAAGAATTTTGCTCATTTAAAAAAATTGTCTTTTTCTAATTGAAGTGTAGGAGTTCTTTTTATATCCTGAAAATGAGTCCTTTGTCAGATACCTTTAAATTATCAGCATTCACAGTTAATAAAGTCTAAATTTTATCTTCTTTATCCTCTACCTGAACATGAAATGACCTCAGAACATTGAGCTCTTACTCCTTTACTTTCATCTCATGTGATATTGTTGACGGTATATTAGTTACACCTAGCTTTTTTTTTTTTGAAACGGAGTCTTGCCCTGTCACCCAGGCTGGAGTGCAGTAGTGTGATCTTAGCTCACTGAAACTTCTGCCTGCTGGGTTCAAGCTATTTTCCTGCTTCAGCCTCCTGAGTAGTTGGGATTGCAGGTGTGCACCACCATGCCCAGCTTATTTTTGTATTTTTAGTAGAGATGGGGTTCCACCATGTTGGCCAGGCTGGTTTCGAGCTCCTGACCTCAGGAGATCCACCTGCCTCAGCCGCCGAAATTGCTGCGATTACATAAGCATGAGCCACCGTGCCCAGCCCTAGTTTTTAAGTTTCTAAATTATTTTTCTAGTTTTATACAGTAAGTATTTGTTTTGATTTACCCACAGGTTTATCAATTTCATTGTTTCCTAGCCCTACTTCATTGCAGTACTTCCTTTTGGTTTTAATTTTTTTCTTCCTAAAATACATTCTTAAGAAGTTCCTTTAGGAAGGATCTATTGATGGTAATCTCTTTCTATTTGTGTTTGTCTAAGATATCTTTGCTTCCCTGTTATTCTTCAAAGATGGTTTTACTGGGTATACAATTATGCATCATTAACTATTGTCCTCTCTGCATTTTTACCATGATTTTATGGCTGTAGGTTTTTGTTGTTGAGAAGTCTGCTGTTAATCTCATTGTTAGTTCATTGCAGGTGATCATCTCTGCTCAAATCTTGGAAAATTCATAGCTATAATATCCTTGGATTTTACCTTCACCTCATTTTCTCTATTCCCTCCTTTTAGATATGTGCCATTTTCTTCATCTGTCCTCACCCTCTCTTAACTTCTCTTTCCTATATTTAATTCCTTTGTTTCCTGCCTTTCAGATCTGTTGTTGTTGTTTCTAACCTACTATTTAACTTATGCATTGAGTTTTCAATTTCGATGTTTATATTTAGTACATTTTCAGTCTCCTTGGTCTTTTAAAAATATAACATCTTATTTCTTTGTAATGTTTTATATTTAAGTCTTTGAGTGCTATAAACATACTTGTTTTATATTTATATCTCATAATTCAGTTATATATAGTTATTGGGGGTTAAATTTCTGCTGTTTGTGATTTCTGCTGACTCTTGTTCATGGTGGTTTGTTTTCTCATATGCTTTGTAGTTCTGAAATGTGAGTTTACATTTGTCAGGGTTTTATTTGTCAGAATCCTAGGCAGCTTGTGTTGGAGACGTGGGCCTCAAGAGGGGATTTATGTTTCCTTCTGTTGCGTGTCTTTGGGTGCTACCAACCTGGGAATACTGTATGTTACCATCTTGGCTTGGAGCTTCCTAGACCATGCTGGTAGTATAAATTCAAACCCTAGATGGTCATAAAGCTTGATGGCTATGAACTGAATGTTCATCCCCTCCCACACCTCATTCATATATTGAAGTCCACCCGATGTGATGATATTTGGAGGTGGGGCCTTTGGGATGTAATTAGGTCTTGAGGGTGGAATCCTTATGAATGGGATTAGTGCCCTGAAAAGAAGCACTACCATATGAGAATACAGCAAAAAGGTAACCCTCTGCAAACCAGGAAAAGAGCCCTCACCAGGAACCAAATTGGCCAGCACCTTGATCTTGGACTTCCCCGCTTCTAGAGCTGGGAGAAATAAATTCCTGTTGTTTAAGCCACCCAGTCTGTGGCATTTTTGTTATAGCAGCCCGAAATGACTAAGACATGAATGTTAGAGGTCATCAATCAATGAGACTTTTTTTTTTTCCACTCCCTGGACAAAACAGGTAAGTTTCTTTGGTGGATGTTGAGCAAAGTTTTCCAGTATTCCCTTTTGGGTGTAATTCTTTAAGATCCTAGCTTTATGGGTTTCTTTGCATCAGCTCCCTACCTTGTATGCCTGATAGTTATAGCTTCAATATCATTTTTGTTATTTCACCTTCATTTTTAACTGTGGAGATTTTCCTTCCTTTTTTTGGGGCGTGAGCTCAGCTATTCACTTGAGAACGTATTCCTTACATTTCACCTGGTTAGGTGTTTTCTAGCCTACCATGCTGCCTGCCAGTGCTGTTTTAAGCTAAGCCACCCTAAGATCCCACAGATCAATTGTATTATGGAGCCCTTTTCTTTAGAGAATATGCCTTTTTCCAGTCTTGTATTCCTCTGTTACAGCAGACTCTTGAATCATGTGGGGGTTGTGGTGCCAATCCCCTAAGCAGTTGAAAAATTATATTTAACTTTTGACTCCCCCAAAACTTAACTACTAATAGCCTTCTGTTGACTGGAAGCCTTACTGATAATGTAAATAGTCTATTAAACATATTTTATATGTTTTATATATATATAATACTGTATTCTTACAATAGAGTAAGCAAGAGAAAAGAAAATGTTATTAAGAAAATCACAAGGAAGGAAAATATATTTACTATTCATTAAGTGGAAGTAAATCATCATAACGATCTTCATCCCCCTCATCTTCATGGTGAGTAGTAGGCCAAGGAGGAGAAGGAAGGGGTGTTGGTCTCACTGTCTCAGGAGTGGCAGAGGTAGAATAGGTAGCAGAGGTGGAAAGAGAAGCTGGAGAAGCAGGCACACTTGGTGTAACTTTTACTGAAAAAAAATCTGCACAGAAGTGGATCTGCAAAGTTTAAACCTGTATTGTTCAAGAATCAACTGTATTTAGAGGAAGTGCTAAGTATGGGATTCAAGCCTACACCAGCTATTCCTCCTAATTGGAAACTCACTTTCCCCTGATGACACTATTTTCCATGAAAGCCATTCCCTTTCTAACCCTGACTTTCATATTTCCTGACTCACTGGGTAAGGGGGTATTTGTGTAATCATTGCTTTGCCCTGTACCTTCAAATTCAGTAATGCAGTATCTTTCTACAGCCTCTCCTTCTTCAACCACCAACTACTAAGACACTTTTCTGCCTTCTCAGAAACTTCAGGTCTTGGCTTATAATTTATTTCCCACTCCTCCCTGAAGTCATCCTTGGATACTTTCGCAACATGTAGCTTCTAATTTCACGGCTTCTATATTTTCCCACCTCCCTTACTTGCATGGTTTCCATGCCTAGAAATGTAGCTACACTGTGTAAACCACACTGGATTGAAAAACACTTGCTCTTTCTGATTGCTTTTCCTTCTTTATTTTTATTTATTACTTTTTTTTTTTTCCAGAGATGGGGGTCTCACTTTGTTATCTAGGCTGGTCTTGAACTTGTGGTCTCAAGCAATCCTCCTGCCTCGGCCTCCCAAAGTGCTGGGATTACAGGTGTGAGCCACTCTGCCTAACTGCTTTTCCTTCTTTAACACATGCTCTTGACTTTCTTTCTCTGCCTGAAATGCCCTTTTCACCTCTCTGCTTGTCAAAATCATAAGTATCCTCCAGGATAAATAAAGATATCAACTGTTGATTGAAATCTTCCTAGATCTTTCCAACTGGATGTGACCTCTTTCTTTTTTAAATTCTGTAGCATTTTGTTTATATTCTCCTATGCCACTTTTTACCTTCTCCTCTGAGTAATCTTATTGTCTTATTTCTAGGTAGCTACGCCCAGTGCCTAGGCATCTTTCTCCATTCAACAAGTATTTATTGAGCAATTACTATATGCCAGGCATTAGGCAAATTTAAGGTTATAAAAAGTGAATAAGATAGGCAGCCTTTCTCAAAGGCTATGCCTCACACAATTCTTTAACATGGCAAATTCTCATTTTATAAAAGAACAAAGGATTAATTTAAAATATGCATGTTTTAAAATACAGATAAATATGGAGAAGAAAAAAAGAGGTCACAGTCTTCCAGACCAGATGGCTATCGTTGACTTATTTTAAAAAGTGAAAACAATATTCCCTGGGATAAGAGAAATTTGGATACAGTTCCACTGGTGATCGTCACTGCTTTCCACTCACCCAGTTCTCAAATGGGGTGTATGTGTGCTACATTTTGTATCATTTGCAGGGGGGGGATTTGATTTGGAAAGCAGAGCAATGCCCCCTTAGATGTGGGGAAGCAGAACATGAATGTCCCATTCCCAGAATGCCCTCATCCCAATCTCCCTAGACCTGTGACAATCAGGCATTAATCACAAAAATATCCGTGGAATCATGGTTGCTGCCGGAAGCCTCTGTAGGTATCTAGTCTCAGAATAATCACTGTGAATATTGAAGCTATCAGTGACAACTTCCACCAGATGGCGCCAAAGTACATGTAGGACCAGAAGGGATTTGGATCCTGCAGCCAGACCCACAACTCTATCAAACCAGCATCACAGGCCCGGGGTCATTTCATTAACCTCTCAATAACATCACTCGGAATTTTCATTTAATTTTTTAGATTCCACTTACTGCTTTATGACAGCGGTTTTACTGTGCATGTATAGCGCTAAATCATGTCAATAATATAGAAAGATACAAAAAAATGCGGGGGTTTTTTTTTTTGACGGGGTCTTGCTCTAACACCCCGGCTGGAGTGCAGTGGCACGACCACGGCCCACTGCAGCCTTAACCTCCTGGGCTCAAGCAATCCTCCTGCCTCTCCCTCCTGAGTAGTTGGGACTGCAAGCGGGTGCTACCATGCCTGGCTAACTTTGTATTTTTTGTAGAGACGGGGTCTTGCTGTGCCGCCCAGGCTGGTCTCAAACTCTTGGTCTCAAGCCATCCTCTCGCTTAGACCTCCCAAAATGCTGGGATTACAGGCGTGAGCCACCTTGCCTGGCCATAAATGCTTCCATTTCTGCCACGACAACTACTCCACCTGAAGCTCTTCATTTCTTCTTGCATTCCTTCCAGAAAAAAGTTATATACATGCCTGAATATAAGCACCTTCCTTACATATTTCTCCCTTTTGTTTTTGCATATGCGTAGTTTACCTAAAAGTGATCGTACTTGCCCGCTCTTTTGGACTACGCTTTCATATTAACTAATATCTTGGAAATATTTCCTTACCCATATATATTGCACCCTCTCACATTCGAATCACTAATCAAATTCCATAATTTATTTCGATTGTGTCTAGCATTTCGCTATGATTAGAAAGAATGCTGTCGCGGAAATTTTTGGCAAACATTGTTGAGAATATCCTATCCACAGAGAGCTTGTTGGACCGAAGGGTACCAGAATTTTCCATTTGATGGATAGTACCAAATTGCCCTCCAGGAATGTTGTACCCTCACCAGAACTGATTATAATAAAACGACTACATATTTGTTAGTTTTATATAAGCGACGCGTGGTGTCTCGTTCGGGTTTAAGGATTCTTTAATTATGAATGAGGGTATCTGAGCATTTCACTGCGGAGCCTGACTGGGAAAACACTGCAGCGGTGTCCTGACTCCTCCTGTCCACCAGGAGGCGCGGCCTGGCCGCTCCCGCATGCGCAGTGCGCTCGGTGTCAGACGCCCCGGAGCCCGGTCACCCTCCCCGAGCTCGCTGCTGGCTCGCCCAGACTCGGCCCTGGAGGTGGTGGCTGGCGAATCGGCGCGATCCGACCCGGGCGGAGGTGGCCCGTGCTCCGCGGCATGAGCCGGTGACCGAGCGCGGGGCCGAGCGGGAGGCAGCCGTGGCCGAGGTAAGCGCGGCGCTCCAGGGCGGCGGCCGGGCTGGCGCTGAGGCTAGGGCTCGGGCCTCCCGGGGCCGCGGCTAGGTAGGGACAAGGGCCGAGGGAGCGCGGCCGCGCAGAGGCTTCGTGGAGGCCCGTGGGCTGCGAGAGGCCACCCCCAGCCCCGCCGGGGCCGTGACAATGACTGCCCGCTTTTGGAGCGCTCCGATTTCCACTCCTGCTTCTCCTTCTCCCCCGGCGGCGGCCGTGCTTGCTGCATCTTGGTACCCACCTGTCCGCCTAGCCAACCTTCGCCCCCAGTCCGCTCCTTTCTTTCCTCCGGGGACCCGCCCTCCGCTCTCCGCCCTCCGCCGTGACCCCTCCCTTCCTGCTGCCACCTTCCCGCCAGCCACAGGGATCTGATTACTCCCACGGGGATGTCCTGTGCCTCAGGGCCCGGCGGTGGCCTGCGGCATCCCCTGCGGTGCCGGGAGCCGTGGGACGAGGTGGGGAAGGGGCCAGGGGCGTGTTAGGCCGGGGACTGGGTGGCCGGGGGCGTTTTAGGCCGGGGACTGGGTGGCCGGGAACTAGGTGGCCGGGGGCATGTTAGGCCGGGGACTGGGTGGTCGGGGTCATGTTGGGCCAGGCACTAGGTGGCTGGGGGCGTGTTAGGCAGGGGACTGGGTGGCCGGAGGCCTGTCAGGACGGGGCAGGGGCGTGTTAGGCTGCGAACTAGATTGCTGGTGGCATGTTAGGCCAGGGACTAGGTGGCCCGGGGGTGTGTCGGGCTGGGGCCAGGGGCATGTTAGTCTGGGGACTAGGTGGCCAGAAGCACACTGGCTCTGGATTTCAACTTGAAGCCCAGGGGTATTTGGGGCTTTGTTACATTCGGAGGGAACCAGATCTAAACACACGATTTTGAGAATCAAATATTTGCTTGGTGTTACTAATTGGGCAGTCCTAATCTAGAAAGGTTCTTGACTTACTTGTGTGAAGACGTGGTCTTGAAATATGTCCACTTAAATTCTTCTTGTAAGTCAGGTAAGTGCTCTATGTACTTTAACTGGACTTAGTTTGTAACTTTCGGAACTCAAAGGCTATTCATCTTAATAAAATAGATGATTCAGTTTCCATCATTCACTTTCCCCGACTTCCTGGTTGCATGTGAGGGTATGAATGGATAATCAGTTTTGGGGCCAGACTGCCATGCTTTGAATCCTAGCTTTGGCATTTCCACTTGTGTAATATTGGGCCAGGTGCTTAAACTTTCTGCTGTACTATCCCCATCTGTAAAATCAGGGTAATAATAGCTTGGCTTATAGTGCTATTGTGAAGATTAAATAAGTTAACACTATAAAGTGCTTCAGACAGACCCTGGCATGTAGTAAGTGCTTAGTAAGATTTAGATATTAATTATGTAATGACACAGGTTGTCTTATAGTATAATCCCACAATTAAAAGGGTATTGTTTTTAATTGATAATAATTTTTAGGGGCATTTAACCATAAAATAACTTTAATTATAAAGAATCCTATCAAGTAAGGCAATGAATTGTGGCTTTTTTTGGTTTCGCTTATATTTGGTTCCTCTGTTTTTTGGAACGGTTGGGTTAAGATCCAGTGTAGCAGTGGCCCCGGGAGTTCAGCTGTAAGGGCCTTTCTAAAAAGTTTAAGAAGAGGCCAGGCGGGGTGGCTCACGCCTGTAATCCCAACATTTTGGGAGGCCAAAGTGGGTGGATCACTTGAGGTCATGAGTTCAAGACCAGCCTGGCCAACATGATGAAACCCCGTCTCTACCAAAAATACAAAAAATCTACCCAGGTATAGTGGCACACGCTTGTAATCCCAGCTACTCAGGAGGCTGAGGCAGGAGGATTGCTTGAACCCAGGAGGCTGAGGTTGTAGTGAGCTGAGATTGTGCCACTGCACTCCAGCCTGGGTGACAGAGCAAGACTCCATCTCAAAAAAATAAAGAAAGAAAGAAAATAAAAATAGAAAGGTTAAGACGACAAGAGACTGTGACTCAAAACATTGGACTAAGTGGATTGGATATAACCTGAAGCACCAAGGAAAGGTTATTCAGGCAAATTTTAGGAATAAATAATTCCAGGAACAGAAAATGCATCTCATCCTCACCATAGATTGGGGTTAAAAGACTTTTCCAATGACTCAGTGCTTGACAGCTAGCCAGATGATTCCAGTGTTTTGCAGGGGCAGGTTTGATGTGTTTCAAGGTGATAAAGTTTGTAGGGCTGAAATTCTTGTTTTGATCCAGGTTATGGTATTGTATGGAATAAACCTTCATTAGTAGATGATTCGTTTCAGTCTGTCATCTTCCTGGGCTTTTAACTTCTTGGTGGTAGGGAGCTGTCTCATTGGACAGACAGATTATGACTTGTTTCCTTGGATGATGGTTTGGAGATATTCCATCTCTCTGTGCTTTGGCATGTGAAAACTGTTCTGGGAGGATGGCTTCTGTGTGTTACAGGGATGAGGTTGGAGTGTCCTGAGTCAGGAGCACTGTCACTTCAGTCTAGCCCAGCAGTTTTACAAAAAGGTTCCAATGTAGCACAGGTTTATAAAGGCAGGGGTGCAGGCTGGGCGCAGTGGCTCAAGCCTGTAATCCCAGCACTTTGGGAGGCTGAGGTGGGTGGATTACCTGAGGTCAGGAGTTCAAGACCAGCCTGGCCAACTTGGCGAAACCCCGCCTCTACTACAAAATACAAAAAATTAGCCTTGCGTGGTGGGCGCCTGTAATCCCAGTGACTTGGGAGGCTGAGGCACAAGAATCGCTTGAACCCAGGAGGTGGAGGTTGCAGTGAGCCGAGGTGGCACCACCGTACTCCAGCCTGGGCAGCAGAGAGAGACTCTGTCTCAAAAAAAAAAAAAAAAAAAAAAAAAGGCAGGAGTAGGGAGAGTAATGGTTCTCTTTGGATGTGTTTGCATATGATGGATGTTTGGAGAGGAGGGTGTTCAGGGGTGGGTACAGAAAATTCAGAGTCTGTGGAAATATCTAGTTAATCCCCCTCCTCTTTTGGAAATTCCTTTCTATTTAGGAAAGATAATAGTAAGAGGCCATCACATATAGTAACTCAAAACTTATTTCTAAACCGTGTGCACCTATGGAACTGGGAAGGATAGAGACATTTGTTCATTCAACAAATATTTATGTTTATATTAAATATGCACTCCAGGCTGGAGTGAAGTGACGCAGTCATAGCTCACTGCAGCCTCAACCTCCTGGGTTCAAGAAACCCTCCCACCTCAGCCTCCCAAGGAGCTGGGAGTATAGTCGTGCACCTGGCTAATTTTTGTATTTTTTAGTAGAGACAGGCTCTTGCTATGTTGCCCAGGCTGGTCTCAAACTGCTGGACTCAGGTGATCCTTCCGCCTCAGCCTCCCAAAGTGCTGGGATTACAGGTGTGAGCCACTGCACCTGGCTTAAATATATGTTCTAGATTTGGTATTAGATGCTAGGAATACTGAGCAGAGATGAACAACTGATTACAGGAAAAATCACAACCAGTAGAGGAGACAGACTTGCAAATACTTAACCAATTCATAAAATGTGGCAGGTGCTAGAATGAAGTGTATAAAAGGTGATGTGGGTGCTCGCAGGGAAGACCCTCTCTCTGTAAAGCACTTCTTAGTAAGGGGCTTTTCCCCTTTCTTTTCTCATCCTTTCCCTTTCATTTCTTTTATTGTTTATTCCACCTCAAGTGCTCGCCATATCTCTCAGCTTTTATTCCTTGGAGTTTGAAACAGATATGTGGGAGTTCGCTTAGCTTGTGTCGACACACTTCACAAACGTGGAGGAGTTTACGTGTCTGGGGGCGTCCCTCAGCCAGTGTGGGGTGGGCTTTGGTGGGTGAATGATGTGGCTTTCCATCCTCCAAAGGGACAGCTCTGAGTTGTGTTCTCCATGCTTCTCCAGAGGGATCATAGAAGGACTGGGCACTGTGGCCTACCTCAGTCTGGTAACCAGCTCAGGTGTGCACCCTTCTGACTCCTCTCCTTACTTCCTCTCTCTGGCTTTCTGGATTCACCTTTTGCAAGACACTTGCACCCAAGTTGTTTTCTCTTAGTTTGGCAGAGCACAAACCAAGACTGTTGGTACTAAAAGTGGCTCTAGAAAGCAGTGTGAGATAGTATTGTTAAACTGGAATCACTCAACCTCAGTTGGCAACAAGGACCCCTTTACTAGTATTAATTTAGGTGTTGGTAACCCCTGGTACTCTCTAACATCACAGTTGTAGTAAGACTGTCACCAGCAGTGGGTTGGGATGAGACTCAAGTGGAAGGAAAAGCATTGGCTAGTATGGTAGCTCTAGCACTTGAGCAGTGTATGGACAATGGTAATGATAAGGATAGTGCAGTTGACTGACTCTTGTTATCTTCCTTAGAAGCCCTGGGGTAAGAGAATGCCATGCCCAGGTCAGCCAGACATGAACTCAGGGTACACTGTGAGAGACAGAAGGCTCTCTGGCCACATCTCCTGCAGCTGGAGGGCAGGCTGTTTTGAAGGTCAGGCCCAGAATTTGATTATACTTGTGGCAGAACTGCAAAGGAAGCTGAATGCACAGCCTTGACAGGTTGCCTCTGCTAAATCAGGGCAATGGTAGCAAGATGTGAGACCCTGAGACCTGGATGGAGACATTTGGGTGAAGGCACAGAGAACTTTGAATTCCCAGATTTCCTTAGATCCCTTGGACCAGTAGAGGTATGCACCTCTCTGATGCAGAGGACAGCAGTCTCTTCTTGCCTGGACACTGTGCAGAGCTCTCACTTGAGGCAGATGCCTCACCATATGATCCTTGTCCTCCTCAAGATCTCCCTCCTCCCCCACTCAGATCTCAGCATTGCCTGAGCAGGAAAGCAGTTTCTCCAGGAGTTGCAGGACCTGGCTAATATGGACCAGCAGAAACGGCAAACAAAATGAATGGCGGGGAGAATCTTAAGGGTATTGGACCAAAGGTGGGGGTATTGGTGGACTATAAAGCTGGAGAGGAGAGAACCTGTTGACAGGTGAGCATTCCTTCATGATTCAGGATTTGGTGACCTAGCAAGGACAGCTGGAGCCAGTCTTGGTATGCGGCTGGGCGGGCTTCTCGAAGCTTGGACATAACAATGACCCATACCAGTGGTTTGCAACCAGGGCTGATTTTGCCTCCCCAAGGGATATTTGGCAATGTCTGGATATATTTTTGGTTGTTACACCTGGGGGTTGCTTCTGGCTTCTACTGAGTAGGGATGCTATTCAACCACCTCCAGTGTACAGAATAGCTCTCCACAAAAAAGAGTTATGTGGCCTAAAATGTCTTAGTGCTAAGGTCAAGACATTTTGGACTGCAATAAATGAGGTGGAGGCATCAGAACTATCTTGGCAGAGTATTGAGGAAGGAATCACCTGCACCTCCTGCCTGTGTTCCTGGGAGGGCCTATTGCTTTCACTCTGCTAATATGGAATGCCAGTGAGGGGACCTGCATCTTTGAGAAGCTCAGTGTTGGCTGCCCTCTGTAGGACAAGATTGACCTTAGGAGATGTTACTATGGAACTGGGTTCCCAAGTATCAATGAGGATGATAGGATTCTGAGATAGTGGAGGCCAGATGGTAGCAGTTAACCATCAGAGACAAGGTAGACATAGTGCCCAGAATGGGCAGCAAGGCTGGACTTACAACTGGGGATTCTTGACCCATTCTGATGCGAATAGAGCATGATGTTTCTAAGATGGGCAGCTAGCCATGGTGCTGCTTGACTTGTATAATCAGTTAAAAAAAAATATTAAGAGCTGGCAAGTAGAAGATTGATGTCAGCTGCTACAATGGAACAATCACTGTCTCTCACCTCATTTTCAGATATGAGCCACTTCTTAGACCCACATCCCATGAATTGAAGGGGAGGCTGGATCTCTTTTGGGAAAGATCTTGTAACATTCCTGCACGTATAGGCAGACATTCTCCCATCCTTCCTCAAGGGAACTGCAGATCTTTATCAGAATAGCTGTATAGCAAAGAAAGTATAATATTTAGACCTTTATAGGGCTGTTGAATACAGGGTCCGGACTGATAACAGTACCAGGCAACCCTCAACCAACAGCAGCTAGGTGTTGCAGATAGATGCTCTAGCCTCCCATCCTGCTTAGCGACCAGCTGTAGTCTAAATGAGTCTTCAGAGGGCCCCTGGTAGCCTTAGGAGCCCCTGTTGCCCACTGCAGTAACCAGCCTAAGAACACACTCTTTATTGGCTTTGCCCTGTTGCCTGTCTTCTTGGTCCCTCACTGTGGCTTTCTGAGATCACCTCTCAAGTAAGTAGACTATTTGCACTCCTGTCTTTGTCACTCTTTTTTTTTTTTTTGCATGGGGTCTGGGGTGTGAGGGGACTCAAACTATGACAGGTAGCAAGAAAAATGTGATATGTAAGACTAACATAGTGGGTATCAGCTCCCTCTTCCTTCTGCTGAGGCCACTTGGGACTCTGGAGTCAGTTCCTGTGGTTCCATATCTCCTCCAACAATACTTGGTAGTGTCTGACTCTTAATTTGCCTGTGCTGTTGGGTATACATTTCATTGTGGTTTTATTTTCCGTGACCATTAATGAGACTAAACATCTTTTTATATGTTTATGTGCCCTTTTTGCCTTGTCTGTGAAATTCCTGTTTAAGTATGTTTTCTGTTTTTTGTTTTGTTTTGTTTTCTTTTTGTTTGTTTTTTTCTTGTTGCTTCGTACAGTTGTTTATTCTGGTTGCAAGTCCCTATTGGTTATATGTGCTGGAAATATATTCTTCAGGCTTGCAGCTTGTCTTTTTACTTCCTTATTGTGTTTTTGATGGAAAATTCTTAATGGTTTGTGCTTTTTGTATTTTGTTTTGGAAATCATTCTCTGCCAGATGTCGATATTCTCTATTGTGGTCTAAATATTTTATAGTTTTTCCTTTTACATTTAGTTTTAAGATCTACCTTGAATAGATTTTTCTCCCCTTTGGCTACTTTTAATATTCTTCTTTAAGTTTCTTTTTAGCGGTTTGGCTTTGATACATCTAAGTAGCATTTTCCTTTTTTTTTGTTTTTTTTTTTGTTTTTTTTTGAGACGGAGTCTCCCTGTCTCCCAGGCTGGAGTGCAGTGACGCAATCTCAGCTCACTGCAAGCTCTGCCTCCCGGGTTCACGCCATTCTCCTACCTCAGCCTCCCGAGTAGCTGGGACTATAGGCGCCCGCCACCACGCCCAGCTAATTTTTTGTATTTTTAGTAGAGACGGGGTTTCACCATGTTAGCCAGGATGGTCTTGATCTCCTGACCTCATGATCCGCCCGCCTCGGCCTGGCCTCCCAAAGTGCTGGGATTACAGGTGTGAGCCACCATGCCCGTCACCATTTTCTTTACATATATATTCTGCTCTGAGTTGAGCATCTTGAGTCTGTGAATTGGTATATTTTATCACTTTTGGAAAAACTTCACAAAACACAGTTGGATTATCATATCTGCTTCTGCATTCAGTCGGTTGCAGTGTCATGCATCATGTAGCCTTTGGAAAATGGAAGTGAGTAAAGCAACTGTCAGTATTAAACCAGTATAAACTGTTTGAAAGGGCCTGGGGTGCCTGAAGCATACCTCAAGAACCACTGTTCTAGGGTTTTGGTATGATGCATGTGCTGGCCTCCTAAAATGAGCTTTGGAGTGTTTCCTCTTTTTTTTCTGAACTCTGGAATAATTTGTGGGAAATTGGAATTATTATTTCTTGAATATTTGGTAGAACTTGGAAAATTTTCTGGGCCTGGAATTTTCTTTATAGGGAGACTTTTAAACTTTTGGTTCAGTTTCTTTAATGTTATAGAACTACTCAGAGTTGCTGTTTGTCCTTGAGATGCTTTTGGTAAGTATATTTTAAAATAATTTTTCCATGTTATCTGAGTTTTCAAATGTAGTGGCATAAGTTCATTGATATCATCTTATCTTTTAAATATATGCAGCAGTTAGAGTTATGTTCCCCTTTTCAGGTATTTATTTGCACCTTTTTCCTTGAACTCTTGATTAATCTTACCAGAATTTTATTAGTCTGTTTTTTAAAAAACAACTTTTACACTTTGGGAGGCTGAGGCAGGCGGATCACGAGGTCAGGAGATTGATACCATCCTGGCTAACATGATGAAACCCCGTCTCTACTAAAAAATACAAAAAAATTAGCCGGGCGTGGTAGTGGGTGCCTGTAGTCCCAGCTACTCGGGAGCCTGTGGCAGGAGAATGGTGTGAACCCGGGAGGCGGAGCTGGCAGTGAGCTGAGATCACACTACTGCACTCCAGCCTGGGCGACAGAGCGAGACTGTGTCTCAAGAAAAACAAAACACAAAAACAAAAAAACAACTTTTAGCCTTGTTGACTATTTCTATTTTGTTTTTAAATGAATTTCTGTGCTTTTATTTATTACTTTCTTCTGTTATCTTTGGTTTTATTTTGTTGTGGTATGTCTTTTTTATAGTTAATCTGCAATTCATGAAGATTTGTAAAGCTCATGTGTGAATACAGTGTTTGTTCCCTTAACCTTAATTTTGTTATATATGGAAACTATTTTTCAAACTATGAAGAACCCATTATTGAGTGGTATAATTGATCTAGTAGGTTATGGCCAGAATTTTTTAAAAAGCAATAGAATAACAGAGTAGAAAAATGGAGGGTTCATTGCATGTTCTGTGGCTAACACTGTGTACTCATAGTACATAGCTTAAATATTGTTTTGTGAAACTTTATTTAAAATGTCTATAGACACACATATATATATTTGTCTACATTGGGCCACAATATAACTTGTATTTCTTACTGTCAATTTTAGTTTAAAAAAAGTTTTGAAAAACACTATTAAAGGGTAGTTTGTCTAATATTAATAAAGGTTTCAAACCAGATGGTACAAAATACGTGAGGAGCTTGCTTTTACATGACCTATTCTGTGGCCCTATTTTAGACTTACTGATAACAGCCTCCAGTGGTGGGGCCAAGGAATCTGTTTTAACAAACTCTTGTGCTTCTTACCCTTCAGGTGTTGGGGAACCACAGATTCAAGTATACACATAGACCTTGAGAGCTTCTTGGGAAGTTTTAACATAGGCCAATGGAGGACAGCTCCTTGCATGCATTTGTCCCAAAACTTCCTGTCTGCAAACTTCAGGAAGGATATGCAGAACGGCAAGCAAGCCATACTGTAGGGTGGGCCTGGAGCTGGTAGGGGATGGGAGCAAGCAGGAATGTTCTGCTGTTAGAATGATAGCAAAAGTGAAATTGCTGTCATGCCCACATTTCTGTCATAAAGCGATTAGAATATATTGAGTGACTGATGTATATACTCCAAAGATGATCATGTTTTAAGCTCAAAATGTATGAATTTTCATATGTTAGTCAGTGACAAGCAAATTCCTTGTTACGTTCCAGTTTCTGGTCTCAGAGAGATATGACTTGAAATCATTTATGACCGTTTAGCATATTTTACCCAAAAAACTGACAGTGATTGTGACATTCAAGGCTTGGTAATACTCAGCTAGTTAGGCAGGAAGCAGTTTACCACGTGGGCAGTGATGGGGATAGCTCCATTTATCCGAAGTAAAAATGGTTGATGAACTCTAAGATGGTCTGTGAGCTTTTCAGTTACTTCCCAGTATATTAATAGGTTTCTTAGAAGATCCGTGAGTAGAATGATACCATTTTGTTATTTTATGTTATGTTATGTTATGTTATGTTATATTTTTTGAGACAGAGGCTTGTTGTGTTGCCCAGGCTGTAGTATAGTGGCATGATCTCGGCTCACTGCAACCTCCGCCTCCCAGGTTTAAGTGACTCTCTTGCCTCAGCTTCCCAAGTAGCTGGGATTACAGGCGCCCGCCATCATGCCTGGCTAATTTTTGTATTTTTGGTAGAGAGGGAGTTTCACCAGGTTGGCTAGGCTGGTCTTGAACTCCTGATCTCAGGTGATCCGTCTGCCTTGGCCTCCCAAAGTGCTGGGATTATAAGCATGAGCCACTGTGCCTGGCTTTTTTGTGGATTGGGATTTTGACATGCAGAATGTCAAAATAGTTTGTTGAGTAACATGGTAAGTCTGTGGCAGATGACGTAGCCACACTCAAGGCTCTGCCCTCCGCAAACAGTATCTGGGAATCACAGAGGAGAAGTTTGTTTGGTAAGGATCTTAAAATGTGGTCTACATGGGAACTCTATGTTTTTAGCTGAGGACTAAAAATTTTCTTTACATCTCAGTCAATAATGCTTATTGGCTGTTTTATTTATCTATTGCTGTGTAAGAAACCACCCCAAAATTTAGAGGCTTAAAACAACAACAATCATTTGTTTGCTCATGATTACGGAATCTGTGCAGAGCTTGGTGGAGATGGCTCATCTCTTCCCTAATGGTTTTGACTGGGATCTCTGTGTCCGCTGGGGTAGGTTGCCTTTCACTGGGAGCTCAGCTTCCTTAGAGCATGGCAGCTGGATTCGAAGAGTGCAAAGGCAGATGCTATAGGGCCTCTCAAGTCCTGTGCTCAGAAATCCCGGAACATCACTTCAGCCACATTTTCTTGGTCAAAGCAACTCATAAAGCTAGCCTAGATGCATGGGGAGGGGACGTGGATTCTACATTTTGTTTGGAGAAGTGCCACGCAAATTCAGAGATGGAAATAATTGTTGGTGTTCATCTTTGTAAATGAATCTGCCACATTGGCCCTTTTCCTCCCTTTCTCCCTTCTCTCTTTCTCTTCCTCTTCCTCCCTCCCTTTGTCTCTCCTGCCCCATCCTTTCTTCATTTCTTTCATTCATCTAAATGCAACTGTCACCTTCATTATAAATCATCTCTATATGTTTTATTTAAACATGAAAGATTAATTTTTTTTCTTATTGATACTCTTTTGTACTTTATTGATATTTTCCTAGTGGTGTTTTTACATTCTGCCTTTTGTTATAGTTTTATGTTCTCTCCCTCATTAGAGTGGGGTCTTTACTTTCATCTTTGTTTTCTTCACAGTGCATGGTGGGTGCTCAATAATGGTTTGAATGAATAAGTGAATGAAAACAGATTTTTTTTTTTTGATACAGAGTGTCGCTCTTTCACCTGAGCTGGAGTGCAGTGGCATGATCTCAGCTCACCACAACCTCCACCTCCTGGATTCAAGCAATTTTCCTGCCTCAGCCTCCTAAGTAGCTGGGATTACAGGTGCACGCCACTATGCCTGGCTAATTTTTGTATTTTTAGTAGAGACGGGTTTTGCCATGTTGGTCAGGCTGGTCTCGAACTCCTGACCTCAGGTGATCCACCCACCTCAGCCTCTCAAGGTGCTGGGATTATAGGCATGAGCCACTGCGCCAGGCTAAAAACAGATTTTGGAATAATGAAGCATCAGTTTGTCCAGTTAAATCATTATTTTACATTAAGCAAGTGTTTTGAAGTAAAATAACTGTCTTTTGCTATTCCACTTTTGATTTTTCTGCCTTGGTCCGAGCCCTCATTCCCAGAGTCCCACATTTGCCAACTTCTGCTTTAGGCGAATGTGTATTGATAGGGTATAATAATATTTTATATTATGAATTAATATTTATGTTAAATATATGCAGTATTAAATATTAAATAAATTATATACGATGTATATTCATATATCTAGATATATATTTCTAAATGTATTATTATTATTATTATTATACTTTAAGTTCTAGGGTACATGTGCATAACGTGTAGGTTTGTTACATATGTATACTTGTGCCATGTTGGTGTGCTGCACCCATCAACTCGTCAGCACCCATCAACTCGTCAATTACCTCAGGTATAACTCCCAGTGCAATCCCTCCCAGCTCCCCCCTCCCCATAATAGGCCCTGGTGTATGATGTTCCCCCTCCCGAGTCCAAGTGATCTCATTGTTCAGTTCCCACCTATGAGTGAGAACATGCGGTGTTTGGTTCTCTGTTCTTGCGATAGTTTGCTGAGAATGATGGTTTCCAGCTGCATCCATGTCCCTACAAAGGACACAAACTCATCCTTTTTTATGGCTGCATAGTATTCCATGGTGTATATGTGCCACATTTTCTTAATCCAGTCTGTCACTGATGGACATTTGGGTTGATCCCAAGTCTTTGCTATTGTGAATAGTGCCGCAAAGAACATATATGTGCATGTGTCTTTATAGCAGCATGATTTATAATCCTTTGGGTATATACCCAGTAATGGGATGGCTGGGTCATATGGTACTTCTAGTTCTAGATCCTTGAGGAATCGCCATACTGTCTTCCATAAAGGTTGAACTAGTTTACAATCCCACCAACAGTGTAAAAGTGTTCCTATTTCTCCACATCCTCTCCAGCACCTGTTGTTTCCTGACTTTTTAATGACTGCCATTCTAACTGGTGTGAGATGGTATCTCATTGTGGTTTTGATTTGCATTTCTCTGATGACCATGTTTATAAGAAGTGTTCAAAATCCCTTTTCGTTATTTCACCACACCACTTTAGGGAAAGAAATAGGTACATTAAAAGTCGAGGCTGGGCGCGGGGGCTTATGCCTGTAATCCTAGCATTTTGGGAGGCCGAGGCAGGCTGATAGCTTGAGCTCAGGAGTTCAAGACCAGCCTAGGCAACATGGCAAGACTCCTTCTCTACTAAAAATACAAAAAATTATCTGGGTGTGGTGGTCGCAGTTACTTGGGAGGCTAAGGTGGGAGGATCGCTTGAGCCTAAGGGGGTGGAGGTTGCAGTGAGCTGAGATTGCACCACTGCACTCCAGCCTGAGTGACAGAGTGAGACCCTTTCTCAAAAAAAAAAAAAAGTTGAATAGTCTTTTCAAGTGTCATTTGCCATCCTAAACACTCGATTTTTCTTATTTCTCTCCCTGATGACCAGGAGTGTGAGAAAGAGGCTGTCTGTGTCATTATGTGTGCGTCGGTCAAGTATAATATCCGGGGTCCTGCCCTCATCCCAAGAATGAAGACCAAGCACCGAATCTACTATATCACCCTCTTCTCCATTGTCCTCCTGGGCCTCATTGCCACTGGCATGTTTCAGTTCTGGCCCCATTCTATCGAGTCCTCAAATGACTGGAATGTAGAGAAGCGTAGCGTCCGTGATGTGCCGGTGGTCAGGCTGCCAGCCGACAGTCCCATCCCAGAGCGCGGGGATCTCAGTTGCAGAATGCACACGTGTTTTGATGTCTACCGTTGTGGCTTCAACCCAAAGAACAAAATCAAGGTGTATATCTATGCTCTGAAAAAGTACGTGGATGACTTTGGCGTCCCTGTCAGCAACACCATCTCCCGGGAGTATAATGAACTGCTTACAGCCATCTCAGACAGTGACTACTACACTGACGACATCAACCGGGCCTGCCTGTTTGTTCCCTCCATCGATGTGCTTAACCAGAACACACTCCGCATCAAGGAGACAGCGCAAGCGTTGGCCCAGCTCTCTAGGTATCTCACACTGGTACAGCCCAGTGCCCAAGAGATACTTGAGTGGCCCTCAGGGAACTAAAGGGAAGGGAAGGATGGGAATGCTTCTGCTCTTGAGTCGGCCTCCCGATGCTGTCTTCTTGCAGGACGGGGTGTGTTGAAGGGACTGACTTGCAGCACGAGGCCTGTGTGGCAGCGTCTGCCTGTGTGCCCGTGAAGAGTAGTCTGCCGTCTCCGGCACTACTGCTGTGGGTTCCCAGCCTCTTAGAGTTTCCAAACTTAGGGTGGCTCTTCTTCCTATATTCTTCCTTTTAAATCTAAACGTGCTCCCGCCTCCTCTTAGCACTTACATAATACACATTCACTGTAAGAAGTCTGAAAATACAGGTAAGCAAAAAGAAGAATCTAAGATTCATTCCGAAATCCTGCCTCTTAAGAGATAAACATTTTTAATATTTTGATGTTACTAAAAATATACATACACATGTGTATATAGACGTTTTGTCCCAAATGGAATCACACAGTACATGCTCTTTTGCTTTTCCCCTTATATATCATGAATATATTTCCAAATTATGACATAACTTTATGTTCTTTTACTATATAACCTTAAGGGTTGCATAGTATTCCATTTTGCCGATGTTCTACTGTATATTTAGCCAGGCTTCTCTAATGTATTTGTGTTTCTTTGACCAAATGGTGAACATTTGGATAGTTTTCAACTTTTCATTGTTAGAAGCAGTTCTGTATGGGACAAGCGTGAAGTACACGTCCGTCCATTTTTTCTGTCATGGAGCCCGACTTGTGTCTGATGTGCTGTTGGGATTTCCAGGAGTTTGCTTTGCATACCTGAGAAGCGGCCCTATTTGGGCTTGGGGATCCTTGGTACTTGTTATCCAGTAACTGACTCTTGTCTCTTCATAGTGGACACATGAATTCTCCTACGTTTTAAATTTCTTGACAGGTGGGATCGAGGTACAAATCACCTGTTGTTCAACATGTTGCCTGGAGGTCCCCCAGATTATAACACGGCCCTGGATGTCCCCAGAGACAGGTAGGAGGCATATTTGGGGCTGTCCTTATGACGGGTTTCTGAGGATTAAGTAAATGCTAGATCCTTTTGTTCATGTGAAATTATATTCCTAAATCTACCGCATACTTTGTAATCAGAATTGTTTATTAAACTAGAAAATTGTCCTAAGTGTTTTCCTCCTGAAGATTTAAAAGTGCTTAAATCTTTTATGGAAAACCGGTTAGGGCCTATGTCCTGGCATAGCCTCTAAAACTGTTTTCCCACTCTGGGCCGTGCACTTCTGAGTGTAACACATCCAGCCCCCGAAAGTGTGCCAGGCTTGTGCTAGCTCTCTCTGAATTCGGGAGCATTTGCCACAAGTACATGCACAGTTTACTGAGAGAAGGCAGCGTGGATATGTCAAAGTGATACCCAAAGCCTGTAATGTAGAGGGCAATGGGGGCATGCTGATTCTCATTTACCTTCTGTTGTTTCAGTCAGCAGGGTTCTTTCCGTCTGTCCCTCCCTCCCTGCCTGCCTGCCTTCATTACTGGCCCCTCTTGCCTTTCCTTCTTTCTAGAATAACCTTCCAAATAGGCAGATGTGGTGTGGGGTGGCCATGACTGCATGAGAGTGACTTTGAGTTCCCTCGCTGTATTTATCTGCCCTTCCCTCCACTGACTGAAACATTTGGGTGTGAACTTTCTTGGAAAGCTCTGGTATGAGGTGCTCCTTAAGGGACCTCCCTTAGCGCTTGGTTCAAGGCTTTGAGGAAAGTAGAAAGTTGGGGCCCCATATAAGGGTCCTGGGCAATACTCAAGGTATAGGATTGTTAAGAGTTCACCTAAACTCGTTTATCACCAGTCTTATTACAGTGGCGTTTAACTCTTAAAAATCATTGTTACTGAAAAGGCAACGGCCTGAGCTATTAGCCCGAGAACAGCCTGAGGTTAGTTCTCAACTTGTTAGAGGCTAACATTATCAATTATGAAAATCGACACTTAGTACTCCTTTTCCCCAGAAGATTAAAGCTAAACCTTCTTTGCTTTAAGTGATTATCTAAAGTCAGTTTTGAGTTTCTGTCTGGAAATACAATTATAACTAGAAGAGACAGACACCCCAGGACCACCCCTCAGCTTAGGTGTAGAGACCATTTTGGACGATAGAGGGCAGTCCGGGTGCACAAATGCTGTAGGAAGTGGCTGAACAGAGGGCAGTTGCGGATTTGGCTCTCAGCCCCAGAGCAGGTGTGCCTGTTCCTGAGTGGGCTACTGTTTTATGGATTTGGTTGTTCTGGGGAAGTGAAATACTTTGGAGAACAGAGAAGGGAAGGAAAAGAGCTGTTAGGAGTGCAGAGTCTCCATCTCCTTTTCTGGATTTCTCTGCAGAAGGGCTTCTTTCTGTTTGGGGCATTTCACTTTTTGCTGACATTTTGGTATATGCATCTGCATGGGAGTTGGATTTTATTTTTATGAAGTGCACATGTTAAATGCAGTTGCATTTCTCTGCAGGAAGGTGTCAAGTAGACAGGAGAAAGTGTGAGTACATGCTAGAGTTTAGGTGTTAGGATCAGGAAGGTTAAATAGTTTTTCCTGTGCGTATATTTTTGTAAGTGATTATAGCCAATCCTATAGCAGGTAATGAATCACCATCTAGTCCTTCTTTATCTTTGCATGTGGGAAATTTCATTTTGAAACTTAGGTGGCCATCTTGTTGGGTAAGGAATAGTAGATTTATTTGTTAATTTTTTTTATCCTTCATCCTTGCTCCTGGATTCAAAGTAGGTAAGAACCGTGAATGCAGAATGGTTTTACGGGAGCTGCATGTCAGATTGTTTGGAAATTAGAAAACAGATGGGCGAGATTAGACAGCTGTAAGATCCCCTAAAGTTCAAAGTCATAGGTGTGATTACTTAAAAATTATTTTACTCAAGGAAATACAATACAAGGACCTGCACTGAAGGGAAATGTCTTCTGCTCAGTGAATATGGTATTTTTTTATGCTGCTTAAATGTTTTTATATTTCTCTTGCATTTTAAAACAATCCATACACATGATACATATATACTTTGTACAAGGGTTGAATATGAATAGCATACAAGTGTATAAAGAGTAAAATGTAAAAACCTGCTTTGATTCCCTCCTCTGTTTTCACTCCCTTATTGAAAGATACTTATTGTTAAATATGATATATTTTTCTAGTCTTTGTTCTACGGATATAGACACAAGCACACGTACAAACCCATTTTATTTTAACTTAAGTGGGAGCATATTTAATGGCTTATACATCCTTAACGACTTAACTAACATATCTGTTAGTTTTCTCAGATATGTTCTGTAATACTGTTACTACCTTGAATTTCTATTATCCTTTCTTGGCAAATATCTCTCACACGTTTCTACTTTTGTGTGGGTGTATATTTATTTACTTAAACTTGTTATGGAAAATTTCACACGTATATAAAGAAGCGAGACTAGTACAGTGAACCCCACATATCCTCTGTCCAGCTTCCATAATCATTAGCTTGTGGCCAGTCTTATTTCATCCTTACTTTCATCCACCTCCACCTCCACTAGATTGTCTAGAAACAAATCCCAGACATTAGATCATTACATCTGTAAATATTTTTGTGTGAATCTCTGCATAATACAGCCTTTTCAAAAAATGTAACTAACTATAATACTATTATCATACCTAGGAAAATTAACAGTAATTTTTCCATATCAGTAAATAGTTAGTAAATATCTAGCCTTTGCTCATGTTTACCTGTCTCATAAATATTGTTTTACAGTTTGTTTGACTCAGTGAACAAATAAGGATGACTGATTGAATCGGTCTGCTTTTTGGGTTTTGTTTTGTGCAAAACCTGAAGCTTTATATTTGAGGAATTTGCAGGCCTGATTCCATGCATGGTTTAAAGGAAAGCGAAGGATAAACTTGCAGCCTCAGTGAATACTTAGATAGCAGGAGAGCTGGGAGAAAACATGCCCAACACTGGGTTAGGGAGGGTGGAGGATACGAGGCGATGGGGAGGAAGGCTCAGTGTCAGAGGAGACGTCCCAGAATCAGGCAGCCCTGCAAAGTGCTAAAAATGCTGGCGAGACCTCCAGTGATATAATACTTGGCCTGACCTGAGTCAGATCATCATATTAATACTTCTTTAGCTGCAGGTTTTCTATTCAGTCTCTTGCAACTTTGGAACTGATCTCTGATTTTGGTATACATAATGGGAAAACAGAATGTGCTGTTCAGAAATTCACTTTTCAGTCAATGTAAAACATGTGTTCTGTAAAGCAAGGGATGCTTACAATATTTTCTCCATTATAATGTAATGGAGACCTTGGCAGAAGAAGATACAGTGCTTTAAAGTTAAAGTCTTGTCAGTAGCAGGGCTGGCAGGAGGCCAGTTTGACTAGCTGTAGTCATGGCTCTTTTTGAGATGACAAACAGAGATTGCATGTGGATGATCTTCAGCGTAAGGCATGCTTCCGATTGCTACTTTCCTACTGCCAGTGCTGAACGTTCACCTTAACCCCCTGGAACAGAATAACAAGTTTGGGGCCCCAGGGACAGAATAACAGTAAAGGTTGATGTGATACACACCTGCTTCCTTTCTCTCCCCATGCACACCCACTTCTCCTCTGGGGCTGTGAGTGTAATAGCCTAATCACCCACGACCCTGGCTTACCTGGACTGCCGGGTGCTTGAATATTGCATCCATAGACATGGATTGTCTGCTTGTCTGCACATAGGCCATGGGGCCCACAGAGTCTGCTTGCCATCATGGTCATGGAACCTGCCTAAATTCATGTTGGACGGATTCAGTGCTGCATGCTAATCAGGAAAAATAAGACCGTATGTTGGTACCAAGAATAGTCATTACATTTTACAGAGTAGACCGGCAGCTGGAGAAGTTTTTAGCCTGCACGTTACCTCATTCACCAGTTCTTGGTTTCATAAAGCTTAAACAAACAGAGTGGGATTTCCAGGGGTGGTTTCAAAATCTTTGAACCTAAACTGGTCATGTTAGAAGGGAATGTAGGTTGTCATCAGGGCCGGGAGGGGATTGGTAGCAATCAATACTGCAAAAAATGTGGTTTCTCAGTTCAGACATCTTGGCTTAGACTTTGTGGTGTGTGCAATTGGCAGAGTTCTGCCTTAGAAAGTGATTTTGATGGGTTTGGGGTCCTGGGAGAGAATAACAGTAAAAGTTGGTGTGATAAACACCTGCTTCCTTTCTCTGATGAAGTGTCATTGTAGTACTTGCTGGATCCAGTTAAAACAATGTGGTCCCTGTTTTCTAATTAAGGAGAGTAAAGGCTAATACAAGCAAACTGCAGGAGAAGGACTGAGGGTTTAATTCTAGGTTCTGCTTCCTGTATAGGGAATTGGGTTAATAAGACTAAGTAGCTGGAATGGACAGTGAGAGCTGGTGGAGGCTACGTGATTGACACGTAGCTCTGGGATGATTGTGGAAAGAACTGCTTGGGGCAGGGATTGAAGAGAGGCTGGGGTGTAAGCGATATTAGATGTGATACTTTCTGGCCACCACTGCTTTCCAGGCCCATCGTCTTCTGAGATTCCAGTCAGTGGTTGGTAAATGACTGCCCCAACCAGTCTTCCCATGCAGAACTGTTATTATTCCTGTTATTGTAAATGTGTTTAATTATAAAGTATGACTAGGGAGAGGTAAATGGGATCTGAGAAAGGTAGCAGAGAGGCTGTCCATAAGGTGTCCTCTGGGCTATGATGTGTTTTAAAAACTGGGAAGTAAGGAAAGGTTATTTAGGACCCTGGGGAAGGCTGGTGATTCAAGGATAGAATACAGCTGATGGCCCCGAGATGCGTGTATAAGGCATTTAACACAGTGTCTTTATAGAAAAATAACTCCGTAAACATTAGTTGGTTTTGATAATAAAGACTCAGTAATTCCTGTTCCTCTCCACAGTGTGTATCAGAATAAAGTCCTTCTTTCTCATCATTTAACAAAATCCTTTGCTCTCAGGGCCCTGTTAGCTGGCGGCGGCTTTTCTACGTGGACTTACCGGCAAGGCTACGATGTCAGCATTCCTGTCTATAGTCCACTGTCAGCTGAGGTGGATCTTCCAGAGAAAGGACCAGGGTAAGGTACATTCATCCCAGCCAGGTTTGCCTTTACTGAATCTGTGAGATGTTGACGAGGTTTAGCGTGGTGGACATCAAAGCAACCAAAACATCAGTTCCAGGGCAGGGTCCCTGAGGCACCCATCTTTCCCACCTCCACGCCAGTATCATTCATCCTGCAGTTTTCTCTATCTCCGTAAATTCACAGTGCTGTGTACCAAGTTTTCTAAAGCAGGAATCCATGTGGTATCCTTAACTCCTTTCTCTCCTTTGTTTCCTATATCAAAGTAGGAAGTCCTATTGATTCTACATCCTAAATACTTGCTAGGTCTATCTGCTCCCCGACTCCTCCTCCTCTACCCTAGACCAGGGAACTGTCATCTCTCCCCCGGGTTGCCGAAGCGGCTTCCTGTGTGGTTTCCCTGCCTCTGGTCTTGCTACCCTCAAGTCTGATCCTTGGCTTCACATTGCTCCTTAGGATAAGATTCACGTTGGTCCTTAGCCCACAGTCCTTAAAACGTCTTTCAAGGCTCTCTATCATCTGACTGCTATCTCCATCTTTAGCTTTGTGTCTGAGAACGTTTTACTTCTTTCAGTTCCTAGAACACGCTGTGCTCTCTCTCAGTTTTCTGGGCGGTAGACACACTCTCCACTGTCTGCAGACCTTCTTCCTCATCTTCATCAATCTAAAATCCTGCTTGTGCCTTAGGTTTCAGCTTGAAACCACCTTCTGGGGTGGGGTGGAGGGGGTACCTTCTTGGCCCCTGCACTGGCTCCTGTGCTTTGTGCTCACATAGCAGCCTGCACGTCTCCCAGAGTGATACACGTGATGCCCATCGTGATGTCTTGCTCAAAGCCTGTCTTGTTTGGATTTTGGATTTTGTACATGCAGTGAAGCTGAGGTTAGTTTTTTGTTTTTGCTTTTTTTTTTTTTTTTTGCTTTTTTAAGTGACAGAGTCTTGCTCTGTTGCCCAGGCTAGATTGAAACTCTTGGGCTCAAGCGACCCTCCTGCCTCAGCCTCACAAGTAGCAGGAACTGTAGGCCCATGCCACTGCATCCAGCTGTTTTTTTAAATTACCATGTCTTCAGTGTCTGGCATTTCTTGGCTCATATTTTAGTATGTGAGGGAGTAAATGAAAAGGGCTGACAACATGGATGTGGAGCATGGATGTAACCTTTTTTTTTCTGTAGTCTATGTAAAAATTGTGCTGTTTCCTGGTGAGAATCTCAATAAGCTTTAAACAAACATAATAAAAGCATCCTTTACTTGTGTGGAAGTGCTCAGAAGCAGAGGTGACCGATATATAAATTGTGACACTAAAAATGTCATATTTGGTTTGAGAAATGGGTCTCATGGAAATAGTTTGCTTGGAGAACATTGGAACCATTCTTTAAGTATCTCAAATGTCCCCTGAGAAACCTTTGTGGACTCTGAGAAGTAAGATAACTTTTCCCAGGAGAAGACATCTCTCTCCTGTTTATGTTCTGCCATGTGGCCCGGGACCAAATTCTGAAACTTACATTAGCCATTCACTTAGCAAATTTTGTTATGTGGACGATGTGTAAAGCCCAGGTGAGCTTGAGACATTTTTGTTTCTACCCTTAGGCAAGTGCAGAGCAAGACTGAGTGGTTCATGAACTTGTTGCTTGGGATATCTTCCTGGATTTTTCGCCCTTCATGGACTCCCAGAGTTGACTTATTTTATTTTTAAAATTGAGATTAATTTATATACCATAAAATTTACTGTTTTAATGTGTACAATTTCGTGGTTTTTAGTATATTTACAAAATTGTGCAACTATCATCAGGCCTCCTACCTAATTCTAGAACATTTTCATCACTCCATAAACTTAATATCCAATAACAGTCAGTCCTTAACCTCTGTCCCCAGCAAGAATCCTTAATCTGCTTTTTGTCTCTATGGGTTTGCCTATTTGGGACATTTCCTATAAATATAATTATACAATAAATGGTCTTTTGTACCTGTCTTCTTTCACTTAGCGTAATGTTTCCAAGGCTTATTCATGTCATAGCACGGAATCAGTACTTCCTTTGTTTTTCGGCTGAATATTTCATCATATGAATATACCACATTTGGTTCATCTCTTCATCAGTTGATGGAAATTTGGATTATTTCCACCTGTTAGCTCTTAGGAATAATGCTGCTATGAACATTTGTATACAAGTTTTTGTGTAAAGCTGGTTTCAGTTCTCTTGACCTAGGAGCAGAACTGCTGGGTCCTACGGTAGCTCTGTGTTTAACTTTTTGAGGAGCTGCCAAACTCTTTTCCAAAGCGGCTGCACCATTTCACATTCCCACCAGCCAAGTATGAGAGTTTCGATTTTCCCCTATCCTCACTAACCCTGGTTATTGCCTGTGTTTTTTACTCTAGCCATCCTAGTGAATGTGAAGTCGTATCTTCATTGTGGTTTTGGTTTGCATTTCACCACTGACTAATAATTTTGAGTATCTTTTCATGTGCTTATCGGCCGTTTATATAACTTCTTTGGAGAAATGTCTATTCAGATCATTTGCCCATTTTAAAATTGAATTGTCTTTTTATTGTAGAGCTGTAACAATTCTTTATCTATAACAGATGTTAGACCTTCATCAGATACATGATTTGCAAATGCTTTCTCCCATTCTATAGATTGCTTTTCACTTTCTTTTTTTTCTTTTTTTTTTTGAGACGGAGTATTGCTCTTGTTGCCCAGGCTGGAGTGCAGTGGCGCGATCTCAGCTCACCAAAACCTCCACATCCCAGGTTCAAGCGATTCTCCTGCCTCAGTCTCCCAAGTAGCTGGGATTAGAGGCATGTGCCACCATGCCTGGCTAATTTTGTATTTTTAGTGGAGACGGGGTTTCTCCATGTTGGTCAGGCTGGTCTGAAACTCCTGACCTCAGGTGATCCACCTGCCTTGGCCTCCCGAAGTACTGGGATTATAGGCGTGAGCCACTGCGCCTGGCCTCACTTTCTTGATAGTGTCCTTTGATGCACAAAAATTCCTCATTTTGATGAAGTCATATCTATTTTTCCTTTGGTTACTTGCAGTTTTGGTGTCATTTTAAAGAAACCATTGCGTAATCCAAGGCCATGAAGATTTACCCTTACGTTTTCTTCTAAGAATTTTACAGTTTTAGCTCTTACATTTAGATTTTTGGTTCATTTTGGTTAATTTTTGTATGTGGTATAAGGTGGGGGTCCAACTTCATTCTTTTGCTTGTGTATGTCTAGTTGTCTAAACACCACTTGTTGAAAAAACGAGTCTTCTTCCATTGAGTGGTCTTGGTACCCTTGGTTACTTGCAGGTCATAGATGTATGGGTTTATTTTTGGATTCTCAATTCGAATCTGTTGGTCTATATGTCTGTTATGCCAGTACCACATTGTCTTGGTTACCATAGCTTTGTATTAAGTTTTGAAATAAATGTAAGTTCTCCAACTTTGTTCTTCCTTTTTCTTTTTTTAAGAGACAAAGTCTCACTCTGTCACTCTGGAGTGCTGGATTGAATTGGTGGAATCATAGCTCACTGCAGCCTTGAACCCCTGGGCTCAGGCGATCCTCCTGCCTCAGCCTCCCAAGTAGCTAGGACTATAGGCACATGCCACCACGCCTGGCTAATTTTTTGTAGAGACAGGGTCTTGTGATATTGCCCAGGCTGTGTTCTTCTTTTTCAGAGTTTTTCTGACTATTCAAGGTCCCTTGCATTTTAATTAACTATTTTTGTTATAAGTAAATATAAATAAAAAAGTCTAAACTGTCTGTGCTTATACAACTACAAAACTGAAACAAATTTACAAATTAAATATAAGCACATCTACAAAACTAATAACATTCAGATTAACATAATTTAATATGATAGCTGATGCTGTTTCTTTGAAATGGGATTGCATCTTTTAGGTGAATATGGAGTTAATTATGGGTTTGCTGGGTTTGATGTGCCTATACTGTTGTATGTTGGGTGACAATGTACTTTTTTTTTTTTAACCATGTTTTCTATTTGAACCATTAGAAGCTTCCCTTTAGACAGCATATTGTGACATCATTTATCTTCATATGGTGCAGATGCATGATTCATATTTTTTCCCAATATTTTATTATGAAAATGTCCAAACAGATAGCAAAGTTTAAAAAATTTTATAGTGAACATCATGTATACCCACAGCCTAGATTCTATCTGCGTTTTACTCTACTGCTTTATGATTTAGGTTTTAAGCGTTTCTCTCATCTCATTAGCCCACTAAATACAAACTTGGAAGTTGAATATTTTTTAGTAGTATTCATCATTAAATATGAGCAAAACTATTCCCATACTAAGTTTTTGGATTATCATCAAAATGGAAATACACAAATAATTCTTATAGTGAATTCATGGACAGAAGAAACTGGTATAATTCAGTGCCCTATTTCGAGGTTAGATTTTCATAAACTCAGAAAGGATGGTCTACATTAGCCCAGCTGGTACCCTCTGGGGCGGTAGAAGTTTCTGTTATGTGCCTAGGATCTTAATTTGGCATATTTATGTAGCATGAGATAGAAATAACTGTAAGTAGAGAAAAGAGTTACTTCTCTGTTTGCTGCTTCTGTGAGCTTTACTTAAATCTGTTGTGTGATTTAAAAAGTTTTTATTCAGTTCTTTTTCTCTTTTCTTCCTCCTAAAGTTGTTCTGGAAATTATTTAATTCAATTCAGTTGAGTTCAGTTCACTTCAAGTCAAACCTTTATTGAAGGCCTGTTTGGACCAAATATTGGGCTAGACTGCTGGCTGTCATCAGGAGAAAGGGAATGATTTTGTTCCCCAGGGGACATTTGGCTATATATACATGTATATACATTTTTGACTGCCATGACTGTGGGGATATATGTCAGAGGGTCCTGAAGACCACTTCCAGTTACTATGATTTGCCAGGAGGGCTCCATGACTCAGCATATAATTGAACTAATGTCTGTGACTTATTACAGCAAAAGGATGCACAGCACAGTCAGAGAGTTAGAAGGCGCATGGGGTGAATCTGGGGGAAACCAGGCACAAGCTTCCAAGCACCCTCTTCCAGGGGAGTGCACAGCAGGATGTGCTCAGTTCCCTCAGCAGCAAGCTGTGATAACACCTGTGAAATGCTGTCAACCAAGGGAGTTTGTCAGAGACTTGGCACCCAGGGCCTTTCTTAGGAGCTGATTGCATAGGCTGTCTCTGCCTGGCACGTGCCAAACTTCCAGACTCCCAGAAGGAAAGCATGTGTTCAGCATAAACCACGTGTGTGTGCAGTTTGAACACAGGGAGCCACTCTTATGGTTTCCAGGGATGATGGGAACCCTCTCCAAATCCAAGTTTCAAGATGACAGCCAAAAACCAAACTTATAAGCAAGCTTTTCTAAGGAGAACACTCAGGCCTGCTATGTTAATCCTTCTCTGCACAGGACAGGGCAGCCCCCAACAAGAAGAAGTATGGAGTGCAAATGTCAGCAGCGCTGGGGTTGAGAAACCCTGGGTGAGGCAGAGAGTGGCATGTGAGGACTGGTCTGCTAGGACTGCTCAGCTGCCTGTGGGCCTCTGTCTTAAGTGCACTTTTCTTGAGACCACGTGAACCAAACTCTCTCTTTATTGTTTAATCCCTCTCATATAATCTAGCTCTCTTATATTGGTTTAGGACTCTTGATCCCTTTCAGATTTAATCCAGGGAAGAAAACTGAAAATAAAAGCTTTAGTGAAAATAAAACAAAGGAGAAAAACCACTCCAAACAGTAAAACTCATTTTCAAATAATTAGTTTCAGAGATTTAGATACATCGATATATAATTAGTTTCAGAGATTATAGATTGGTGGTATTTTCCTAGTAATTTAGTGTCTCTAATTTTTATGTATAACTCAGCCGGAATTAATATCTTTAAGTGGATCCTTTGAAAAGGTGTTAGTTAGTTTCTAAAGTTCTGTGGTTCAATAACCCGATAGGAGCATCTATTTTATCTTCAGGGTAGCACCGAAAGGTCAGTCTGCACTGAGCATGAACCTACCTCTGCTGGCCAATTTCTGCAAGTTGGCTTGGGCCCGTGCTGTCCATTTTGGTGCCAGCTTGCAGTCTGGCCATGCTCTTGTGGTGGTAACTTTTATATAAGAACATCTCCCACCACCACCCCTCCCTGCCCCCGAAAACCCAGACCAAAAAAAAAGAAAAAGTGAAGACAGGTTCAGACTCATCGTCCTGCCAGGGACTTGGGAGAAGGCAGGGTGGGCCACCTCATGGCAGTGTTTTGGGTTTGTTGGTCCTTGTGAGAGTTGCTGTTTAAGGGAATTCCCACATCTCTTGTGGGCTATACAGAATAGCGAGAGCTTTGCTTTTATTTTTGTTTTAAATCTCTGTCAGTATTTGTTCAATGGAAAGCGGATGATTGTTGCTATTGATAGCTGCTTCTCACAGCTGTTTTGGCCTCAGCTGGAATTCTTGTCATCTTCCTTCTAAAAGGAACTAAATTGGGAGTTTACAACTGTTACTATTGAGGGAGACTTCAAGTTCTCAGCATGGTTTTGCTTAAACTTAGATATCAGTGCTGCTAGGAGACATGAAAGCCATAGATAGTCATTTTAGCCTTTAAAAGAAAAACAAATCCACCTTAAAATGTAGTTGGCTTAAAACTAAAATGGGCATACTCCTTCAGCCATCTGCCCTGTCAGGGACAGCCAGCATGCAAGCAGGGGACACATTTTTAGACTCGTTCACATCTACACATTTATGTTGAAAATGGAGTAGCAGTGGAGTGGGGATCCAGTGATCCTGGTAACTGAATGTCTAAAATAGAACTTTATTTCTTATCAGTGAAAGCTAACCCAGAGTCTTTCTTCAGAGTTTCTTTGAGCACCACACATCAACATCTGTATTTATTTCTATATCTGTACAGATAGATGTCTATCTATTGTATTGAAAACCATGCATTCATCTCAGTATCTCTAGTTCCATCCGACACTGCAGGGGCATTCTGGTTCTCTCTCTTTCCATATTTGTAACTCCCTTCTCTGACTCCTAGAAATCTGGCTCCCATTATCCTCAATATCTTTACTTATTTGATCAACCCTCTTGTATTAATCAAACTTCTGTTGTTCCCCTGCCCCCACACTGCACAGAGGCCTTCCCTACCCCTCCTCATCCCTGCTCAGACTCTGACCCCCCACGTTGTGCTGTTCTGCACCCTCCTGGCACAGATGCCTTCCTCACACTTCTTGGGTTCTAGCGCTGGAGTGATGCTATCATTACCACCATTCTCCCCACAATTTGGGCACCCTTCTCAGCCTGCCCAGGCTCTAACACTCTGTTATGAGCTGCCCAGATGCCCTCCTAACCTCACTTGGTCTCCAGCATCCCCATAACCCTTACCCCAGCACAGAAGCCTTCTTTTCCCTTCTGGGGCTCTGACATCCTGCGCCAGGCTACCTTACTACTCTTCTCTTAAGCAGAAGCTCCCACCCCACTAGGACTTGAACATTCCACATACGCCTTCTTCCCCACCCGACCATGCAGAAATGCCCTCTGGGACTCCAACACTCTATGCACTTCTGCCTGGACAGCCTCTTCACCCCTCTTGGATGCCCACCTGTTTATTCTTTTTCTGGAGAGGGTAGAACACTAGTTTTGCGCTATCAGGTCTACTTAAAGAGAAAGCCTCCAGAAACATCCATGAGATCCTTCAAAGAACCAGGATCTTATGGTTTGGAAAGACCTTTAAAGACCGTTTAGTTGAAGCATGAGTTTTCAGTAACTTTTTCCTGAAAAAGTTTCTGGTTTATATTGAAAAATCACCAACTCACAAGACAGTCCATTTCATTTTTGAATAGCTTTAATTATTGAGGAAGTTTCCCTGCTTGTCTTGTGGGTTTGACTATAAATTTTCCTCTAGTTTAAACAGGTAAGTTTGATTATAGAAATAATTTGAGCAAAAATGGTGTTTACTTTGAGATGAACCGCGTGTGCTCCCTGTATGTGATCTTGCCATCACTAAGTCATCCTCTGAAAATTAATACTTTTACAAAAGAAAAATTACTGAGGCTCAGGGCTGGGAGTAGAACTCAAAAGCCTGTTTCAATGTCTACAAAGAATACTTTTGGCTATAAATATTCAACATATTGCTCAATAAATTGTAATTTAGGAAGAAATGGGCCAGGAAAAAGGAACCAGTCTATGCAGCTGATCCAAACCATCTCCCTGCTGGGTTGCTGCTGTGTATCTTTCTTATCTCACTTACCCTCACCCTGGCCTCTGACTCTCGCCTACCTCGTGGAACGGCTCCATTGAGTAGAACTTTCTGCAGTAAGTACATGGTCTACATTTGTGCTGTCAGGCAGCCCCCAGCCACGTATGGCTATTGAGCACTGGCAATGGGCCTAATGTGACTGACAAACTGAACTTTTAATTTTATTTACTTTTAATTAGTTTAATTTAAATGGCCTCAGGTGGCTAGTCGCTATTAGACAGTGAAGTTCTAGGGAGTCTGCTGGTTCCTTTTTTTCTTAATTGTGATGTGGGAAGTGCCTTTTGCTCTTAGTTCGGCCAAAAAAAGAATTGATTCTGAGGATGTAAAAGCAGTCCGGCTGTGGTATAGGTTGCTCTTTTCTCTGGGTTTATTTGACTAGTCTGGCTGGTTAGGCGGGTGTTCACCTTCACTCATTGCTTTATGTGATTTGGACCTGAAGCTTAATCCTCTGTAAAAGAAGATGACCTTCTCAGTTAGAGTATAATTATTGAGTGAGATGCTCCCCAGCTAGAACTTCCAAACAAGTCTGAGTAACTAAGCGAAAGTAACAATTACCGTTCTCTCTTCAAAGCCAAAAACAATTAAAAAAAAAAAAAAAAAAGGATGGGTTCACAAACTCTAGGTTGCGTGGTGGCATTGCCTGTGAGAGATATGTAGTCCTAGTATTTTCCCTGGGCTGTACCAGTTTGAGCTGGATTTCACTGGGTGTTGCTTCTAGGCCTGATGAGTGTTTCATTTCTTCCTGGAACATGCTTTCTGTGATTCTTCTCTTTGACACTGATTCCTTGTGGTCCCTCGGCCTAAACAGATTGAGTATCTCTTATCCAAAATGCTCGGGACCGGAAGTGTTTTGGATTCCTGATTTTTTCAGATTTTAGAGCATTCGCATTATACTCTTGGTTGAGCATTCCAAATCCAGAAATCTAAACTGTTTCAATGAGTGTTTCTTTTGAGCATCATGTTGGCATCCAGAAAGTTTTGGATTTTGGAGCATTTTGGATTTCAGATTTACAGACTTGATATGCTCAACGATATAGCTTTTATGTTCTGCACTCTGTCTGTCTTGTGGGGGTCTTGTCTTCCAGGAAGGAATTACTTCCCATCTGGTCTCCCCAAAATCGTCCCCTTGACTTCAGGCTTACTAACTTTGTGTTCCCATTTCTGTCTCTTGTGAAGATCTGCATGGCACTAGACCCTTGGAGATCTTTCTTTCTCTGTTTTCTTTTACACATCCTCGCCATCCAGATGTTAAGACTAGAGATTCCAGGCTTTAATGAAGATTGTTTTTTCTACTTCTTGTTTTCAACTACCAATTCGGTCTCCCTCCCATTTATGTGGCCTTGATGATGAGGACTTTCCCTGGAGCCTCTCCATTGCACAGGGATGCTGTTCGACAGCCAGGAGGAGCCCTTTCCAGAGTCCTTCAGTTGCATGCCAGTGCTTCCCATCGAGCTTCCCTCTTCCCCCATTTGAAGAATGCAGCCAGCTTCCAGTGCCTTTTAGATCGGGGACTCAGATGTAACTAAGACAACACTTTGATGTGCCTTCCAAATAATCAGTTAGTTTCTCTCTTTCTACACACACACACACATATTTATAGCATGCGCTGTCAGCTTAGCATATTATAAGCATTTCCTCACAATATCAAGAACTGTTCCCAAATAAGATTTGTTATGATTGCATAATATTTCAGTGTGTGAATGAATCATATCTTACCTTCTCACAATATATAATATGTTAAATATTTACTAATACTACAGAAGATAATTTAAAAAAAAAATCAGTGGATGTCAAGACTGGTAAGGAAACACTTAGTGCCATAAGTTTAATATCAAAGTTTGTCTTACCTTGACTAACATACCAGCTGCAATTTGCCAATCACCTGTTTTTTCCCTTGTAGTCCGCGGCGATACTTCCTCATATCGTCTCAGGTGGGTCTCCATCCCGAGTACAGAGAAGACCTAGAAGCCCTCCAGGTCAAACACGGAGAGTCAGTGTTAGTGCTTGATAAATGCACCAACCTCTCAGAGGGTGGCCTTTCTATCCGTAAGCGCTGCCACAAGCACCAGGTCTTCGATTACCCACAGGTGCTACAGGTGAGTGTCATTCATTACCTCTCCCAAGGCTCGGTAGATGTTGCTTCCATGGGTTAAAATTGAGCCCAACAATCCTGAGTTGTTTTCCACATGCAACTAGAATTACCCAAGGGGAAGAAAACGTAGCATTGTTCTTTACTGGACACGTAGACCTTGAGGTACTTGGATGTCTGGTGTCTTGTGTTCGTGCAAAGCTGCTTGGCCTATGAGAGTTCATACTCCTTTCAGATATTCATTATACTTCAAAAACACAAATCTCATAGATTCACAGAGAAGCCACATGGACAAATCAGGCAAATGTATCTTGCTTTTACCCCTGTATTCCTAAGGCAGTCCAGAGAAATTTTCTTCTTTGAGGTGGCAACTTGCATCCCTTGACCATACTGGCCTACAGAGCCACAGTGAACTTCCCCTGGAGTGAAGGGGTTTGGGGGTTGTTTTTATCGTTTTGGTATTTGGTGTTCTTGCCACCTTTAGCATGTCCTGTCAGTAGCATGTCCTTTATTTACATAATGGGAATGGCTGTACTTCTATAACCACAGGGAAAGCAGTCCCTTTGGGGATGTTTTATATGTAGGATATTTGACATTCCAATGGTATGGGGGCTAGGAAATGAGAAATTGAGCTTTGTTTACTTAAATATTTAAAATGGACACAGGTTAGTTAAAGAAGAAACATAAAGGAGCTGGTGTGTTTTTTTTTTTTTTTTTTTTTTAAATCTCCAGAGAGTTGCCTATACCGGGATTGTAAAAATACACTCAAAAAGTGCTGCACTCCCTCTGGAATGTCTGGCTGGTAACAGTGGTGATGAGGGCAGGAGTATTTATAGTAACCTTTGTCTAGACAGGAAAAATGGTTATCAGCACATGTGTCCACATCTGGATGCTGACTCTCGAGGTCAGGGGAGCTTTCCACCTGCACCTCCGGGCACCATGATGACTTCTCTTCCTCTCCTCTTGCTGCTTTTCTCATTTATCCCCAGAGGTGTTTGGAATATCGAATTCCTTTATTTCTTTTACTGAACTTTCCTTTTCTGTAGCTTTAAAGATTAGCGTTTTTTTAATTGTTGTTGTTTTTGTTTTATTTTGTTTTTTAATCTCTTCCCTTCCTTAAGAGGCAAAAACTAGGAGAAACAGAAAGTTAGATAGTTAGGGTCTCTGTATTTTGGTTTACTTATTGCAACTGTTTTTTCTGTGGTACTTCTCTCCTTTTCCCAAGTATTCCCCACATTGAGGGGGTTTGAGGGAGTGAATGAGGAAGACATTTTTCATTAGATTTCTTTTTTTTATAGAACATATCAGTCTTAACATCTTTTCAGAGGCATTGAATTCATGAAATGAATATCTTCTATATAAAAAGCACACTGTTAGATGCTATGGGGGGTAGAAAGATGAAGAGAGATTTGATACCTTCCCTACAGGGAGTCTTCTAGAAAGCCTGAAATTCCCAGACAAAATAATTCCATTATAAGGTAGGCTGAGGTAAGTACTGTAAGAGATGTCAGACAGTGTGCTGTGGTGTGTTTACATAGTACACTAGGGCCTAAAGAGACCCATTTGCGGAAAGTCACATTGTTAACTGTCTAGAGGAAGACTTTGACATTGACTTTGAACATTTTCAGAAGGCCAACAGTGGTGGCATTGAAGCAATACTGAAGAGCAGAAATATTAATACAAAACATTGCAGCTATTTAAACTTTTCAAGTTTTACAGGTGTGAGCTGTTGTCTTTTGGCATTTTTGTGTCAAGATGCCTCAGTATTGCTTGGCGTCAACCCTTGTAGAAACTTTGTGGTCTATAGGGATCAAAGTTAGTGGATCAGCAAAACTAGTTTGTAATCTCCTACCTCTTTGTGTTCCTGCAGGAGGCTACTTTCTGTGTGGTCCTTCGTGGAGCTCGGCTGGGCCAGGCAATATTGAGCGATGTGTTACAAGCTGGCTGTGTCCCAGTTGTCATTGCAGACTCCTATATTTTGCCTTTCTCTGAAGTTCTTGACTGGAAGAGGTGGGTAGTACCTTCTGGTAAACTCTACACTCGTGGTTCTGCGTGTATTATAAATAAAATCCCCTCAGGTCATTGTAATGTATACCCTGGTTCAAGAACTACTACAGATAGTTTTTCTCTATTTTCCATCAAGAGAGTTCATACATTGGCCTAGAGCAGTTCACAAACTGAGGCCAGTTTGCAGGCTGGCTGTTTTTGTAAGTCAAGTTTTATTGAAACACAGCCATGTCCCTTCCTTTATATATAGTCTGGCTGTTGTTGTGTCACATTGGTGGAGTTGAGTAATTGCAACAGAAATTGGATGACATGCAGGGCTTAAAATATCATTATCTGGCCTTTTATCACAGAGGTCCCCAAATCCTGGACTGTGGCCTGTTTGGAGCCGGGCTGCACAGCAGGAGGTGACCAGCGGGCCACTGAGCATTACCACCTGAGCTTTGCCTCCTGTAAGATCAGTGGTGGCATTAAATTACCACAGGAGCGTGGACTGTGCTGTGAACTTTGGAATACAAGGGATCTAGGTTGTGCTCTCCTTATGAGAATTCAACTAATGCCTGATGATCGGCGTGAAACAGTTTCATCCCCAAACGATTCCCTGCCAAACCCAGTCCGTGGAAAAATTGTCTTCCACAAAACCGGTCCCTGGTGCCGAAAAGGTTGGGGACTGTTGCTTTTCGGAAAATGGTTACCAACTGCAAGCCTAGACCAGTGTTCAACTCTGACTGCAGAGTAGACTCACCTAGAGAACTTAAAAAAAAAAAAAAAAAAAAAAAAAAAAAGCCTTGCCTAATTCTTGGGTGCTCTGAATGTTAAAGCTCCCAGGTAATTCTGATTTGTAGCCAGAGTTGAGAACCACTGGTCTACAGTCTCTATCGATTTTGCATAATGTTGTAGCTGGTGGTGGAGGCCCTCCATGTAGATGAAAGCTTAGGGACATTCCCAGTGTACAGATGGACCCAGTTCCATTCTATTGGGTATTCGCCATTTATATTGCAATGAACAGAATAGCCCTCTATTCTCATGCTTCGTTTTCCCAAGATTTTACAGGTTGAAGGTTGTTGAAAATTAATTCCATTCATATCTGTCTCCCAGTCTTTTTCTTGCCTCAAATGTTTACTGGTTTTTTCCTCTCCCAACTTTTTTGATATTTCTGTCCAAATTTGATCACCACAGTATTTGAACAACTTGAATAGCTCTAGTTCATTCATTCATCCATTCATTCATTCATTTATTCACTCATCTCACATTGATTGGAAAGCCTCTTGTGAGTAACATAGAGTCTCTGTTTCCAAGGAGACTAGAATCTAGTGAGAGAAGATAAACCAGTGATAATGTTTTATGGTAAATGTCAGAGCAGGTGTATGCACAGGGGACCGTGGAAACCCAAAGAGGAGAGAGCCTAACTCAGCTTGAAAGAGGAGAGCAAGTAGTTATTTTTCGTGTCTTAGAGAAGCGATGAGCCACTTCCAGCATTTATCTCCCAATGAAAGCATTCATTAAGTACCTTTTATTTACTAAGTACTACCTTAAGTGTAGGGAGACAATCAAGGCCAAACCTTTTCTCAGGGACACTCATGGTATAGTGGTGGAAGACAGAGGAGTAAATCAGCAGTTACCAAATCCTGTGATGAGACAGCTGTGACTGGATGGGATGCCAGGAGGAGGGGGAGACACACACTGTCATTGGCCGTGGCATTGGTGAGGGCTTCACAGAGGCGGTAACTCTAAGCTGAGTCTGAATCTAGATCTGCTTGGGTTGTGCTAATTATGGATTGAAAGTCAGAAGGCCTAGGTTGAGATAACCAGCTCTCTTACTGGCTGACTTTTTGATCTTAGCAAATGACTTAATCTTCTTTGAGTCTCAGTTCTCCCATCTGTATAGTGGAAATCATTTACTTACTTAACAAATGTTTATCAAGTGCTCACTGTGTGCAAGGCAGTAATAAACCAGGTGCTGAGGATACACTGGTGAGTGGAGCCCGGCACACTTTCTGTCCTAATGGAGTGGCCGAGTTTGCAGAAGTGAGGGTTAGAGTTTAATCTTTAATTTATACAAATGTAATTACAAACTCTGCTAAATGTAATGAAGGAAAAGTGATTGTCGAGTCCTCTCTTTCTCTTACCCACCACATCTAATCTGTTAGCAAACGCTGTGGGCTGTACCCTGTCATCCCCATCATCAAGTCTTCCCTCATCTGCATCTGTTGCCTGGCTTTTGCAGTGTTCCCCAGCTGTTCTCTCTGCTCCTGTTCTTGCTTTCCTGTAGTTTATTCTAACACTTTAGATGGAATGATCCTGTTAGAACATGATTAGGTTATATCATGCTTTTGCCCAAAACCCTCTCATGGCTTCCCATCTCAGAAAAAAAGCACAAGTCTTTCAGTGGCCTACAATTCTCTTTGCTGTGACTCTATCTGTCCCATTTCTTCTTTCCTGGTATTATTCTCTGCCTTATTTACTCTGCTCCAGCCACAATAGCCTCCTTGCTGTTCCTGGAACTTGGCTTCCATGGTGCTTCTTCCGGGCTGTTTGCTTATTAGACTTTTTGCCTGGAATGCTGTTCCCCAGGCATCTCCTGGCCTGCTTACTCTCTCACCTTCCTTGTCTGATTAATTCACTGTTGGGTTAACACTTATAATAGGGCTTCCATAAATATACACCAGATAAATGAATAGATTTGCATGGATAGCTAAAGGAGAAAAGTGTTTGTTAATTTAGAAAGGAAATAAAGAGTAGTGTACTAGGTGGGTGGAATTTCACATGCAAAGACCCTATGGTAGGGCAAAGCATGGTGTGTTCAAGTGACTGAAGAATACCAGTGTGGCTAGAGCACACTAGTGGAGTGGAGGCAGGATGAAAGATTAATGGAGTAGGGAGTGGGAGGTTAAAAAATGAAGGTGTAAGAGAACTCCTTTGAGAAGTTCAGCCAGTGAGGAAGGGAGGGGAAAGAGAGAATACTTACCGGAAGGGATGTGGGGCTGAAGGAGGTTTGGGGTGTTGTTTCTGCTTGTGAGAATGAAACAAGACTGTGTGTAGAAATGCTTTCTGTGAAGGGCTGTGTGTATGTAAACTGTTTTGCTGTTGTCTCCAGAGCATCTGTGGTTGTACCAGAAGAAAAGATGTCAGATGTGTACAGTATTTTGCAGAGCATCCCTCAAAGACAGATTGAAGAAATGCAGAGACAGGTAAGAGGCCAAGTCCAAGCAGCCCTCTTGGGGATGTGACATGGGTGGTACTGAAATGGTGGCCTTGACTGTTTGGATACAGAGGGACAGGAGCTGAATACCTGAGTGGGGTTTACTTCCTCCACTAGATCAACTAACCAAACTTAAACAATAGGAAATTAGTGTTAGGCAAGTTGCGTCAAATAAGGTTTGAAATGATAACTCTCAGAGAACTCTGCAGAGGTAAGCCTACTGCAATTTTAGGGTCTTACCATAGCAGATGCAAAGCTGAAGCTCTTTGGAGGGTTTGTAGTCACAGCAGGTGATAGTCATGTGACTAAGACAGCCATGGAAGCTGGACCATTCAGGGTAATACTTCTGTGTAGCTATTGACCATGATGCTATTGCTGCACAAACTAGCCAGGTTCCCAGTTCAGTCAGTCTTTGTAATTAGGGAATCCTCCCCTCTCTTCTGGAACATTTGCCATTTTCCTGCCTCTCTTTCCAAATTTCTCTTCTGCCTTCTGATGCCCCATTCCCTGGGCTGCTCTCTGACTGTCTCATACTCCACTTGGTGTCTCCCTGAGTCCTGCTTCCCTTTCTTTCTTCTGAAGGACATTTAATTGGCTTTAAATATCAAGCAAGGTGAAAAAGTTAAGAAGACTGTCCCAGAAATTTATTTTTTATTTTTATTTTTTTTGAGACAGAGTCTCACTCTGTCGCCCAAGCTGGAGTGCAGTGGCCAGATCTCAGCTCACTGCAAGCTCCGCCTCCCGGGTTTACGCCATTCTCCTGCCTCAGCCTCCCAAGTAGCTGGGACTACAGGTGCCCGCCACCTCACCCGGCTAGTTTTGTTTGTTTGTTTGTTTGTTTTTTTGTATTTTTTAGTAGAGACGGTTTCACCGTGTTAGCCAGGATGGTCTCAATCTCCTGACCTCATGATCCGCCCATCTCGGCCTTCCAAAGTGCTGGGATTACAGGCTTGAGCCACTGCGCCCGGCCCAGAAATTTTTAATGGACTTTTAAAAAGGTTTAATCTTTGTCAAAATCACCTGTGTGGGAGAAGAGCCGGAAAAGAGGCTTGGCAGATTCTCAGCAGTAAGTGCGTAGCTGCCCCATGCAACCCCCTGCTGTTAGTTCAGCACCCCCACCCTCAGGCAGAGAGCCTGCATTTGGCCTTGTCCCAGGAATGGGCCACAGGCTTCTGTCTGGATGGGGGCAGTGCATCTGCCTGGCTATGTGGGGAGGGGATCTGAGGTTCTGACTGTTTCTTAAAGTTTCAGTCTGTCCTCCTGCTTGAACCCCACTCTTCCCCTGACTTGGGGCTCTGCAATGTGACTCAAGTTTTTCTCGGCTGATTTAGGAGGCCGCTGTCTTGAGTCTATAGCATCAGTTACCACTTCTTCCTCTACTTTTCAGCTTCCACATTCTGATGCTGTTATCTTGTCTTTCATTTTCTTTATCTTAGGGTATGCATACCTTAATTTAGAAAATTCCTCTTGTCATTTTAGGGTTTTAGGAGAGAGAGGGGTCAGTGGATGTGTTCAGTCCACCCTCTTTATTATGACAGTGAACTTCTTATTAGACACAGATTGAGTCTGTAGGTTCTTACCTCAGATTGCCTGGCTTTGGTGTCAGCTCTGTGGGTTACAAACTCTGTACCCTTAGGTAAGGATCTGCCTTCTCTGGGCCTCAGTGACCTCATCTGTACAACATTTTGGCATTCTGGTTAGAACACAAATCACAGGTTAGTTTTAGCTTCCCTGCAGTTTCTTTATAACATCCTCATGTTCGTTTTAAGTTTCTGGGTTTCCCAGTTGTTATTTAACCACTGATTTCATCTAAGTTTCAGTGAATCTGAAAATCAGTCCAGAGATCTCTAGATTTTTTATCTAAACCTGTGGTTCCTAAAACTTGTGTAGAAGGAAATGCTCCTTGAGGAGTCATAATATTTGTGTGCTTTATATTACCTTTTCCTTACCCCAAGAGGTCTCACTCTGTAGTCCAGGCTGGAGTGCAGTGGCATGATCTTGGCTCACTGCAACCTCTGCCACCAGGGTTCTAGTGATTCTCCTGCCTCAGCCTCCTGAGTAGCTGGGACTATGGGCACATACCACCATGCCCAGCTAATTTTTGTACTTTTAGTAGAGACAGAATTTCACCGTGTTGACCAGGCTGGTCGAACTCCTGACCCCAAGTGATCCGCTCGCCTCAGCTTCCCAAAGTGCTGGGATTACAGGCGTGAGCCACCACACCTGGCCCACTTTTGTTACTTTTTATGGAATTTTGATTTATTAATAAAACTAAATAGAGAATTATATGCTAAAGCAGAGACTATTTTATACTAGAATCTAGTCTAGAAAGGTTAAGAAAAAACTGGGGAGGTTAAAATGCACAAATTTTATTCAGTTTCTTCTCTACCCCTCCACCCTGAAGCTGGGAAAGAGAATCATTTGGTTTTTGGAGCGGCGTCTACTGCCAGCTCATGGAGTACTATTGCCCGTAGGAGGGTGGTATGGGAACTGCAGGTCTGAGATAAGCTTCGTCATGTTCAGCGTTGGCTCGGAATCATAGAGCGGTTGAGATGGAATGAATGCCGGTCATTTAAAACAGTGTACTTTTGGGTTATTTGGGTCCAAAGAGACATACTTAGAGTCAGAAGACTTGGGTTTGATCCCTGGCTCTGTCCCTTTGAATTGCATGACCATGGTAAGTCCCCAAGCTCCCTAGGCTTCCATTTCCTCATTTATGAAATGAAGGGGTTGGCTAAATAATCTCTCATATTCCATGTGGCTGTTAAAAAACTCTATGAAATGCTTGTCCCTACCAAGAATATTACTCTCCTTGACAACATTAATAATTTAGTGGTCATCTCTTCTCCCCTTGAACAGCTCTAGTCACAAGGGCCACTTGCCTCCTCTGGTGGTGAACAGTCCACGACGCCAGCTTGAAAAGAAAGGTGGTCTTGGCACTTTCCCAGCCCCCTTTCTAACTCTCTGCTTTCTGACAGCCTCTTTCCCTGTGCTGCTTTCGGACTGTCTAAGGCTCCACTGCGGCGCCTCACTAGTCCCACTCCTCTTTCTCTGAGTAATCCATATTCCCAAAATGACCTCTCTTCTTCTCCCAACCCCACATTTCTAGGGAGGCTGATCTCAATTAGATATGAGATTATCTGGTTAAAGTAATTTCCAGTTAGGTATGAAGGATGACTAGGTTTCTTCAACTACTACTAGATTCCAATAGCACCCCCCGCCACTCAAGTTGTGATCACGAAAAATGTCTCTAGACATTGCTTGCCACTTGTTCCCTTTGGGGTTGAGGGTGGAGGGCAGGCAAAATTGCTTTGATTGAGAACCGCTGTTCTTTATAGATAGTTAATGTCTCATCTCTCTAAAATTAGAGTTCTTTGGTTCTGTAACAAAATACACTGTTTCCAAAACATTCTTGTCATTTTGCTTTCTGTTTACCTTCTATTGATTTAACCTGACCTTGGCAGGAGTAATTTAAAAAATGGTAAAACACCTGATTCTGAAAAGTTCCTGTATCTTAGTGAATTCTCTTTAGGGAGGTCAGAGGTGGGTCTTTTTGCAAGACAGGCATCAACTTTTAGGGGAAAGCCTATTGTATCAGTAGGTGATATCTTGGAGCCCCTAGATGATGTGTCAGAATGAACTCAGGGTGAGGAACAGAGGATCGGATTTGCTTGACTAGAAACTCTGAACTAGCTTTACGGAGCTGCATTGAACAGTTGTAGCCAGCAGAGGGCTCCATCCACTTTTAATTAACTCATTTTCCCTCTGAGTATTTAAATCTTTCCAAGAAATCCTAAATGCCATGAGCCACTCTAGCGTTTCACACTGACATCTTCCTGATAGCTGCTCTCTAGAGACCATTTCTTTCAGATGAGGAAGAAATAGTGCTTAGCACAGGATTTTACTCTCCCTAGGTGCAATGGAGCCAAACTTTCTGATCTGGCCCCAGAAATGTGGGGTAGGATCTCGGTGAGGAAGGTATTGGAGCAACATTTTGCAGCTTAGAGTTTAGAATCAGAAAGGCTATGATCTGACCGATGTCTGCAGTGGTGGAAGTCCTTGTTGTGATGGGAATTTGTGTGTACCAAGGGAGAAAGTCATTCTGCCTGACAAAGAAAAGAAATTAAACTCCCCTCTTGACCTTAGATGTGATAGTAGCAGCCAAAAAGTTAACAACAAGGTTAGAGCCTAATGTAAGTAACAGCTATAGTTAGATTAAGACTTTTGAAAAAAAGTACAACCTGTGTCTCTGGTATCTATTCCTGAAGGTCACCAGTGAGCAGTGCTGCCGTACGTGGCACTGGACAGACTACTGGGGGCTTATAGGGCTTTTTGTGGGGAAGTTAAAATACAGTTCCTTAAGTCAGTAGAAGATAGTAGTTGTGACCGTATAAAGCTGACTTCTCAGTTGGTCTTTTATTGTCCTGTGAGCTAATGATTAACTAGTCAATTTATTGAATTCCTATTATTTTTTGCGGGGAGCGGGGAGAGATTATAGGAGATAAAAAAAATCCGTGATCCACATTCACAAAGGACTAATAGTTGTGTTGGGGATATATGGGTATAAGCATAAAGAAAGTTGAGAAGAGGATGCCAATTTTTCTATGTACATTAAGGGTCTGAAATGGAAGAGAGAAAGCTGGGGCTAAAGCTGTCAGGATGAATTTATTGGAGATGTAGAATTTGAGGTAGGCCTTGAGATGAGAGTTCCATCAGCCATCTTTCTTATGTTGGAAGGCAGGCAGAAGTATGCAGCTAAATATTTTTCTGTAGTCAAATGGAACATTCATATCCCCAGTCTCCCCTGAATCACAAAGAAAAAGTACACAATCTGGGGGCTCGGAAGGCTGGATAGACACTAGACTGTATCGTTAGAAATGTTTGTGTGGATAGGGAGGAAGGTGTAAATGGATCCCCAGTTTATCTGTTGAGTAGAATTTCCAAACATTCTTTTATTGGTCAGTGGCTCCACCAGCAGTGACCTCTAACCTCAGCCACACTAGGAGGTGGAAGTCAGGAGCCTGCCTTGCCTTTGAACTCTTCTTTGTACTCAATTGACTAGAAGCCTTTGAGGTGGCAGAAACATTCAGCATCTTCTTTTCTCTCTAGCCTTTAACACTTGGGGTACATGAAAATACCAGTTTCTTTTCAGTCTACTACACTGATCCATCTCAATGTGCTTTCATAATTTTCTATTAAGCATACCAAATATTGGTGCTGCAGAGAAGTACTTGAAGATGTAGTGGGCTGATTAGAAAAAGACAAAACACTTTTATTTAAGAAAATAAAACCTCTAGACTATAGTTGGGCCTAGTAGTGATCAAGAAGAGAGTAGAAGAGGCCACAGAACAGTAAATGTGTGTGCATACACCAAAGTTCATGTACTTTGTAGGAGAGCCCCATGAAGGGTCTCTTATTTTATCCTACTTGCATACAATTTCAACACATTTAATTATTTGGTTTCCATAGTCGTAGTAGTTTGGAAGCCACACTTTTAAAGTGAAGAAAGGCTACTAACAGTGAAGGTATCTGAGATGGGTTATCTGCCAATCTGGTATGAATAAAGAAGATGGAAATGCTTTTTTTTTTTTTTTGAGACAGAGGCTCATTGTGTCACCCAGGCTGGGGTGCAGTGGCGCGATCTCAGCTCACTGCAACCTCTGCCTCCTGGGTTCAAGTGATTCTCGTGCCTCAGCCTCCCAAGAAGCTGGGATTATAGGCATACGCCACCACACCCAGCTAATTTTTGTATTTTTAGTAGAGATGGGGTTTTGCCATGTTAGCCAGGCTGGTCTCGATCTCCTGGCCTCAAGCAATCAGCCCTCCTTGGCCTCCCAAAGTGCTGGGATTACAGGCATGAGCCACTGCACTGGGTGGAAAAGCTATTTTTAATAATAAAGAATTTTCAGCATGTTGAATGTAAGGACAGCCAGCTTTTCCGGTTTCACTATATCCTGGATATATCATTATAAGATGGCAGAATTCCTCAATTTAGAGAAGTACATCTTTATTTTCGATATTTTGAATTTCTGACATCCAAATAAGTCTTATCATCAATTTGAACATCAAACGTAGTTTCTGTTTCTTCCCTCAAAAGTATTATTATTAATGGGGCATCTTAAAATCGAGGAAATATAGAAATTACTATTCATGGTGATGCCCCTGAATCTCTAAGCTAAGTTTAATTTCGTTTAGCATGTATGTTTTTAAGATATTGGATCTTGCATAATATATTTTATAAAGTTTCTGTTTAAAATGTTTGTTTTATTTTTAAAAAGTGTTATTTGCTTAAAGGTGTAAACCTTCAGATGTCTAGAAACCTTAGCAACCCGGACTGATGTATTATCTGAGGGTTCCCTGTGCCGCTGGCCGGTCTGTTATGTCCATGACAGTTATATAGCTGTCTGTGTCCATTTCTCTCTCATTTCCCACCCCCAGCGTACACCAGTTTACAAAGCAGACTCAACAGAGTGGTAAGCTAGGCCATTAGAAGACTAATCTCAATTTTTTTATGTGAAGAAACTGAGGATAAAGAGACGTAAAGTAATCCTCCCAAGACCACACAACATGTGAGGGACAGACAAGCAGCACACTCTGTTCTGCTGCCTACAACTTCATTCAAACCACAGAGCTGTGTGGCCTGGATTGAGGGTAAAAATCAGGATGAGCTTCCCAACAGTTCAAGCTAAGTGCTTATTGAATAGTCTTCCTTGAAAAAGTGGTTGCTTGAGACATTTAGGACTGGACACATCCCTGGAAATATATTATGAGGAATGTGGAAAAGGTTTCACTCTAATTTCCAGTATCAATATTATAATGTCTACCATTCTTATCCACCCTGCACCCCCACTGTGAAATTGAGGATTTTTGAAAATATACATAAACTGGACTCTTGGGGCTTTTTAAAAAATGCCAAAATATTCCCTGCCCCTCCTCCTCCCCTCTGACATGCCACTTCAAGCTGTGTTTTGCAGTCTCTGCTTTTGTACTTGCCCTTAAACAGTTACTGGCTGCTTCCCTTAAACAGAGCACATTGACCTGATCCCTGGAGTTCTTCCTGTGAAATAGACAACCATGGTTCTGATACAAATGGATGCTCTTTGGCCAGTGGGAGAGCCCTGGTGATGGGTGTAATCATTTTGGGGGATATTTTAAATTTCAGGGTTTTTTTTTTCCAGTAGCACTCTATATTCTGTTCGAGTTCTCCTATGTATGTATATCCCTATTGTGAAGGAAAGTGGTCAATATGTGTTGTTTTAAAGCAGCATAAAATAAGGCCTCATTTAATTGGAATGCCTAAGGAGGATGATTTTTATGTGTTTAACTATTTTTTTTTGACTTTGGTATTAAGAACCTTGTTGGGAAAAGACTTTTACCAAGTATCTGATGGTAAGCCAAGAAAAGCATTTTAATAGAACTGTCTCAGATTTACAATGCACTAGGGCCTGTAAATAAATTTTCCTGTCTTTAAGGTTTGGACTGATTTGCAGTTGTTTTGTATAGCTTCTGAGATCTAAATCCTCACAGTCCAGATGGAGAGACCATAAAGTTACTTTCCCTGGCAGCCTCGGTCTGTCTTGTCTGTGGGCAAATACAATTGAGTAGTATGTGGATCTTAGTCTGTATAGGTCGCTCGTCTTACTGTGATACCAGTTTTAATTGGTTTGGCGACTTTTCCAAGAGCAGCGCACCAAAGCATTCTTTACATTTAGGAGAATTAGGGTCCCTAATTTCATAATGCAAATCTAAATTCTCACAGTCTAGATGGAGAGACCATAAAGCTACTTTCCCTGGTAGCCTTGGTCTGTCTTGTCTTTAGGCAAATACAGTTGAGTGGTATGTGGAACTTAGACTGTATAGAATAGTCACTCATCTTATTGTGATACCAGTTTTAATTGGTTTGGTGACTTTTCTAAGAGTAGCTCACCTAAGCATTCTTTAAATTTAGGAGAATTAGGGTCCTTAATTTCATAATGCAAATCAGTTAAATAAATATGTATTAAGGACTTGCTTGCTTTATTCCTAGTATTGTATTGGCATATTGAGGGAGACGTTTTAAAGGGTGGGCACAGATCTTGTCTTTAAGAAAAGCCCTCAGGTTGCTGGAAAGAGAACTTTCAGTAATACATAAATTATAAGGCCAGGAGTGCTATGTACTCAGTTATGCTAAGGAGAGCCAGGAATGACCTCAAGATCAGAGTGGATCAGAAGGTGAAAGGAATCTTCACAACTGGGTAACCTCAGATAGGGAGGGTGAGCATCAGGGCACTGACTTCCACCAGGAGGTTCTGTGGAAAGACTAGTAGGTAAGAGGAGCATCTGGTGGCCCAGGCGTGGGAGGCAGGGGAGAGCTTTGAATACCAGCAACAAAGAACTTGGTTGAGAACTGAAGGTAAGGATGGTAACTAACAAGCGGAAGGTAATGAAAAGATTTGTGAGGCAAGGGGAAAGCAGTGAATATAATTGAAGAGATTTAGGAAAGAAATCAAAAAGCTGGAAGGGACCTTAGAAATTATTCATCCCATTCCTTGTATTTTACAAATGGCAAGCAAGCCCTAGAGTTGGAGTAATCTTGAGAACGAATTGTTAGGCCCAGTCTGCAGCTGGAACCTAGGTCTCCTGACTCCCAGTCTGGTGATTTTTTTTTTTTTCATGGTGTACTGCAGTATTTTCCAAACTGAAGGTAATGATTCATTAGGAGATCATGAAATCAATTCAGTGGTTCACGACTGGCATTTTTTTTTTAATGAAATATAATAGGAAACTATTAGAGAGCTTTATACAAAGTAAGGGTAAATATTTCCTGTAACTTTTGTTCCAGTAGTGAGTTGTTGCATAAAATGTATTTGTGTGTTTCTTACTGTGGGTCCCAGTCCAGAAAGTTTGAAGAATGTTGGTACTGGAAAGCCCCGTGGGCCTGAGAGTTGGAGAGACCTGAATTTGAATCCTGCTCTGCTGGGTGTGTACCGGTTTTTTAGCTTCTGTTTTTTTATCTATAACCTGGAGCTGATAATAACATGGAGTAGCCGGGCGCGGTGGCTCAAGCCTGTAATCCCAGCACTTTGGGAGGCCGAGACGGGCGGATCACGAGGTCAGGAGATCGAGACCATCCTGGCTAACACGGTGAAACCCCGTCTCTACTAAAAAATACAAAAAACTAGCCGGGCGAAGTGGCGGACGCCTGTGGTCCCAGCTACTCGGGAGGCTGAGGCAGGAGAATGGCGTGAACCCGGGAGGCGGAGCTTGCAGTGAGCTGAGATCCGGCCACTGCACTCCAGCCTGGGCGACAGAGCCAGACTCAGTCTCAAAAAAAAAAAAAAAAAAAAAAAAATAACATGGAGTAGTTGTATTGATTAAATGAGATCACTCAGAGCATGTAGATTCTGGCCCCCCGCTCTATGCTGGCAGTCAGCATTTGAGTATTAGAAGGAGCCTCCAAGGAATGCAGAGTGGTCTTAAAGAACCACAGTAAGTTACAACTACGGATGTATTATGCATTTGCTTCTGGGCTTGGAAACTTGAAAGGGAATTTATTCCTGTGGGTTCTGGTGTACATTTTACATCTTGGCATGGAAGAGATTCACTTCTCTCTCTCTCTTTTTTTTTTTTTTTTTGCATGTATGTGTGAGGATCAGAATGACATGTAGGGAGATAAAAATCAGTGACTCTTTAGCTGATCTTTTTTTTTTTTTTTAATTCAGTGGCACATTTGGATAAAATATTATTGCTTTCTTTCCCCTTTCCAATGGGAAAAAAAATGGTACTGAGCCTTTTTCCCCTTCTGTTCTTTTCTTTGTCTGATCATAAGTTTATCCATTTTTTAATTTAAAAACTTGTAGAGGAAAGTTAAAGTCAGAATAGATGTTTGAATGGTAAACAGCTGAGGAGCTGCAGTCTACTGAGTATAAGCTAAAAATAAAGGACATTTTTATGTGAATTTAGGAGGACTGGTTACATACCTTTTAGAAATAGCTGTTCACATCCTGCCGAAAGGAGAATGAGTTCTGATATCTGATTTTCATCGTGCTCTCTGCCTCTTCACTTTTCCTCTTCTCCCCATTTTGCTGCCTCTGCCTCCCTTCCCCCATTTCTTTCTAGCCAGCTCCATCCCATATTGGAAATCCCGCTGGAGAGGGGAGACGAGCTTCATCCCCCACATGATTTGGGCCAGGGGCTAAAGCACTGCCATAAATCTGCAGCTCATTTTAATGCCACGTTAAAACAGTGTGAGCGGCTGGTTTCCGTGGCCCCTGCCCTTTTCTTTATGGGCTTCTTTGGCTCTTCTTTATAAAGAGGCCCTGTGGAGTCATTTTAAAGTCCTTATCAGTTTGCTGACAGCTATATGGGCCTTTCTGCCGAGTCCAGGAGCTCAGGCAGGCGTGTGAAACTTCTGATATTAAAATTGAAGAAAAATGCCAGGCAGAAGGGATTGGGTGGTGGGTCAGTGATGCAGAGGTGAAAGACTAGCAAGATAATTAACCTTTGCAGGTCCAGATCCTCGCCATTGGCCATTGGTAGGGGCAGGGCAGGAAGGGTTAGGCAAAAGAGGGTTTTCCAAGGGCTTTTATTTTTATCCAAAGCTTAGAAATGCCATTCCACTGGTAGTTTGTGCTTTCATGCTTCAGCAAGTGAGTTGGGCAACTTGAAGGGTTAGGGTGGCCAGGTTTGCAATGAATTTTTTTTCCTAAAGGCAGTCTGACTGGCTGGACCTCTGCTCGCATGTCTTTGCCAGCTCCAGCCTGCTGTCTCTGCCTCCACAGCATCACTGTCATCGAATTGAAAGGGACTTTCATCAGTCTGCTTTGCTGACCCTTTTAGACCAGACTGTTAACCCTCAATAATCCTCCCGGAGAGTATCATGGAAACACCAGGCCCTCCATAAATGTCAGCCTGCGATGCTTGGCCCTTTTTACCCTCTCCGTTATAGAGAAGTGGACTAGAGGCTGCTCCTCCCTCTATCCTACCACTTTTCTTTCTTTCTTTGCTGGAAAACTGCAGCAGACAGCTGAGGGGAAGGAAAAACCATTACCTGGATCAAGGCCAGTGGTTTGATGGGAGCTCCAAAATCTTTGGCATCTCCTGCCCAGAATGTTTTTCCAGGCATTTTAAAAAGAGCATCCTTACTCGCCTTCTCCTTTAAACCTTCCAACTTTGACTTCCAGAGGGGGATGGATGGGTAGAATAAGCCCTCAGAATGTACTTTATATCTTCCTGCTCTTCTTCTAACTAAAGCTTTTAGGAAGAGGTCAGTAGTGATAAGCAAAATCCAATGGGCATATATATTTCTAACTACTCTGTACAGCTTGTTGGCACAAACATGTTATTTTTCCTTTTCCAAGTGGACATGAGCAGTTTTGCAAGTGTGTTCAATTTAAAATAGTCATTTAACTTGAGGTTGAGGCAAAAGCAAGAATTTTTATAGTAAGTTAGTCAAACATATATAACTGTTGATCTTGGATTGTCATTGAACAAATAATAAAATATACTGATTCATGATATTACTCGTGTAGCTCCTGTGGGGAAGAGTACAGTCATCCCTCAGTGTCTGTGGGGGATTGGTTCCAGGACCTCCTGCAGATACCAGCATTCAAGAATGCTCAAGTCTCCGCTACAAAATGGCATAGTATTTGCATACGACCTATGTACATCCTCCCTTATACTTTACCCCTAGATTAATTACACTTCCTAATACAATGTAAATGCTATGCAGATAGTTATTATACTGTATTGTTTAGGGAATAAGTGAAAAGAAGAAAATTTTATATATGTTCAGTACAGGCACAGTTTTTTTTCTGAATGTTTTTGATCCGTGATTGATTAAATGCATGGATGTGGAACCACAGATACAGAACCACAAATACAAGGGACCAACTGTAATTGTGCAAAAACCAAATGAGCAGCAAAACAAAACAAAATCCCCCGAACTCCAAAGTGGTAGAATCACTTTTCCATACTTTTCTGATGACTAAGTTGATAACGTCTAATTAGTTAAATTTAATTTAGGACAGTGAACTGGGTGTTATTGCTTATAATATACTTTTAACAAACTAAATACTTTTTAAGTATGTTGGAAGTTGTCAGTAAATTTATGATCATGAACAATCTTCATTACATAGCCTTTTGAAGGTAGTGGGTGAAATGGTCATACTTTGCTCCTTGGGCATTTGTTGGAGAATTGTCTCTAAAGTTAACCATTGGTTTAATTCCTTGTCATGAATCCCCAATGTGGGATATTGCGTTAGGAAATAGCCTGTCTAATAAAAGTGTTAAATGTTAATTTGCAGCCTATATAAGAATTATCTGATTCCTTGGGGCTGGTTTCCCACAGGGTGGGACCATTTGACAAATATTTCTGAAAAATAATGTTCATTACAGGAAGTGCAGTGCAGGTTTGTGAATTCATGCTATATACCTACTTAGACAAATACCTAGGTTTACAATACAATAACTTGTAAATTATCAAGTGTCAGTATGTTTGGTAGAGAACTCAGTGTTTTCAAACCTTCAAGTAAGGGTTAAACTGATTAATAAAATAAGTCACTTTGTTTATTTGCCCGAATTTAGTATGTTGATGGCTAACATGCTACAAATATTGGCAACAACAGAAACATAGGATTTCTGTCTCTATTTATAAATATTAAAATAACTTATATACTTATGTGTATGGTGTCTCCTTAAGCATCACAGAGGCTGAGAGAATTTGGAGTTGCCTAATTATTTTTGGCATGGCATAATTTATAGTTTTATAATAGCACAATTCATCCTGTAATTCTGTGCTACTGTTCTTGAGAATGTCTAGACAACAGTCACATGTATTTATTTCATTATCTTCACTCAGAGTACAAAAGTAGCTCCATGTAAGCCATTTCTGGCAATATAGTTATTTTTCTACTGGTACCTTAAAGGCTAATTTGTTATATTTAAGTGGGTACTTACTGCCCATTTTGATAAGGACTTTAATAGCAGGAAAGCAGTTTGCTTGTTCTTTCAGATTCCAATACTTTCTTATGAAGAGGAACAAGTGGTTTCTTTCCAAATGTTTGAAGTCTATCTATACTGAAGTTTTTTGTGTTTTTTTTTAAGTTTCAGGTTTATTTGATCAGGATTTAATGATCTTATATATGTATTATTTATATTTTAGAAAGACCTTTGAGTTTTTCCTTTGGTTTTAAGCTGCAGACTATGGTTGAGGGCAGCAATGTGGTATTTTGGCATTTGATGGGAATGAGGAAGCCTAGAGGCCAGTGATACACTGAAGGGCCTGAGTAACATGCTCATGACTGTGAAGCAGTGCATAGGGAGTATTAGACCCAGTCCTGCTCCCTTCAGCTTAGAATAACTCCAAATCATGATTGCCCCCGAATCTCTTTGACTGGAAAGCGGTAAATGACTTCACATATGATATATCAGTAAGAATAATCTTTGGAAATACTTTTATTTATTTATTTACTTTAATTTTTTGAAATAGAGCCTTACTCTGTTGCCTAGGCTGGAGTGAAGTGGCGTGATCTTGGCTCACTGCAACCTCTGCCTCCCAGGTTCAAGCGATTCTCCTGCCTCAGCCTTCTGAGTAGCTGGGATTACAGGTGTGCACCACCACACCTGGCTAATTTTTGTATTTTTGGTAGAGGCGGGGTTTCACTATGTTGACCAGGCTGGTCTTTAGCTCCTGACTTAAGGTGATCCTCCTGCCATGGCCTCCCAGAGTGCTGGGATTACAGGCATGAGCCATCACACCTGGCCTTGGGAATACTTTTAGATTAGAGACTATGGAAGAGAAGGAGTTCAACTGTCTAATCTCCTACTGTAGCAACTTTTGACTGTGAGATGAGAGAGGGATACAATTCCCTGGGGGAATTTTCAAACTTCACATACCACTCCTACTCCCATTTTTATAGGCTTTCTGGGCTGGGGGCTTGGGACGTGAATCTATCTGGAGAGTCCCTGCCATAACAAACCACAGCTACTCCTACTCATAGGTGTTTGTCATTCTTCAGGTGAGGAGGGGCAAGGAGAAAAAGTGACAGCCACTGACATAGCAAGTGTAGCTCCCTCTTTTCAAGAGTCCCAATTTGGGGAACATACACAGGGGTCTTCCCTCAGAATCACCAGCAGAGCTTATCTCTATAACCCTTAATCAGAAGATGGGGCTCTCTACCAGCAAGCAGTTTAGAGAGGACTCATGTGCCTCTGGTCAGGTGCAGCAGTGATACATGGTATTGGACCTACACGATTCTCAATGTCATTTTTCTGGGAATGTGTAGTAATAACAGTGGAAAGGGCTGCTGTGCCACCTGACTGCTGAGTTAGTATTCATGACCAAAAGGAAAACCTGCCAGAGAGTGTCTCCTTGGTGTTCTCCAGAATCGTTGCTATGTGGGAAAGAAAATAGAGTAGAGAACGTCCCGCTAACATGGCTGTCATGATAGCAGCACTGGGGATAAGGTGTGCTTTTGATTTCTCCCCTCTTACTCCCTTCATGTGTTGTGTTTGTGTGTGTGTTTTAATTAAAAGGGACAAGTCTTTCAAGTGTGCCTGTTGGAGTGAGGCTTGTTTTAGATTTGCTTTTCTAATCAAACAAACTTATGCTTTCTTTCTCCTGGTTTTAGCATGGCAAACATGGGAAATCTCAGCCCAGGCAGATTCCTTTATAGCTAGTTGACCCAAGTTGTGCTCTTATTTATTTATTTTTGATGACACATCTTGATTAAAGGTTTCCAATCCACCTTTCAGCTCTTCATGGAACCAGCCAGGAGAGAGAGCATTGGTTAGCTGCTAATCACCAAATGAACTCCCTGATCTGGCCTAGGGAACAGTGGGATTCACAGGCATGGGTGACTCAGAAAACCAGGCCCAGCAGAAATGAATCTCTAGTCTCTTTGCTGAGAAGGCTTGACCAAACACAGTTTTATTGGTCAGTGGCTCCTGCTTTAGTAACCTTTCACCCCAGTGGCTCTTGGAGGTGCAAGCCACTGGCCGGCCTTGTCTTTGAACTCCTCATGGCTCCTGCCACCTCAAAGGCTCCCAGTCAGAGGCTTGTGTTTTGCTGGGGACCTCACCTCACAGCAGGGTTTCAGCAGTTGGGAAAACCGATCCACCCTTAGAACATTGACATATTTGAAGGTGATACCCCTGAGACTTGAAACCTAGGGCTTTCTATTTCAGGAGCTGTCTGTCACATGCCAAGAAACATGACTCAGGCTTCCCCTTTTCCCTTCTTGACCCCTTCTTGTTTCCCGGAGGACAGGAGGTCATAACATGGGAGCATTCCCTCAGAGTATTCATGAAGTCCTCTCTTACTGTCAAGCTCTTTCACCCCTTATTCTTCTAATGTTCCCCAAGTAGCATTTATTTCGAAAGTTTGTTTGTTATTTTTTAATAGGGCAAAAGCGTGCAAATCACAAGCATCTTTGGTGTCTGGGAATATAGTGGTGAAGATGGTGTAGTGGAAGTGTCATGAGGCTATGTGTTCAGTCCTAAAGCGTTCAGATCACAGAAGTCCTAGTTGTGAGAGAACCTGGCTATAGTTTTCTTTGCCTTCTTGATTCCATTCCATCTTCAGAAAAAACTAGATCTTGCCAGAAGACATAGAAATAGCATGGATTGTCCTCCCACATCTGCTTGGGTTCTTGCCTGAAGAGCAAAAGTGAAAACTTCTGGTATTTAGAGGCAAATCCAGGGAGCTGTTGATATTAGATGACTTCAGTATAGCTTCTTTGGCAAGAAATCAAACATCTCATTCTAAAAACATTGAGTAGAAAATGCCTCTTCTACTCATGATGCCTTTAGCATAGAAAAGGAGCAGATAATATCCATTGAAGTCTTTGCTTTTCTACAATTCAAATAGAATATTATTGATGATATTATAATACTACCTTTAGCAGAAAGGACAAAGGTCTCTTTGTGCTTTAGAGCAAAGTTTTAAGTTTTTAGAAGCGTTATCGGAAGAGTTAGGCCTGTTTCTACTATTGTCTTGTTCTGTGGTCATGGGTATTTTCATGAGTAGGATCATGAGCTCATGTTCGCTGTTTGCAAAGGGAAGGGCCAAGTTAACATTTGTGTTAACTACTGTGTCTGGTACTGTACTGGGAGCTTCCTCATGAAAACTTGATGAGGTAGCTATTATTGTCATTTTTATAAAGGAGGAACTTTAGAGGCTGAGTAGATGGCCTGTGGTTATAAAACTTAAGTGACAGACTCAAGATTGGGAAGAATTTTGGCATGTGACTAAAAAGTATGAACTTCGTTTATAAAGCTCTCTCTTTTGTCCTTGTTTAGAATACTCTTGAACTATTATAATCATCTAAAATATTTGTAAAATGCCTACTTTGGGTAATAGACTGTACACAATTCAGAGCTATACAAGCTATGGTTCTTGTTCTCAAGTGGCCAACATTTTTGAAGGAAGAGGTATGTGATGTCCATTAGTGTCTATATTAGTTTGCTAGAGCTGCCGTAACAAAATACCACAGATAGGATGGCTTAAACAACAGAAATCTATTTCTCACAGTTCTGGAGGCTGGAATTCCAAGATCAAGGAGTTGGCAGGGAGGGTTTCCTCTGAGGCTTCTCTGCTTGGCTCGTGGATGGCTGCCCTCTTGCTGCCTCTTCACGTGTCATCCCTCTGTATTCATGCACCTCTGGTGTCACTCTGTGTGTCCAAATTCCTCTTCTTTAAGAACACCAGATTGGATCAGGGCCCACCCTAACAGCCTCATTTTCACTTAATCACCTCTTTGAAAAGGCCCTTTCTCTAAGTACAGTTACATGTTGAGGTGCTGGGGGTGAGGGTCAACATGTGAATTTGGAGTAGGCAGTTCAGCTCAGCCCTGGCTAGGTCTGTATAAAGTATAAGAGCCAAAGTCAGTAGTTGTCATTTAGTGGCTCAATTGAGAAAGGGTTTTGCTTCTGACTGGAGTGCATCTCTGAGGTTTTTTCTCCTAACTCCATTCTCAACACCTTATCAAGTATAAGTGGTGGCCATGGTGTCAGGCCAGACAGAGGGTAGGAGCCAGTGAAGAGGAGTGCTTTCACTACCACCTCATTCCGTTGCAAGTTGAAACACTGAGAACCGGCCTGTTGGGCTCAACTCAGATTGTGTGAGGCGACTCTGCCCTGGATACCTCATCTTCAAGGGGGGACTTATATTCATGGCTCCCTAATCACCACAGGGTAAGTTAGATTCTTAAAATAGTTTATTAAACCTAATAAATGCTCAGTTTTGTTTTGTTTTGTGGTATCAATGGAAAGATTCTTGGAGAAGACTTTTTTCTTCATTGAAATTTTGCATATCACAGTTTATGTTTTAATTCCAGAAAGGGAAGGTTGAAGGTTCAGGATTCTACACTAGATTGAGAGCTTCGGTCCTTTAACAAATGCTTGAGAATTTTAAAAAGATTTAATAGTACAGAAAACCTCTTATAATAAAAGCAATTCTTCATTCTTATGCTTACGTCACTCAGGATGGTTGATTTGGGGGATGGGGAGGACAGAAGGGTGGCAGAGGAAATAGATTTATGAAAATAACATATCTCTATCCCTAAAGAGAGATTGTTAATTGATCCTTGTAACATTGCATGCCTGCCTTTTGTTGCCTCACCTAGATGCATCAGCTAGATCAACCCACCCCAGCACATACTTGTACACTCTAGCTCTTGGGATCAGCCAGGTTGATGGAGTGTTAATGTCGTAGTAAATTGTAATAAAGAAGAAATCTTTCCAGCAATTTTTTAAAAACGTTTTTTAAAGTTATAGAATCGTAGTCTACTTGGCCCAGATAAGGTCATGGCCTTCCCTACCTCATTCGTGTTTTTCAGAGCATTGGATTCTCCTTGACTACTAGGCAGGGCACAAAGTGTTTAGAAGATTAAGGAGACACAGAGGCTTCTGAGTTTATCTTCTGTAAAACATGTAAATAATTTCTTCTGATGTTTTCCCTATTGATCCATTGATCCACCAGTAAAGCAGAGTTTACTGATACCACACTTCTTTAATAGCAAGCCATATTATCTGCATTAATTGTTAATGGGCTAGACCCGGGCAGGAAGATATCTGTTTTTGTTTTGTTTTGTTTTTTAATTGAGCATTTTCCCCTTTGTACTCCGCATTGTCTTTTTTTTTTTTTTGGTAGCAAATTTGTTGACATAATTGGAACATTTAACATTTTATATTTTTGGACCTGAGAGAGGAGGTTTATCTTTAATGAAGTGTTAGTTTCTTTTATCCAGCAGCAAGCTACTATTTTTAGGTGCTGTGGGATCCTCCCTATCTTCCAGGAAGTAACTCTCAAGGGAATTGTGAGCTGAACATCACGCTTGGAGCAAGGCACGTTGGAGTACTAATAGTGGCATGAGAGGTAGTGGGATGGCATGCAGTCGTGTGCATCTGTTTCCCTCCCGTCCTTTTCAAGATTCTTAGTGCATGACTTTGGACAAGGTACTTAGCTTTAAATGTCTCCATTTCATCATCTGTTTGTTTTTATGTTCTCTAGTAAGGACTAACTCCCAACTGTGTTACAATACAAGAAATCAAGGTAGAAAGAGATCAGGGGTGAACGTGGGTATTTTGTTACCTAGACAACTGCTCCCTAAACGTTGTTGAGGAAAATTCTTGGTTATTGTTATTCTCAGAAGGGTCTTCCAACATCACTCAAGATGGACATATAACAGTCCTTGCCACTGTGTTGGGTCAGAGGTTAAATGCCTCTCTTAAATTAGCCAAGAGCACATAGGACTGTGACTGAGAAAGGGAGACTTCTGGAAAAGTTGAACTTTATGTAGCATTAGGAGTCTTGAAGTCACTGATTGATTCCTTTAGGAATCTGTGCAGGACCATAGCCCGGCACATGCTCCAGTATTACCCAAGGTAAATCAGGAAGGCTAGAGAAAAGCAGGACCAGTAAACCCCCATGAACCTGTCAGTGGCTCAATTTTCTCATCATAAAATAGGGATAATTGGGTTGTGAGGATTAAATAAATTCATACAGGTAAAATACTTAAAATAGTGCCCAATACATAGTAAATGCCTCATTTAATCACAGATATTTATTGAGCACCTGCTTTGTTCAGGCACAGTTCTGAGTGCTACAGATGCCACAGTTAACAAAACAGACACAAATCTCTGCCTGCTTGGAACCTGCATTCCTCTGGCGGGAACAAGTGTTAGATGATGCTGATGTTGATGATGGTGAGCATCGTCATTATCTGAGGTCACAGATGTTGGAAGCAGAATGAACTGTGAGCATTAAGTTCGCTTTTCACCCTTTCTCCAGGGGTATTTGTCTTTTACACTGAGGTAAATATGTTTTTTGGGAAATTCCTGTGTTGAAGATGGTTTCTAGGTTGCTTGTCCTGCCTTTTTGTAATGTGTTCCTTCTAATTGCAAGTTTAGTTGTCTTATTCCAAAGTCTATGGCATGACTTAAAGAAAGGAAAGAGTTTGAGATTGGGTGCAGTGGCTCAGGCCTATAATCCCAGCACTTTGGGAGGCTGAGGCAACAGGATCACTTGAGCCCAGGAGCTCAAGATCAGCCTGGGCAGCATAGTAAGGCCCCATCTCTACAGAAAATAAAAAACTTAGCTGGGTGTGGTGGTACATGCCTGTAGTCTCAGCTACTCAAGAGGCTGAGGTGGGACGATTGCTTGAACCTGGGAGATGGAGGCTGTAGTGATCTGTGATCACGCCACTGTACTTCAGCCTGGGCAACAGAGCAAGACTCTGTCTTAAAAACAATTGGAGTTTGGAATCTCCATTTTTCATTTGCCTCTCTTTGTCCCATGTTCTAGTTCTTTTTCTGTATCCTTTCTCTGATGATAATCAGGTTTTTAAACTCTTTATAGGAATCAACCCTGTAATCCAATGCTGTATAGGCTTGTAAATATGTATTGGACCTTGAAAATAAAACCTTGTCTAAAAACTCTTGTGAACTTACATGAGTACACTATTTTGATATCAGAAAGTATTGTCCTGGATTTCATCATTTAGACCTCTTCCCTACATTTTCGTCATTAATGAATATATGCTTTAATCATTTTCTCTGGTGGAACTAACTGCATTGTAATTCTTTAATTACCCCCCATAAATATAAGTACTGAGATTGGAAATGAAAGGAAGTAATGTGCTTCAAAATGGATGACATGTGCTTATATATGGGCCTCTGGGAATTTACCAGGCCGCTCTGTTTGAGAATAGGATTTGAGTGCTGGTCCATGTATTTTCTTGTTTTTCTAACCTTTGAGTGACTCATAGTTTTGGATGTAATAATAGATCTAGAACTCCCCAAAATTAAACTACACAAAGAGGAAATTGTTGTATATTCAACTTTTTATGTGTGGATGGGGCTGATGCTGATGTTGAGAGTTCTTCAGAAATTCTGGAACATGCTAGGGACACATGGCCTGGAAGACTGTGTAGAGCCTTTTTTTTTTTTTTCCTCAGCACCAGGGAAGTGGGATTAAACTGGAGGAGGTTAGGAGATGGTTAACAAAAATGCTAGGAGTGAAGAAAGTTAGATTTAAATGAGCAAGATCTTTGAAGCTAACCAAGAGGTAGGGTCATGAGCAAGTTGTCAAAATCCTGAGAAGGGTGAGAGAGAGAGAGAAATAAGGTCCATTTAGTATGGCACAGAGTTTCATAATGGTGTTTGTTAATATTAAAACTTTTTTTCCCTTTCACTACATATGTGCCAACTGGGTAGAGACTATTTTTAAAAAGACAAAACCACAATAATAACCCGCTGTGGATTCTACATTCTTACATATTTTTAGAAGGATGGAAATGTGGGATAAGGTAAAAAGAAAATTGAGATTAAATCCTAGGAGAGATTAATTCCTAGCAAGAATTATTGGGCTGTATAGGAGATCCTGGGAAGAAAGCAAATATGTGTTCACTAAGGTGTGATACACTAGATCTTGCACTGGGCAGTGGCTACATTTAAAATGGTTCTCAGCTGTTCCTCTGGAACAACACAGCTTAAAATAGAGTCTCTACTGGTCAAGCCAAGTGTAGTCTTGCCTTGCTGTTGCTGAGAAAATTGTGATGTTAAGGGTGGAGTTCTCTCTCCTTAATCCATTTCTAATTTTGGGGGACACCTGGGCCTTACTCTAGAGGAAATTCAGTATACTAGTGTAAAGAATCTGTAAGAATCCACAGACCTATTATACAACAGCTGTAGTATTTATGGGCTGGTTTCTTGAGTCCTTGCCCATGGGTGAGGACTAGTAAATTTTGCTTAACATTGTGTGCCAACCGTCAGAGAGTTTTTGGTCTGTCTGTGAAGATAAGCTTTTCCCCCATAGAATTACAATGGGGCAGAGAATAGATGCTGATTGTTGTGAAAAATTGTCAGATAAATTAGAAAAGAATTAAGGCTAGTTTCAAGGAAGAGATGAACATTAAAGTACAGATAGGATTTTTTAAATTAATAAACTTTAGATTTTTAAGAGCAGTTTTAGGTTCACAGCAAAATTGAGCAGAAACTACAAAGAATTCCCATATACCCCCCATCCTCATAGTTGTCCAACATACCCCACTATTTACATTGAACACCATAGTGTACATTTCTTACAGTTCATGAACCTACATTGGCACATCATTATCACATGAAGTCCATAATTTACATTAGGGTTCACTCTTGATATTTTACATTGTATGGGTTTGGACAAACGTGTATCTACCATTGTAATATACAGAATAGTTTCATTGCCCTAAAAATCCTCTGTGCTCTGCCTATTAATTGCTCCCTTCTCCCAACTCTCGGAACCCATTGATCTTTTTGCTATCTCTGTGGTTTTGCCTTTTTTTGAAGTCATATAGTTGAAATCATATAGTATGTAGCCCTTTCAGTTTGGCTTCTTTTACTTAGTAATATGCATTTAAGTTTCCTCCATATGTCTTCATGGCTTAGTAGCTCATTTCTTTTCAGTGCTAAATAATATTCCATTGTCTGGATGTACCATGGTTTATCTATTCACCTACTGAAGGGCATCTTGATTCCTTCCATGTTTTGTATATGAATAAAGCCGCTGTAAACATCTGTCTGCAGGTTTTCAAGTAGATGTAAGTTTTCAATGCATTTGGGTAACTATCAGGGAGCACAATTGCTGGCTTGCATGGTAAGAATACGTCTGGTTTTGTAGGAACCTGCCAAACTATCTTTCAAAGTGGCTGTACCACTTTGCTTTCCCACCCGGAATGATTGAGAGTTCCTGTTGCCCTACATCTTCACCAACATTTGGTGTTCTCAGTGCTTTGGATTTTGGCCATTCTAATAGATATGTATTTGTATCTTATTGTTGTTTTAATTTATAATTCCTTAATGATATGTGATATTGAACATCTTTTCATATGCTTACTTGCCATCTACATATGTTCTTTGGTAAGGTGTCTGTTCAGGCCTTTTGCCATTTTTTAATCTGTTTGTTTACTTTCTTATTGTAGAGTTTTATGAGTATTTTGCTTATTTTGGATAGCAGTCCTTTATTAGATTAAATCATTGATATGATTTTTGCAAATGTTTTCTCCCAGTCTGTGGCTTATCTTCTCATTCTCTTGACATTGTTTGTTGCACATCAGAAGTGTTTAATATTAATGAAGTCTAGCTTATCTATTATTTATTTCCTGGATTATACCTTTGGTATTATAACAAAAAGTCATTGCCATACCCAAGGCCATCTGGGTTTTCTCCTAAGTTATCATCTAGGAGTTTTATAGGTTTTTGTTGTTTTTGTTGTTGTTCTTTGTTTTGTTTTGAGACAGAGTCTCCCTCTGTCACCCAGGCTGGAGTGCAGTGGTGTGACCTCGGCTCAATGCAGCCTCCTCCTCTTGGGTTCAAGCAATTCTCATGCCTCAGCCTCCCGAGTAGCTGGGACTACAGGCGCACACCACCATGCCTGGCTAATCTTTGTATTTTTAGTAGAGATGGGTTTTCATCCTGTTGGCCAGGCTGGTCTTGAACTCCTGACCTCAGGTGATCCGGCCACCTCAGCTTCCCAAAATGCTGAGATTATAGGCATGAGCCACCGCACCCGGCTGGAGTTTTGTAATTTTATGTTTTATATTTAGGTCAGTGATCCATTGTGAGTTAATTTTTTTTGAAGAGTGTAAAATTCGTCTAGATTTTTTTGCATGTAGATGTCCAGTTGTTTCAGCACCGTTGCTGAAAGACTGTCTTTTCCTCATATGTATTGTTTTTGCTCCTTTGTCAAAGATCATTTGGGTATATTTATGTAGGTCTATTTCTGGGCTCTCTATTCTTTTCCGTTGATCTATTGGTCTATTCTTTCACCAATATCACACTGTCTTGATAACTGTAGCTTTATTGTAAGTTTTGGAGTCTGATAGTCTCAGTCTTCTGACTTTGTTCTTAAATATTGAGTTGCCTATTCTGCATCTTTACCTCTCCATACAACTTTAGAATCAGTTTGTTGACAGTCACAAAGTAACTTGCTGGGATTTTGATTAAAATTTTATTGAATCTATAATTCAAGTTGGGAAGAACTGACATCTTGACAATATTAAGTCCTCCCAGCTAGGAATATAGAATATCTCTCCATTTATTTAGTTCTTTGATATCTTTCATCAGAGTCTTATACTTTCACTCTTATAGATCTTATACATATTTTGTTAGATTTATACTTAAGTATTTCATTGTTTTCAGTGCTAATGTAAATGGTAATGTGTTTTAAATTTCAAATTCCATTTATTCATTGCTAGTATGTATGAAAAGGATTGATTTTTATATATTAGACTTATATCCTGCCATCTTGCTGTAATTGCTTATTAGTTCCAGTTTTTTGGTTGGATTCTCCATATAGACAATCATGTTATCTGTGAACAAAGACAGCTTTATTTCTTTTTTCCCAATTTGTATACCTTTTATTTTTTTTCTTGACTTACTGCATTAGCTAGCCCTTTCAGTATGGTGTTGAAAAGGAGTGTGAGAGGGAACATCACTTCCTTGTTGCTGGTCTGAGTGGAAAAGCTTTGACTTTTTCATCATTAAGTATGATATAAGCAGTAGGGTTTTTTGTAGATATTCTTTATCAAGTAGAGGAAATTTCCTTCTATTTTTAGTTTGCTGAGAGTTTTTATCATGCGTAAGTATTAGATTTTGTCAAATGCTTTTTCTGTATCTATTGGTGTGCTCATAGAGTTTTGCTATTTAGCTTGTTGATGTGGTGGATTACATTAATTGATCTTTGAATGCTGAACCAGCCTTGCATACCTGGGATAAATCTCACTTGATCATGATATTTAATTCTTTTTACACATTGTTGGATTTGAGTACTGTTTTTTTTTTTTAGAATTTTTTGCTTCTATTTTCATGAGAGATATTGGTCTATAGTTTTCTGGGTTTTTTTTTAATTAAAAATTTTTATGGGTACATAGTAGGTATATATATTTATGGGGTACATGAGATAATTTTGATACAGGCATACGATGGGAAAATGGGATATCTATTGCTTCAAGCATTGATCATTTCTTTGTGTTACAAACATTCCAGTTATAGTCTTTTAGTCATTTTGAGATGTACAATAAATTATTGTTGACTATAGTCACTCTGTTGCACTGTCAAATACTCTATCCTATTTATTCTATCTAACTATATTTTTGTACCCATTAACACCCCCTACTTACCCACTCCCCACCCTTCCCAGCCTCTGGTGATCATCATTCTACCCTCTATCTCTATGAATTCCGTTGTTTTAATGTTTAGCTCCTACAGATGAGTGAGAACATGCCAAGTTTGTCTTTCCATACCTGGGTTATTTCACTTAACATAATGACCTCCAGTTCCATCCATGTTGCAAATGGCAGGATCTCATTCTTTGTATGACTGGATAGTACTCCATTGTGTATATATACCACATTTTCTTTCTTCATTCATTTGTTGTTGGACACTTAGGTTGCTTCCAAATCTTGGCTGTTGTGAATAGTGCTGTTATAAACAAGAGATTATAGATATCTCTTCGATATACTGATTTCCTTTCTTTTGGTATATACCTAGCATTGGGATTGCTGGATCAAAGTTTAGTTCTATTTTTAATTTTTTGAGGAACCTCCATACTGTTCTCCACAGATGCTGTGCCTGTTTACATTCCCACCAACACTGTATGAGGGTTCCATTTTCTCTACATCCTCACCAGCATTCATTATTGCCTGTCTTTTGGTTGAAAGCCATTTTAACTAGGAGGAGATGATATCTCATTATATTTTTGATTTCCATTTCTCTAGTGATCAATGATGTTGAGCACCCTTTCCTGGCATGTAACAACATGGCTTAATTTTGCCCATTTTTAAATCAGATTTTTTTTTCTTATTGAGTTGTTAGAGCTCCTTATATATTCTGGTTATTAATCCCTTGTCAGATAGATAGTTTGCAGATATTTCCCCCCATTCTGTTTGTTGTCTCTTCACTTTGTTGATTGTTTCCTTTGCTATGCAGAAGCTTTTTAACTCTGAGATGCAATTTGCCCATTTGATTGCCTGTGCTTTGGGGATTTTACTCAAGAAATCTTTGCCTGGACCAATGTCCTGGACAGTTTCCCTAGTGTTTTCTTTGAATAGTTTCATGGTTTGAGATCTTAGTCTTTAATCCATTTTGATTTGATTTTTGTACATGGTGAGAGATAGGTACCTAGTTTCCTTCTTCTTCATTCTGTGTTATTGATAAGTTAAAGACTTATTCCTGCCATTTTGTTATTTGTTTCCTGGTTGCTTTGTGATCTTTTTATTTTTTCTTGCTTCTGTCCTGTCTTCCTTTTTGTGAAGGTGTTTTTCTCTGGTAGTATGTTTTAATTTCTTGTTTTTTATTTTTTGTGTATCTGTTGCAGGATTTTTTTTTTTTTAATTTAAGGTTACCTTGAGGCTTACAAATAACATTTTGTAATCCATTATTTTAAACTAATGACAACTTAACACTAATTGCAAAAACAAGCTAACAAGCAAAGAGAAAACTAATGAAAACTCTACACTTTAACTTCACTCCTCCCCACCTTTTAACATTTTGTTTTTATTTATATTTTATGATACTGCCTATGTCTTGAAAAGTTGTTGTAGCTATTTTTGTTAAGTTCATCTTTGAATCTTTCTACCTAAGATATGAATAGTTTATACATCATAATTACAGTGTTATAATATTCTCTGTGTGTCTGTGGACTTACTGTTACTGGTGAGTTTTGTACCTTCAGATGATTTCTTGTTGCTTGTTAACATCCTTTTCTTTCAGATTGAAGAACTCTTTAGCATTTCTTATAGGACAGATCTAGTGTTGATGAAATCCCTCAGCCTTTGTTTGTCTGGGAAAGTATTCCTCCTTTATGTTTGAAGAACATTTTTGCCAGATATATTATTCCAGAGTAAAAGCTTTTTTCCTTTAGCACTTCAAATATTCCGTGTTATTATTGATAAGTTAAGGACTTATTATTAAGGACTTCTTATTAAGGATAAGAAAGTCATGTCACTTTCTTCTGGCCTGTAAGGTTTCCACTGAAAAGTCTGCTGCCAGATGTATTGGAGCTCCTTTATAAGTTATTTGTTTCTTTTCTCTTGCTGCTTTTAGGACCCTTCCTTTTTTCTTGACCTTCAGAAGTTTGATTATTAAATGCCTCGAGATAGTCTTCTTTGGGTTTCAATCTGCTTGTTGTGCTATAACCTGCTAATACTTGAATACTGATATCTTGCTGTAGGTTTGGAAAGTTCTCTATTATTATCCCTTTGAATAAACTTTCTACCTTGATCTCTCCACCTCTTCTTTAAGGCCAATAACTCTTAGATTCGCCCTTTTGAAGCTGTTTTATAGATCTTGTAGGCATGCTTCATTCTTTCTTATTCTGTTTTCTTTTGTCTCCTCTATGTTTTCAAGCTCACTAATTCTATTGCTTGATAAATTCTGCTGTTGAGAGATTGATGTATTCTTCAGTTTGTCAATTGAATCTTTTAACTCTAGAATTTCTGCTTGATTTTTAAAAATTATTTCAATCTCCTTTGTTACATTTATCTGTTAGGATTCTGAATTCCTTCTCAGTGTTGTCTTGAATTTCCTTGAGCTTCCTCAAAAGAGCTAATTTGAATTATCTATCTGAAAGGTCACATGTCACTCCAGGATTGATCACTGATGACTTATCTTAGTTCATTTGGCTAGTTCATGTTTTCCTGAATGTTTTTGATGCTTGTGGATGTTTGTCAATGTCTAGGCATTGAAGAGTTAGGTATTTATTGGAGTCTCAGTAGTCTGGGCTTGTTTGTACACATCCTTCTTAGGAAGGCTTTTTAAGTATTCAAAGGAAATTGAATGTTGTGATCTAAATCTTGGTCACTGCAGCCGTATCTGCATTGGGGGTGGCACTCCAAGCCCAGTACTGCCAGTCTTATGGACTCATGAAGGTACAGCCTTGGCGGTCATGGATTAGGTCTGGAAGAATTCTCTGGGTACCAGGCAAAGACTCTTGTTCTCTTGTCTTACTTTCTCCCTAACAAATGGAGTCTCTCTCTCTGTGATGAGCTGCCTGGAGCTGGGGGAGGAGGTGACACAGGCACTCCTGTGGTCATCGCTGCTTGGACTGTGCTGGATCAGATCCAAAGTGAGCATAGTACTGGATCTTTCCCAGGGCCTGCAGTGACCACTGCCTGGCTGCTCCTCAGGCTCCAAGGGCTTATAGATATCTCTTCGATATACTCACTCGATATACTCGATATACTCACTCAGGCTCGATATACTCGATATACTCACTCAGGCTCCAAGGGCTCTTCAGTCAGCAAGTAGCAAATCTGTTCTGGTTTATGTCCTCTGCAGGACAGCAGGCCTCACCCCTGCCCAAGTCATGACCAGAAATGCCATCTGGGAACAAGGGCCTTCAGTTGGGAACCTTAGGAATCTACTTGGTTCTCTGTTCTGCTGTGGCTGAGCTGGCATCCAAGCTGCAAGTCCTTCCCACTTTTCCCTGTCCTTTCCACATGTAGAAGAAGTCTCTCTCTATGGCCACCACTGCCCCAGGCCCATGGCAAGTGCAGCCTGGCTACTGGCTGATGTTCAATCAAGGCCCAAGGGCTCTTCAGTCAGCTTGTGGTGAATGCTCTCAGGCCTGGGTCTCTCCCTTCAGGGCAGCAGTCTCCCCTCTGGCCCAGGGTGAGTCCAGAAATGCCATCCAGGAACCAGGGCCTGGGATGAGGGATCCAAGAGTCCACTTGGTACTCTACCCTGCTATGGCCAAGCTGGTCCCCAAACTGCAAAACAAAGTTCCCTTTTCTCTTCCCTTTCCCTGAGCAGAAGGAGTCTCTCCCAGTGGCCACCACAGCTGTGAATGTGCTGGGTCATACCTGAAGCCAGCACAGCCCTGAGTCTTACCCAGGGCCCACAGTGAGAGCTGCCTATGTACCACTGATGCTTATTCAGGGCCCAGTGCTCTTAAGGCAGCAGACTGAATCCTACCAGCACTGGGCCCTTCTCTTCAAGGAAGCGAGTTTCCTTTTGGCCCAGTGTGGGTCTAGAGCTAGAGCCTGGAATGAGGGTTTCAGGACTCTGCCTGCCTCCCTGTTCTGCTGTGGTTGAGCTGGTATCCAAGTTGCAAGATGAAGTCCTCTTTATTGTCCCCTCTCCTCTCCTCAAGTGGAAGGAAAAAGCCTTTCCTGGAGCTGAGCTGCACTGCCTGAGGTTGGGGGAGCAGTGACAGAAGCACCCACTTTACTGTCCCAGCTGGTGTATATATGTAGGCCACATATACCCCAAGTCCACTGGCTCTGAGCCCAGACTTGCCCAGGAATTGCCATCCTTGAGGCCTAGACTGCCTACCCCAGAGCACTTTAGCCATTAACCAGAACTCAGGTTCCGACCACTGGGATGGATGATATTCCTCTAGCTAGGGCTGGTCTAAATGCTGCCTCCATGGACACTGACTGAATTTTGCCCCTTATTGATTTCCAGGGTGGCAGAGCAGCCCAGAATTCTAATGCAAAGTCCCACAATCACTGTACTCTCTCTTCCCCAAGCACCCAGATTCTCTCTGCACCAAGCTGTACTGCCAGAGGATGGGGAAGGGGTTGGTGTTGGCAATTCAAGACTATCTTTTCTACCTTCCTCAGTGCCTCTTTCCTTAATATGATGTTAAAACCACGTACTGTGATTGCTTACCTGATGTTTGATTCTTACAATAGTGCTTTCTTGTGTGGGTAGTTATTCAATTTGATGTTCCTGCAGGGGGGATGATCACTGAAGGGTTCTGTTCATCCGTCTTGTTTCACCTTTTTGTTTTTCTTTTAATGTCAGTGTTTGGTTTTCATATTAAGGTAATTCTGGCCTCATAGAATGAGTAAGTATTTCCCCTGCCTCTATCTTCTGAAAAAGATTATAGAGAATAGGTGTGATTTCCTCCTTAAATATTTGGTAGAATGAACCAGCATACCCATGTGGCATGGTACTTTCTGTTTTCAAAGGTTACTAAGTATTGATTCAATGTTTTAACTACATATAGGCCCGTTCACATTGTCTGTTTGTTCTTGTGTGAGTTTTGACAGATTATGTCTTTCAACAAATTGGTCTATCCAGATGTATCATAATATTTACTATTCTTTCAGTGTATATAGGATCTATAGTGATGTCCTGCCTTTTATGTCTGATGTTAATAATTTGTTTTCTCTCTCTCTTTTTCTTCTTTTTTTGTCTCTCTTTTCTTTTTTCTCTAGCCAGTTAGTCTGGCCTAGAGGCTTATTGATTTTATTGATCTTTTCCAGGAACCAGCTTTTGGTTTCATCGATTTTTGCTATTGATTTCCTGTTTTTAGTTTCATTAATTTCTGCTCTAATTTTTATTATTTCTTTTCTTCTGCTTACTTTGGATTTAATTAGCTCTTCATTTTCTAGTTTCCTAAGGGTGAAGCTTAGATAATTCATTTTAGATCTTTCTTCTTTTCTAATATATGCATTTCATGCTATAAATATTCCTCTAAGCACTGTTCTTGCTGCATCCCATAAATTTCAATAAGTAGTGTTTTTATTTTTATTTAGTTTAACATTTTAAAGTATTTCTCTTGTGATTTCTTCTTTGATCCATTTATTAGAATTGTGTTGTTTAATCTCCAAGTTGCGAAGCAGTTTCACTATGCACTGGTTGCTACTTCAGCCCACTACACCTTGGGCTACATCTGAGTCAGGTGAGACAGAACACTTTTCCACATGTTTCATGAAGGGGGTTTATTTCTTACAGATAGGCAGCAAGGGACAACAGAAGCCTAGGGATTCATTGTGCGCTTGTCCCCTGAGGCTGAGGAAAGCCACCCAGGGTGGATGGAATCTTGGCTGCACGTGTCTCACTTGCATTGCAGCTGAGGGACCCTAGAAAGCAGCCTGCCCTGGGTTTTATATGCCGGGGTGACATGACATACTGGGCTAAAATGTTGAACAGACACATCTTGTTTCTAGGAGAGGCTGGAACAGCCTACGCTGTTCTGATGAGTTCCCTTTTATCTCAAGATATTACATCCCCAGCATATTCTACAGTTATTCTTTAGAACCACAAGTGAAAAAGGGGGACAACTTGGTCTGTCTAAAGCCATCTGGAGAACTTTACTGTGCACGTTTGTTGGGATTTTCTAGCTATTGTTAGTTATTATTTCTCGTTTAATTCCACTGTTATCTGAGGGCAGGCATTGTATAATTTCTGTTCTTGTAAATTTGTTAAGGTGTGTTCTGTGGCCCACAGTGTGGTTTATTTTGGTAAATATTCCATGTAAACTTTAGAATAATGTTTATTTTGCTGTTTGGGGTGAAGTAGCCTATAGACGTCCACCATATCCAGTCGATTGATGGTATTGTTGAGTTCAACTATGTCCTTACTGATTTCCTGCTTGCTGGATCTGTCTATTTCTGATGTAGAGAAATTTTGAAATATTGAAGTCTTCATCTATAATAGTGGGTTCATCTACAGGCATACTTTGTTTTATTGTGCTTAGCTTTATTGTGTTTTTACAAATTAAAGGCCTGTCGCCTGTGTCAAGCAAGTCTATTGGTGCCATTTTCCCAACAACATATGCTGCTCACTTCATGTCTCTGTGTCAAGAATTTTGGTAATTCTTACAATATTTCAAACTTTTCATTATTATTATATCTGTTATAGTGCTCTGTGATCAGTGATCTTTGATGTTACTATTATAATTGTTTTGGGCACCATGAACCATGCCCGTATAAGATGGTGAGCTTAATTGAGAAATGTTGTGTGTGTTCTGACTGCTCCACCAACCAGCTGTTCCTCATCTCTCCCTCTCCTTGGGCCTTCCTATTCCTTGAGACACAACAATATTGAATTTAGGCCAATTAACAACCCCACAATGACTCAAGTGTTGAAGTGAAAGAAAGAGTTGCATGTCTCGCACTTTAAGTCAAAAACTAGAAATGATTAAGCTTAATGAGGAAGACATATTGAAAGCTGAAACAGGCTGAAAGCTAGGCCTCTTGCACCAGTAAGTCAAGTTGTGAATGCAGAGGAAATTAAAAGCATGATTGCAATGAACACATGAATGGTAAGAAAGTTAAATAGCCTGATTGCTGATAAGGAGAACATTTTAGTAGTCTGGATAGAAGATTAAACCAGCCATATGTTTCCCTTAAGCCACAGCCTAATCCAGAGCAAGATCCTAACTCTTCAATTCTGCGAAGGCTAAGCGAGTTGAGGAAGCTGCAGAAGAAAAATGTGAAGCTAACAGAGTTTGGTTCATGAGGTTTAAGGAAAGAAGCTGTCTTCATAATATAAAAGTACAAGGTGAAGCAGCAAGTGCTGAGGCAGAACCTGCAGCAAATTATGCAGAAGTTCTAGATAAGATCATGGATGATGGTGGCTACATTAAATGGATTTTTAATGTAGATGAAAGTCTTCTATTGAAAGAAGATTCCATCTAGGACTTTCGTAGCTAGAGAGGAGAAGTCGATGCTTCAAAGGACAGGGTGCCCTCTTGTTAGGAGCTAATGCACCTGGTGAGTTTAAGTTGAAGGCAGTGCCCATTTACCATTCTGAAGATCCTAGGGTCTTTAAGAATTATGCTAAATCTACTCTGCCTGTGCTCTCTAAATGGAACAACAAAGCCTGGATGACAGCACATCTGTTTACAGCGTGAGTCACTGAGTATTTTAAGCCCACTGTTGAGATCTACTGCTCAGAAAAAGATTTCTTTCAAAATACTACTGCTCATTGACAATGCACCTGGCCACACAAGAGCTTGATGAAGACGTACAAGGAAATAAATGTTTTCATGCCTGCTAACACAACGTCTGTTCTGCAGCCCATACATCAAGGAGTAATTTTGACTTTCAAGTCATCTTATTTAAGAAATACATTTTGTAAGGCTATAGCTGGGATATTTAGTAATTCCTCTGATGGATCTAGGCAAAGTAAATTAAAAACCATCTGGCAAGGACTTACCATTCTAGACGCCATTAAGAACATTTGTGATTCATGGGTAGAGGTCAAAATATCAATATTAACAGGAGTTTGGAACAAGTTGATCCCAACACTTGTGAATGACTTAGAGGGGTTCCAGACTGCAGATGTGGTGAAATAGCAAAAGAACTATCATTAGAAGTGGAGCCTGAAGATGTGACTGAATTGCTGCAATCTCATGATCAAACTTGAATGGATGAGGAGTTGCTTCTTATGCATGAGCCAAGAAAGTGGTCTCTTGAGATGGCATCTACTCCAGATAAAGATGCTCTGAACATTGTTGAAATGACAACAATGAAATGACAAGAATATTATGTAGACGTAGTTGATAAAGCAGTGTCAGGGTTTGAGAAGATTGCCTCAAATTTCAAAAGAAGTTCTACTCTGGGCAAAGTGCTGTCAAACAGCATCCCATGCTACAGAGAAATCCTTCATGAAAGGAAGAGTCAGTTGACGCAGAAAACTTCATTGTCATCTGATTTTCAGAAATTGCCACAGTCATCCCATCCTTCAGCAACACCACCCTTATCAGTCAGCATCTGTCAATGTTGAGGCAAGTTCCTCCACCAGCAAAAAGATTATGACTCACTGAAGACTCAGATGATCATTAGCATTTCTTAACAAGGAAGTATTTTAAATTATGGTATGCTCATTGTCTTTTTAGATGTAATGCTGTTGCATACTATAGTATAAACATAACTCTTATATGCACTGGGAAACACATAAAAAAGTATGGCTTGCTTTATTTCTATATTCACCTTACTGTGGTGGTCTGGAACTAAAACTTCAATGTCTCAAGTATGTATTTCTTCTTGCAGTTCTGTTAGTTTTTGCCTCACATATGTTGAAGGTTTGTTGTTAGGCACATGTATACATGTCAAAGATTGTTATGTCTTCTTGGAGAATTTACTTCTTTATCATGTGTATCGCCTCTTTTTTATCCCTGATAACTTTCTTTGCTGTGAAATCTGCTTCGTCTGAAATCAATATAGCTACTTCTCTCTTTTGATTAATGTTAACATGGTATATCCTTCTCCATCCATTTACTTTTAATCTGTGTGTGCGTTTATATTTAAAGTGTGCTTCCTGTAGACAACATATAGTTGGGTCTTATTTTTTGATCCATGCTGAAATGTCTGTTTTTTAATAGATCCATTTAGACCATTGACATTCAAAGTTAGTACTGTTATAGTTGAGTTAATATCTACCATATTTATTACTGTTTTCTTTTTGTTGCCCTTTTCTTTTGTTTCTGTTTTCATGTTCTACTACTCTTTCTCTGTCTTTTGTGTGTGTGGTTTTTAAGAAATGGTGTCTAGCTATGTTGACCAGGCTGGTTTTCAACTCCCGAGTTCTAGCAGTCTTTGGCCTTAGCCTCCCAGGTAGCTAGGACTACAAGTGTGCACCACATCTGGCATTTTTGTAGGTGTCTTTTTGTTTTTGTTTTTGTTTGTTGTTTGTTTTTAGACAGTCTTGCTCTGTCGTGCAGGCTGGAGTGCAGTGGCATGATCTCGGCTTACTGCAAGCTCCGCCTCCTGGATTCATGCCATTCTCCTGCCTCAGCCTCCCAAGTAGCTGGGACTACAGGCACCTGCCACCACGCCCAGCTAATTTTTTGTATTTTTTAGTAGAAGCAGGGTTTCACTCTGTTAGCCAGGATGGCCTTAATCTCCTGACCTCGTGATCCACCTGCCTTGGCCTCCCAAAGTGCTGGGATTACAGGCGTGAACCACCGCGCCCAGCCCATTTTTGTAGTTTTGATTGAGCGTTTTATATGATTCCTCTTTCTTAACATATCTGTTTTACTTTTTTAAAAACTTTTTTTTTAGTTGTTGCGCTAGAATTTGCACTATACACTTACAGCTAATCCAACTCTAGTTTCAAGTAACACTGTACAGCTTCCAGGTAGTACAAGTACCTTATAATAATGAAATATTCCTTATTCTTCTTTCCTTTCCCTTGTAGTTTCACTGCTGTCATTCATTTTACTTATACACAAGCTTACAAAACCTTTTATATATGTACATATGTATTCACACAGACAAGCATATATAATCAGATACATTGTTGCTGTGAACATCTGAAACAAACTGTTATTTGTCCTGTAAATGGGATGGCAAAGCCTGTATGACAGCCTATCGGTTTATAGCATGGTTTATGAATATTTTAAGCCCGCTATTGAGACCTGCTGCTTAGAGAAATATTCCTTCCAAAATAGTAAGAATTTAAAAAAACATTTTATTTCACCTTTGCTTTTTCTCTGATGCTTTTTCTTGCCTTATGTAGATCTGAGTTCCTGACCTATATAATTTTCCTTCTCTCTGAAGAACATTTAACATTTCTTGCAAGGCTAGGCTACTGACAAATTTCCTCAGTTCTTTTTCCGAGAAGATCTTTATTTCTCCTTCACTTTGGGGGATAATTTTGCAGGGTCCAGAATTCTTCAGTGTGTGATTTTTTCTCTCAACACTTTAAATATTTCACTCCACTTTCTTCTATTGCATGGTTTTTAGGAGAAGTCAGATGAAATTCTTATCCTTGTTCCTCTGTAGGTAAGATGTTTTCCCCTACCCCTGGTGTCTATACAGATTTTTTTTTTTCTTTATGCTTGATTTTCTGAAGTTTGAATATGATATGTTAGGTGTGCTTTTTGTTTTTTTTGGGTTTTCTTTTTTTAATGTTTTTATGGTTTTTTCCTTTTGTTTTTTGTTGTTGTTGTGTTTTTTTGTTTTTTGTTTTTTGTTTTCATATATTCTGTTTATTTTCTGAGCTTCCTGGATCTGTAGTTTGGTATCTTGATATTAATTTGGTAAAATCCTCAGTCATTATTGCTTCACATATTGCTTCTGTTCCTTTCTCTGTTTCTTCTCTTCTGGTATTTTCATTACATGTAATTTATACCTTTTGTAGTTGTTCTACAGTTGTTGGAGATCCTGTTTTGTTTTCTTCAGTCTTTTTTTTTCTGTGCTTTTCAGGTTTGGAAGTTACTGTTATAATATCCTCAAGTTCAGAGATTCTTTCTTCAGTTGTATCCAGTTTAATAATGAGCCCATCTTCATTTTCATTACAGTGTGTTTGATCTCTATCATTTCTTTTTTATTCTTTCTTAGAATTTTCATCTCTCTGCTTACATTATTCATCTGCTCTTGCATGTTGTCTGCTTTTTCCATTAGAACCTTTAGCATATTAATCATAATTGTTTTAAATTTCTGGTCTGGTAATTTCAACATCTCTGCCATATCTCATTCTGGTTCTGATGCTTACTCAGTATCTTCAAACTGTGTTTTTGCTTTTCAGTATGCCTTGTAATTTTTTTGTTGAAGTCTGGACATGAGGTACTGGGTGAAAGGAACTCTGGAAAGTAGGCCTTTAATGGTATGGTGGTATTGTGTCGGGGAAGGCCTGGACTGTGAACTTCACAAATGCTTCTCAGTTTTTCCCCAGCCTTGCGTAGGTGGGACAGGATGGCTACAGACGACTAGAGTTGGGTATTTCCCCACTTTTCTGTGGAAGGTTAGAGCCAGCTGGAGTTGGGTATTTCCTTTCCCTCAGATAGGATAGGCTCTGATAAAACCCTAACAGGTTAGGCTCTTGTTAAATAGTTTCTCCTGAGAGCAAACCTTGTTAAGAACAGAATGGTCTGGTGTATTTCAGAATGGTTACTTTTCCTTCCCCTTTCTAGAAGCGCCAAGGGGTTGTTCTCTAGTATTCTCTGTGAGAACCTGGTTGGACAACTTCTGGAGGTAAAACTCTCGAAGTGTGGGGATGCCCCCATCTCCCTCCCTGACTGGGTTTCCCTGGAGTTTTTAAACTCTCAGACTTGTCCACACTGAGCCTCCAGCAATTTGTCGATTACAGTTAAGGTTTTCCTACCCTGGCACTGGTTCCTGGAGAAGTTTCTGCTCCAGTAAGTTGTGATTCTCTCTATTCACCTGTCTGTCTCTTCAGTTTTCAAGGCAGCTGTTTGCCATGTGACCTCATTTGCTTGATAGATTGGAGAAAAGCTGTTGATTTTTTCATTTCAGCCTTTTACTTGTGTTAGGACAGAATGGTGACTGCTAAGCTTATTCAGTGCCAGACTGGAAACCAGAAACCCCCAGACAGGATTTTAGTAGACGGAAGAGTATGAAGATGGCATTCCAGAAGAAGGGAATACCATGAACAAAGTAATGATCATGTGTTTGTGGGCCAGTGGAGGAAGTGACTTGCCTAGACTAGCAGAAGCATGGTGAAAATAGTGGGTGAGAAGTTTAGATATGTTGAGTGCAACAGATTTTGAAGGATATTGAGTGTCTTGGAGTAAAGATGAAGGAGGTAATGGATATTGGACAAAGAGTAATCTGGACTGTGAGAAGCTGGGGTAATGGGAAGAGCTCTGCTATTGATTGTGTGTGTGGAAACTCTCATGGGCTATTGCTGGGATATAAGGGTCTGGGTATTTGTTTTAGTTATTTACTTAACAAGTTATTTTGTAGCTGGCTAATTTACTGAACTTGCTTATTAGTTCCGATAGGTTTTTAGCTGATTCTTTAGGGTTTCCTTCATAGCCAATCTATGGAAAGTTCTTGGATTTATTTTCACATTTGTTTCCTTTTTCTGTTTTCTTTGGATTTGTTTCATTTTCCACATTAAGTTGGATGCTTACTTTATTTTTGTATGGTAATTTGGTGTATACATCAGAATAAAATTAAAATGGAACTAGAAGCAGTTGGAATTTCAGAAATATCTGAAGTCTCAGATTTCATCTCTTAGATTTTAAAAATAAAAAATGGCTATACACTTTTCTCTTAAATAGGTGAGATATATTATCAGGCTTCAACTTAACATTTAAGACAAATGTCAGATTTTTTATTGCTGTGAACTTATTGCTGAGGAAAGAAAACATTTAAATATTTTTCTCTAGCCACAAATCCCCATAAGTTTCAAGATTTTGACCGAATGCCATACTTTATGTATGTTAAAAAATTGTAAGCCAGGATCAATGGCACGTACCTCTAGCCACAGCTGCTCAGGAAGCCAAGGCAGGAGGTTTACCTGAGCCTGGGAGTTTGAAGCTGTGGTGTGCAATGATTGTGCCTGTGAATAGCTACTATGCTTCAGTCTGGGCAATGGAACAAGACCCAGGCTCTTAAAAAAAAAAAAAAAAAAAAAGTAATATTCAGTGAATACAATTTTACAGTTTTTAATCCTTTCAAAGTACATTAAAAATAGTATGCTAAATCTTTGATATTTCTTCCTCCAGGAGGTGAAGCTTCATTACTTTCCCTTTCAGTATAGACTGAACATAGTGACTTGCTTCTAGGGGGCATACACTATGGGATGGGAACAGTAGTAATTTAACAGTGGGGAAACCTGGCAGACCCCACCTTAACTATGTGAGCAAGGTTAACATTACTTGTAATAAGTCATATTGGTAGCATGTGTCCCCTGATGGAATGTGAAGAGAAGGGTACAGCATCTCTGTAGTATTCTCCAAAATCTATAACCTCAATCTAGTAAGTAGAAAACATCAGATAAACCCAAATTGAGGGGCATTCTATGAAAGTCCTGATCAGTACTGTTCAACTGTGTCAGTATCACGTAAGACAAGGAAAGACTGAGAAACTGTCACTGATTAGAGGAGACTGAGCTGACATGATGAGTAAATGCAATATGGTGTCCTGGATTAGATCCTGGAACAGAAAAAGGGACTTCTGGAGAAAACTGGGAATCTGGAGAAGACAAAAAAGTATGTCGTTTGGTTAATAGAATTGTACCGATGTTAACCTCTTGGTTTTGATAATGGTACCATGGTGATGTAAGATGTTAACATTAGGAGAAGCTGGATGAGGGGCATTCCAGATATTTGAGAACTCTCTGGCTACTATTGCAACTGTTCCCTAAGTCTAAAAGTATTTCAAAATAAAAAGTTAGAAAAAGCAATCACCAGTTGGGCATGGTGGCTCATGCCTGTAATCCCAGCACTTTGGGAGGCCGAGGCAGGTGGATCACCTGAGGTCAGGTGTTCGAGACCAGCCTGGCCACGAGTGAAACCCCATCTCTACTAAAAATATAAAAATTAGCCAGGCATGGTAGCAGATGCCTGTAATCCCAGCTACTCGGGAGACTGAGGTAGGAGAATCGCTTGAACCCAGTAGGCCGAGGTTGCAGTGAGCCGAGATTGCGCCACTGCACTCCAGCCTGGGAGACAGAGTGAAACCCCATCTCAAAAAAAAAAAAAAAAAAAAGAAAAACAGAAAGCAATTACCACTTTACATGGCAAAAAAGTAGAAAAATACTTAAACCTACCAAAAACTTATAAAATGAATTCTGCTGCTGTTAGGTGAACCACTGGGTGTGACTTTCTATAAATTTTCAGCGAGTGCCATATGGGTGGGTTCCTAAATTACTGAATTTATATAACTGAGAGGTGAAGATGGTGGGTCTGGGAAAATGTACTGGATTAATAGAAACGTGTTTCCAGGAGTTGCACGTGGAGAAGGCAAATAAAACAGCTTCATGAATAAGGAAGGGAAAATAGCAGTCTCACGTTTTATGTGGCAAGGTGTTTTACATTAAACTAAATTAACAAAATAAATATTTTAAATAAAGAAAACAATTTGTATGTGGATAAATCCCAGGTATATTAACCTTTTTGCTTCAAAATCCCTTTTTATGTTACAGAAAGTAAGTTCTATTAATTGCTGTTTGTTGAATCCCAAAGTTGAAGGGATATCACATGTTTGTGAACTTCCTCTGCTCTTCTGGAGAAACTGGTAACATGGGCATAGTAAATGTCTACAAAAACCTCCAGTCCACAAGAAGTGCCTTTCAGGGGTTTTGCTGATATTTTTTTCCCTCTAGTTTTAAGTTGGTTGTCAGGTAACTCTTATATTTATGAAAATGGAGTACGTAAAAGAATAAACAAAAAAATATTGCTTACAGTAATTCTAAACTAAAAATAAGGATGCTTGGGTTATAATTTGGCCTTACTATTGAGCTTTTTGAGCTGTCAGATGAAGATTATTAGAGCCTATCTCTGGGACCTTCAGACTGTTATGAGGTAGTCCAGGAAGGACATCAGACTCCCTGCTCTTGTGCTGTCAAAAGGACCAGTGAGCACCAAAGAGCCTGTTGGACACAGGGCTTTGGAAAGTTGGGAATGTTCTTTGCTGCTATTTTGTTAAAGCAAACAAATGAAAAGGAATAATTAGCCTTTGGCACATGTATTTGGAAAGGCTTAGAATCCCTTTGGAAGTTTTCAGGCTTATCTTCAGACACAGCTTTGAAAGATAAATCCATGATGCATGGAAATATTTTCCAGCCCTTCACCTGAAATAAATGGTTCTGTCAATGTTAGTGTGTTAAGAGAAAATTTCCTATAGCTCAGATCTCTTGAATCTCCTCATTTGCTAAGAGGGAGAAGATTTGCCTTTTTAACAATGCAGCTGTTTCTTAAACTTCGGGAGGGAGCAAGTGAATGCTTTATTTAATCTGTCTTGGTTCTCTGAGGTTTTGGGGTCTGTGTTTTGTTGTTTTCTCATTAAGTTTGGAAAATTCTTAGCTCTTTTTCCTTTAAATACATCTGCTGCCTTGTTCTCTACTTCACCCTCTCTCCTCTTCTGAGACTATAGTTACAGGTATGTTAGAGTGTTTGATATCGTCCTACAGTCTACAGTTCTAGAGTACTCTGTTTTGGATTTCCTCCCCCCCTCCCAACTCTTTTTTCTCTTTGTGTTTCAGTTTGGATAGTTTCTATTGTTCTGTCTTCAAGCTCTCTCTTGTCTTGGCTCTGTCTAGTGTGCTAAGCCTGTTAAAATAATTCTTCATTTATAATACTGTTTTTTCACTTCTAGCATTTTTATTTGACTGTTTTTTATATTATCCATCTTTCTACTAAAAATTCCCATATGTTCCTGTGAGTTGTCCACCTTTTTCACTAGATCCTTTAACATATTAATTACAGTTAAAGTCCTTGTCTAATAGTTCCATCATCTTGGTCATCTTTGAGTTAGGTTCTGTTGACAGCTTTGTTTTATGTCAATGGTCTGTTTTCTCTTATTTTTTGTTTCTGGAAAACTTTGATTGAAAGATGGGCATTCTGTATAGAAAAACAGAAGAGACCAACTTAAATATCATGTTCAGAAATGAGCACACCTTCTCTTCTGTCAGGCCCTTAGTGTGGGAGGCTGACTCAGTCTACTCAGTAATTAGGGGTGGGTTTCAGCTGATTTGTGGTTGGAGTGACCATCAGTGTGCCACAGACTTCCAGTGCTCCCAGGACATGGTGGCCACTACCTTACACTTGGTGTGAGGCCCCGCCTCCTGGAGTGCTTCTCAGAGTTCCTGCCTGGCCCTCTGCTCTCAGTAAACCCAACCTGCCCCCTTTCTTCTCACTCCTGTTCCTCCCTTGGTATAGACTGCTGGTGCTTGTACTTGGTGCTAGGCTCATGGTGGGGGCAGTGGGATTTTCCCTTCCCCTAATCCAGCCTCGGTCTTAGGCCCTTTTCCTGGAGCCTGGGGAGTGAATCTTTCTCAGTGTTCCTGTTCTTTCCTCTGGTGGCAGCTTAACCTGCCCTTCCTCTTGGCGGGTCTTGGACTGGAGAGTTTCCTGCCCTTCCCTGAGTGGTAGTGAACCTCTGCTTTGTGTCAGTGCAGGGTCCTGATCTGAGCCAGTGCTCCTGCTTGTCTTTCTGGGGCAGATGGCTTTTGCTTCTACACCTCCTGGCGAGGCAGTATACCTTTGCCTGTGATTAGTGGTGGGAGGGTATCCTGTTCCTCCCACAGCAGTAGACTTTTTGCATGGCTTCTGGTGGAGTTGGGGGAGTTTTTTGCCCTCCTTTGGGAGCAGAGGGCTTTTGCTTCGCCCTTTCTAGCAGTAGTGGTTTACTGGGGGCTGGAAGGATTCCTACTTCTAGAAATAGTGGATCCTGGACATGGTAAGGTTTCCTTCTGTCCTCCAACCCTTGAGACTTTTGTTTTGGATAACAAAAACTACAATAAGTGGGCAGAGTTTTATCCAAATCTTCCTCAGAAGCATCCAGCAGAAGAGAACTTGCGAGTGAATGTGGATCCCCTTGTGTCTAGAGCTTCTAAACTGTCCTGATGGCCCATGCTCAGTTTTGAGAATTTGTTAAAATTGTAGCTGTTTTCTGTGGCTGCTTTTATGAAGTCCACCTCCTCTTCCTGTGCTCTTCCAAAGCTGAAATAATTTGTGTGTCCCAGCTCTCCTTGGAGAGGCTTGCCATCTTTGAAATGTAGTTCCCTTGACTGCCTTATGAACATAGCTCTCTTATGGGCCTAAGGAAAGTTATGATGTTTGTAGCTTATGATGTTTGTAGGCTTTTTCTCATTATTATGGTAGATTCCATGTTCTCTTTTGACTTTCTCCATCCTAAGCAGAAGCGAATCCTTTGTGTTATGACCAACCAGTGAGTGGGGAGAGGGGAAATGGAGCAGTATTTAAGCAAGTACCGATCCATAGTTACATGTCATTGCCAGATGTTTGGATGGCATTAGCACTTGGAAGTTGGGACAGAAGCATAGCTGGCTGGTTTTGTTTTGTGGGTTCCATTAGAAAAATCCTTTAATATACCAAAATTAAGCCTATTGACCTACGTCACTTTCAGGAGGTTCTGATTAAAAGGGCAGTCCAAAGTTGACTGGTTCATTAGAGCCAGCCATCATTGGATGCAGATACTCTTGGGCTAGGTAGGGTTTTTATATAATCTTTGTGCTATTGGACAGACCTCCTGACCACTTTGAGGTAGCAAACTTACATGACACAGTTTTAAAAGTTGTTTATCTCTCTCGTAGTCTATTACAAGCGTAACATAAAGGACATTCTTAGTCCTGTTTCTGCCTTGCTGTTACAACCAGGAACAGATTTTCCTCCTTTTCCCTCAGATCCACTCCCCTAATCTTTCACTTTTTAAAATTTGGTATACAAGATGTGATGCCATGATTAAATGATTGTTTTCCCCTTAAGCCTCATGAATTAACACCTTGATGATTTGGAAAAGTTTTGTAGGATGCAAGTGGTGCCTGTCCTACCTTGTGCCTGTAGGGCACTGTTGTCAGATGGATTTGTTCTTTCAACAATGTTTAACTGCCTGCCCTTTAACAGGTGCTGTGTTAGGTGTTAGGTGCTAGTGGTGAGCAAAACCAGACATATTCACACTCATGGAGTTTCTGGAAAAGGACTGTCTTCTTTCTCAGAAGCCTCATGATTGATTTAGAAGGGACATGTTATTGATTGCTGTACTTTTCGATATGAAATGCTATCATACTCCCACTTGATGTATTTTTATTATTTCCAACTCCATTCTCTGGGGGTTGGATTTCTTCACTGTCTTCAGGAACTGAGATGAATGGAGTTGTAACACTGGGATCCTATTCTCTTTCCTCTTCCCCTTCACCCATTCTCACCCCAAAACAGTGCTGCCAACTGTTGAATATATTCTTCTTCTTTTCTTTTTTTTTTTTGAGGCAGAGTCTTGCTCTGTCGCCCAGGCTAGAGTGCAGTGGCGCGATCTCGGCTCAATGCAAACCCCGCCTCCCGGGTTCAAGTGATTCTCATACCTTAGCCTCCCGAGTAGCTGGGATTACAGGCTCCCGCCACCACACCCAGCTAATTTTTGTATTTTTTAGTGGAGACAGGATTTCACCATCTTGGCCAGGCTTGTCTCAAACTCCTGACCTCATGATCCACCCGCCTCGGCCTCCCAAAATGTTGGGATTACAGGCATGAGCCACTGTGCCCGGCCCTGTTGAATATATTCTAATGTAAGTGACAAAGACCCTAAGGGGACAGGACGGATGTAAGTGTTGGAGAGAGAGCTAACATTTCCCAACTGCCTATTCTGCGCTAGCACTGCGGTACTTTGTAAACCTCATCTCATTGAATCTTCATGGGATAGGGGGTGTGATCTCCATCTTACAGATTCAAAAAACAGAGGTTAAGTAACTTAAAATTGCGCAAGATGCTCTATAACTGTTGTCCTTTCCCCTATACCACACTGGCTTCCCTTCAACAATTACTGCTAATCCTATTGCCTACGCATTACTGAAAATTAAGAAATGAATCACATTTAACTGATGTATCAACTGAAATAGCAATTTCAATTTGGAGTTCCACTTTGCCCATGATAGTTTTAAGCTGGCCCAGTCCCTGCCCTAGAGGAGCTTTATAATTCTCATGTTTTAAAGTATCATAGGAACTATGTAGTTCTTATGCTGTGAAATCTGCATGTTTTATAAACAGAATCACAGTGGAATCTGATTAACCAAGAAAGTTTAAATGCTTTGTTCAAGGTTATATTGGTATGACCTATTTATTCACCTGTAACTTAACTCTTCAGCTGTGTACCTTCCACAGTTTAGAGTGACTGGGGAATTTGCATAGCTGCTGAAGAATCCGTCATTCACACTTTTAAGATAGATATAAATGTGGACCGTGTTTTAAGGGAGAAAAAAACCATAATAAGCACTTATTTGCATTTGCTCTCTGGATGAGAATAGTGGTGCTTTCGTACATTGCCAACATAGCTGAAAACTCCTTCCTCTCTGTGGATAAGCAGGCTATACTGAGTCCTGGAGGGACTATAAATTATAATACCTTCTGAACATTTCAAGGTATTACAGAGGTCCTGCAGAAACAATTAAGCCTGAGAAGTTCACTTATCCCCAGGCTGAGACACTTGAGCTATGATTATTGGCAAAACTTGCTTCCTTTCTGAGTGAATTGCAATTTGGTGGACAGGGTGAGATGATTTGAGACATCTTAAATTAGAAGTTCAGTTGTGCATTTGTGCCTTTGGCTGGTGTCCTGGGTGGATTTCTTACCAATCGTTGTTTTCTATAAATCCCAAAATCTGCTGTCTCCACTGTGATTATATGTGAGCATAAAGCTTTGGAATGCTTCAGTTGGAATGTGGTTTAATTTGAATATGACTTAAAAGAACATATGATGATAGACCGATTTGGGTAGAAGAGGAGATAAATATTCAGGATATATGTGTGTTTATGTTTGGCCTGATGCTTTGTAAATTTTTACACCTTTCAGTTTCTTGAAAAAGGACCATTTTCTAAAACTTGCTGTGTGCTGGTACTCTTAATGCTCTAGAACAGGGTAGAAAAAGGTCTGAATTTAGAGTTAGGAATCATGGATTTGAATCGTGATTCTGCTCCTTAATATCTTTGTATCTTAGTTTCCTCACTTATAAAATGAAACTGTCCCGAATAAGTGACAAACTGGTTGTGAAGAGCAGATGAAATCATGAATATAAAAGTGCTCTGCAGCAGGTAGAACACGAACATTTGCAAGGATGATGATTTTTAAAATGCCAATATCTATTTCCAAGGACCTCACAGTCTAGCTGGAGAGAAAAAGTGATCCTCTGAAATGACAGAAAAACAATTATAGAACAGTATATAACAACTAATGTGTATGGCAAAAACTGTAAGGGCTAAGGGATTTCATAGCAAGGGGAGATTGGTGGTAATAGAAGTGATCAGTAAAAGTTTCATAGGGAAGATGGGTTCTTTCAGGTCTCATAAAATGTAAATATTTTGGCTGGATGCTAGGAGAGAAAGCAGTAACATGAATTTAAGCAGGATTGAGATAGTAGCGAATCGGCCATATCTAAGAAGCAATAGCAGGGAGGCAGCCAGCTGTGTGCCCAGATGACCAACTATCGGACAACTTGAGAAAGTCAGATACCCTTGAAAGCTAAATCTGTATTTCAGCTTTTCTTTGAGTAGGAGACATTCTCATTGTGCATGCTTTGCCTTCTTCTTATTAGTCAGTGGAGATGATAGTAGTTACATAACTCAAGTTACCCTAGGCTTTTAACTAATGGATAGAACACTTGCCCCGGAAACAGAAGCAAAGTAAGCACATCTAGACCAGAAAGCATCTTTTTCCTTTACCCTTTTGGGTTATCCTTACAATTTCCCCATGTTAAATTTTCACATGTTCACTCCCTTGCATAAATCCTGATAGCCTCTGGTTTTGAGTGGAATCAGACATCTGAATGAAGCTGGAGAGATCATATAGAGTAGCATTCTGCTTTTGTTAGGAACTGAGTTTAACCTCTGCTCGAATAAGGAACTGCCTTCTTTCCAAAGACTATATCGGACCAGGAAAGAGTAGCTGATACTGGAGCAACCCTCCTGCCAAAAGAAGAAAAAATTATAAAAGTTTATTTAAAACAACTGTTTACAGGCATTGTAGAGCAACTAACATAGTATTTGAGGGAATACCATTCCTGAGAGGAAGAAAGCACTTGGAATTGAGCTACATAGTCACTCTGGCATTTTCCCTGAGGGTACTTGCCAATTCTCTATGCAAGAGTGTGGGGTCCCAGCAGAAAGCAGCAGTCCTACAGGGCTTAGAGGTTGGAGTTAGGGGCTATTAAAGTATTTGGGATCTGAAACACAAAATCCCAGGAGAAAGAAAACCACAAGGAAGAAAGTGAAAAATGTGCTTGTAATCTTCCCTTGGGGTATTTGCCAACTCCTAAGGTACACATGATCAGAGCAAGGCTCCAAGAATCCTTGTAAAAAGCAGCAGTTGGGAATGTTGTGAGCAATGCAGATATTTCAGCAGCCATATACAGTGCTGGTGAGAGGTTGGTATTCAAGGCCTGCCAAGGTAGAGGGGCCCTGGCAAATACAGACACCCCAGGCTTTAATTGGAGGCCTCAGAAGGACCACACTTTGAGCATAAGGGAAAGCTGAAATAAGCTAGCTCTGACACAACTTAAAACTGACCTCTGACAGGATTAAAGTGGCCTGACTGTACTATTACACCTGCCAGAAGAATACGTTACACTCTTAGGAGGAAGATAATCTGAATCATCCAGAACCTCTACAGGTTTTAAACAGAATGTCTGCCATCCAATAAAAAACTAAGAAGCATGCTAAAATTGAGACCAAATGACCAAAATGAAGAGAAAAACGACAGTAGCAAGATATCCACAGGTGATTCAGATATTGGAGTTTATTAGTCAAGAACTGACTATGTTTAAGAAAGTAGAAAAAAAGAAGAATACTTTCAACAAAGACATGAAATCTACTTTTGACAAGATCAAATGGAAATTCTGGAACTGAAAAAATATAGGAATGAAATTAAGAATTTAATACATTATTTAATAGCAGTTTAAACACCAAAGAAAAAGGGATAGAAGATTATTGAACCAGAAGAAAAGTTAGTAGAAAACACCCAGATTGAAGCACAGAGAGAAAACATACTGAAAAGGGAATAAGAGATACATGAGATATATTGAAAACATTGTGAAATATATTTCACATATATGTACATTTGGAGTCTCAGGAGAGTGCAACGGAAGTAATATTTAAGAAATATTGGTGAAACCCCATCTCTACTCAAAATACAAAAAATTAGCCGGGTGTGGTGGCGGGTGCCTGTAGTCCCAGCTACTAGGGAGGGTGAGGCAGGAGAATGGCATGAACCCGGAAAGCAGAGATTGCAGTCAGTGAGCTGAGATCGCGCCACTGCACTCCAGCCTGGGCGACAGAGGGAGACTCTGTCTCCAAAAAAAAAGAAATATTGGCTGAGAGTTTTCTAAAATCAGTGGAAAGCATCAAACCACAAATTGAAGAAGCACTACAGTCCTCAGTGGAATAAATACAAAGGGCCACATCTAGGCATGTCATAGTTGAATTACTGTAAGGCAAAGACAGAGAAACTTAAATGCAGTCAGAAATAAAAAGCATATTGTCTTCAAAGGTGCACCAGTAAGATTGACAGCTGGTTTATCAATGAAGAATTGGTTGAAACCAGAATACAATAGAAGTATACCTTGAATGTTTTGAAAGAAAATAATCACTAACCTAGAATTCTCTACCTATCAAAAGTATCCTTCAAAAATTGTTTGGGTAAAAAGAAGCTTTCAAACAAGTAAAAAGAGAGAGTCATCCACTAATTCTGCAATGAAATAAATAAAATAAATTCTTCAGTTAGCAGGAAGATGATATGTGATGGAAGCTCAGATATGCATCAAGAAAAGAAAGGGTAAATACATGGTGAAAATTTACTTTAAAAAATAATGATGTCCCCAGGCACGGTGGCTCTTGCTTGTAATCCCAGCACTTTGGGAGGCCAAGGCTCGTGGATCACGAGATCAGGAGTTTGAGACCAGTCTGACCAATATGGTGAAACCCCATCTCTACTAAAAATACACAAATTAGCCGAGTGTGGTGGTGCATGCCTGTAATCCCAGCTACTTAGGAGGCCGAAGTGGGAGAATCGCTTGAACCTAGGAGGTGGAGGTTGCAGTGAGTCGAGATTGCGCCACTGTACTCCAGCCTGGGTGACAGAGCAAGACTCTGTCTCAAAAATAAATAAATAAATAATAAAAATAAATAAATAAAAAACATGTCTTGTGGGATTTAAAATGTGTAGATGAAAAATATTTGACAATAATAGCATAGCAGATAGGAGAGAGCTGATAAGTTATAAAATTGTTAGTTTGAGATGTAATATAATAAAGCAATGATGCTTACTGTAGTTGTTAGGAAAGCTACTCAATAACAAAAGACTAAATAACTAGCAACCTAATGAAGAAGAAAAATGTGGAATAATAATAAAAATTTTTTGATCAATTCTAAAGATGAGAAAAAACTAAAATAACAAGAGATAAATAGGAAACAAATAGAATGATCATACATTTAAACTCAGCCATATCAGTAATGTAAATTAAATATAAATGGACTGTATTTGTAATTAGGAAACAAATATTTTTGGATGAGATAATATATTAAAACCCAGTAACAGATTGATTATCCCTTATCCAAAATGCTTGGGAGCAGAAGTATTTAAGATTTCAGATTCTTTTTTTAGATTTTAGGGAATCTGAAATGCTCCAATGAGCATTTCCTTTGAGCATCATGTCAGCACTCAAAAAGTTTTGGATTTTGGAGCATTTTAGATTTGAGTTTTTTGGATTTAGGATGCTCAACCTGTATATGCTTTTTGCAACAGACAAGCTTGGGACAAGCTTTGAGGGTAAAAATTTGAAATATATATTTATAAACTTGAAATACATATATGTGTATATAAATATACACACACACCCTACACAATCCATAGCCACACATACAGGCAGACAAATAAAAATCAATAAGGATATAGAATATTTAAACAAAATTATACCCATCAATTGCAGAATATATATATTTTTAAGTCTACATACATTATTTATAAAAATAAACAATGTGCTGGGCCATAAATCAAGTTTGAATAAATTGTAAAGTATTGAAATCATATGTGTTCTCTGACCACAGCACAGTCAAAGTGCAATCAAAGTAGAAATCAGTAATAGAAAGATAAATAGAAAAAATAAAAATATTTAGAAATTAAACAATGTTCAAAGGAAATTAGAACTTTTTTGTCTAAATGGTAATGAAAATGATATGTAAATGTGCAGGGAGCACTTAAATAGGACATAGCGGGAAATTTATAACTTTAAATGCATATATTAGAAATGAAGAAAGGTTGAAATCAATGATCTAAACTTTAATTTTAGGAAGTTAAAAGCAAGATTAATTAAATTCCTTCAAAATAGAAGGAAATAATAAGAACAAAAACTAGCAAAATAAAAAAAAGTATGATGTGGAAAATCAACAAAATCAAAAGTCAATTTTTACAAAAAGATTAACAAAATTGATAAAGCTCTACTAAGACTGATCAAGTACAAAGAGAAAACACAACAGTATCAGGAATGAAAAGAGATGTATTACAATAGATTCTACAGGTGTTAAATGGATGTGAATGCACAGCTTTATTTCAATAAATTTAACAATTTAGATGGAATGAAGATATCCCTTGAAAAGCACTACTTATGAAACTGACATACACACAGAAAAACATGCATAATCCTATGGCTATGAAAGAAAATTAATCCATAATTTAAAATGTTCACACACACACACACACACACACACACACACACACACCAATCCACCCACCCACCCACACCCTTGCCCAGATGGCTTCTGTGAGGAATTCCTCTAAAACCTTTCAGGGAAGAAATAATGCCAACCTCACATAAAAGTTCTCAAAGAACAGAAAAAGAGAGAATAGTTTCCACCTCATTTTGTAAGGCCAGCATAACTTTGATACCATAACCTGACTTAGATATTGCAAGTGTTGAGCAAAACAAATCAGACACAAAAGGGTAAATACTGTTTGATTCCATTAATATGAAATTCAAGAGCAGACACCACAATCGTAATCAGCATAATGGTTACTCTTAGAGGGTTGAGATACTGACTGGGAAATAGCATGAGGAAATCTTTTGGAATGCTGGAATGTTCTATATCTTTATCTGGATACTAATTATAAGAGTATATACATATGTAGAAATCCATTGAGCTGTACACGAGATTTGTGCACTTTACTGTGTGTATGTTATATAAGACAAAATATTATACACTCTGCTATAACACATCAGTAGTCTCATCATTACATAATTTATCTTCTATCTTAATTGAATCCAATGTGCATTTCACTTGCTAACATTTTATTTTGACTGCATTTGATAAATACAAACTTCTGATAGTAGCTGGCTTGAACAGCAGGGAGCATTTGCCCTAGGTACCCCCACCCCTACAACTTTGAGAATAAAGGAATTAGCTAAACCCAGAGTTGACTGTGATGGAGCATCTAGTTTTCCCACTCTGTCTCACTTGCTTGCTCACTTAAAACAGCGTTGTTTTCTTTATAGGCCCGGTGGTTCTGGGAAGCGTACTTCCAGTCAATTAAAGCCATTGCCCTGGCCACCCTGCAGATTATCAATGACCGGATCTATCCATATGCTGCCATCTCCTATGAAGAATGGAATGACCCTCCTGCTGTGGTAAGTGAATTCCAGTGCTAGCCACGTGAGGCATGCTCCAGCTGTCAGGGTGGGTGAAAGGAAAATGTACTACAATTGTAAAGGTTATTTAAATTATAGCTTTCTAAGGTGAGAGTATGCTTTTTATACTTGGGGGCTGATAAGGGCAGCGTAATTTTGAAACACTGACAAGAGTGAAAAATACGGAAGCAGCAGCTTCCAGTGTGTTTTAAATGTGCTTAGAAAGACCGTCTGTTTATTTTTTTACAGAGATAAGTAAGGAGGCATGGGTCTTGTTGGAAATCAAAGACATCCTGGTGACTTTTGCAATTGTAATGCTTAGAGCTTTTGAAAAAGTTCTGTAAGCAACTTAATAATAATAGCTTGTACTTTGAGTGCTTACTCTCTGCCAGGGACTGTGCTAAGTGCTTTACGTGTATTACTTCAATCAATATTTCCAACACACTGTGAGGAAAATAATAAGCAGAAGTGATCTAGAGGCATTACGGATTGCTATAGTCATTTGCTCACAATTGTGGCAGAGGCCTCTAGCTATTTCCAGCAAAGAGATGGAGCGGTCAGAAGCTGTTCTTGGGCTTTCTTCCTTGTGTGAAGGAATCATAAGGCACATGTGTCATTGTAGAGACTGTGGCAGTGGCTTCTAGACACACCTTCTTTTTCACTGAAAATGCCTGAAGTTCTGGAGCTGGAAATTACTACTTCCTAGCTGCTCTGAAGTGGACCTGGCTGTCCAGCTCACAGACCTCAAGGTGTTCCTGTAAGAGAACTAGACTCTTCTCCATTCTTCGTTCTAATCGTCTCTCTCTTTCTGACCAGCCCTCCTTGTCTCCCGATTCTACCTTTTATTTTATTTTTTAAAAATTATTATTATACTTTAAGTTCTAGGGTACATGTACACAACATGCAGATTTGTTACATATGTATACATGTGCCATGTTAGTGTGCTGCGCCCGTTAACTCGTCATTTACATTAGGTATATCTCCTAATGCTATCCCTCCCCACTCCCCGCTCCCCACAACAGGCCCCAGTGTGTGGTGTTCCCCACCCTGTGTCCAGGTGTTCTCATTGTTCAACTCCAACCTATGAGTGAGAACATGCGGTGTTTGGTTTTCTGTTCTTGCGATAATTTGCTCAGAATGATGGTTTCCAGCTTCATCCATGTCCCTACCAAGGACATGAACTCATCTTTTTTTATGGCTGCATAGTATTCCATGGTGTATATGTGCCACATTTTCTTAATCCAGTCTATCACTGATGGACATTATTGCTATCATTGATTCTACCTTTCCTTTCTTTCTTTCTTTTTTTTTTTTTTTTTTGAGACTGAGTTTTACTCTTGTTGCCCAGGCTTGAGTGCAGTGGCGTGATCTCAGCTCACTGCAACCTCTGCCTCCTGGGTTCAAGTGATTCGCCTGCCTCAGCCTCCCTAGTAACTGGGATTACAGGCGCCCGCCACCACACCCAGCTGATTTTTTACTTTTAGTAGAGACGGGGTTGGCCAGGCTGGTCTCGAACTCCTGACTTCAGGTGATCCACCCGCCTTGGCCTCCTGAAGTGCTGAGATCATAGGCATGAGCCATTGCGCCAGGCCCCGATTCTACCTTTTCTAAATAGTGCTGTATATGGCCACCTGGTTAATCTTCATATAGGACCATCCTTTTCTCTTTCCTTTCCTGCTTCCCTTCTTCCTACTTTCATCCAGGCTTTTTGAAATGATTACTGGGTTTTAGGTACTCAGGTACTGAGAATACGGAAAAAAGAAAACAGTTCCTGCCCTCAAAGACGCTCTCCACTAATTTGGGAAGCTAGCAAGTAATGCCGTGAACATAGAGGTCCTGTAGTGGAGTGGTGTACTGAGTGCTCTGGGTGCACAGGGGACAGGCATCTCTTCTTGCTGGGACACTTCCTGAAGAGGGAGTGCCCGAGAGGAAGTCAGTATGTGCATATGGTAAAAACAACAGCAAACATCTCTGTTTTGCTTGAGGTGAAGTTTCCTTCTATCTCCTCCTTGACTCCATTACCAAAGGCAACATCTCAGAATGTTACCATTCATATATAAGCATAATTTTGTAGTTTTAAAACATATATGGGATTATACTATACTTATTTTTCTGCCTTTTTTTATTTCAGCACTAGATTGTAGACTTATTTTTGTTTTATTCTATATAGGTCTACTTCAGTTTTTTAGGATGGCTGTATTAGTATTCAATTGTTTGGGTATATCGTATGTAATAGATCTATTATTGATAGGTATTTAGACTGCTTTCTTTTTTTTTTTCCTTCTTTCTAACAGTAATACAAGGGCATACTTTCATATGTTTACACATAAATATGTGAATATATCTACAGAATTAATTCCAGCTAAAAAACTGCTTAAAGAAAATACACGTTGGCCGGGCGCGGTGGCTCACGCCTATAATCCCAGCACTTTGGGAGGCCGAGGCGGGCAGATCACGTGGTCAGGAGATCGAGACCATCCTGGCTAACACAGTGAAACCCCGTCTCTACTAAAAATGCAAAAAATTAGCCGGGCGTGGCAGCGGGTGCCTGTAGTCCCAGCTACTTGGGAGGCTGAGGCAGGAGAATGGCGTGAACCCGGGAGGCAGAGCTTGCAGTGAGCCGAGATCGCGCCACTGCACTCCAGCCTGGGCGACAGAGCGAGACTCCATCTCAATAAAAAAAAAAAAAAGAAAATACACATTTTAAATGTTGATAGATATTAACAAATTTCTCTTTCAAAAGACTATATTAATGTATAGTTTCACAAATAACATTTGGGTGTTCTAGTTCTCCATGCCTTCAGTAATGCTGGGTATTTGAATTTTTTTGCTCATCTCATAAGTGAGAAATGGTCTTCATGTGTATTTTTCAAAGCAAAGATTGATAGCTTTGTTGAGTTTTCTCAGATAATTCTATTTGTATTTTTATTGTTATCACATTGTACTTTTAGATTGTTTTAGACATTTATTTGTTCAGTGGTTATTTACTGAATGCCTGCCTTGTTCCAGGCAGGGTGCGTGGTACTTTGAATGAACAAGGCAGAGGAGGAGCCTTGCCTTTGGGAAACTTACGTTACAATGGATCTTTCTATCTAGAAGAAAGATTTGTCTTTCTGGTAGAATTTATATGATGTGTGTGTGTGTGTGTGTGTATTTGTGTGTATATATATCTCCTTTACAAGTCTTGGTAAATATTTCTTAGATTTAAAATTTTTTCTTATGCTCTAATGAAAGAATACTTTCTGACCTTATAGTTCTCAACTGGTTACCATTTGTATACAGACACATTTTGACTTTTGTATATTAATTTTGCAACTATTCTGTTACTGAATTCTATAGTTGTTTACTTTTTTTACTTGATTCTCTTATATTTTTTAGATATACAATTATATCTACAAATGCTAATTTTGCTTCATTTTTCCAGTATTTGAAACCTTTATTTTTTCTTTTATCTAATTGCATTGGCTAGTACTTCCAGAACAATGTTAAATGGTGATTTGAATGTTAAAAGAAAACGGTAGGTATTATCTCGTCAATAGAAAGGAAGAAAGTTAGATTCCATCCAGAAGGAACAACAAATTCAAAGATATAGAGGGACAGGGGAGCTTGGTAGTTTAAGGAACGTCAGAGAGTTCACTGTGGCAACAGTGAAGGAGGCTTGGGAGGAAGAGGCAGAGGATGAAGTCTGGAGAGGGTCCAGATCACAAAACACCGTGTATCTTACATAAGGCATTGGAGTGTTATCTGTGAGAAACAAAAAATCACTGAAGCCTTTTAAACAAGGGAGTAATGTGATAAGATTGCATTTTGGGTCAGTCTCATCTTAGTGTGGAGGATGGATGATGCATGGCAGTGGGACCAGACTGGAGGCAGTAGACTGTTTGAGAAATCCAGATGAAAATTAATAGAGGACACATTTGAGTGGTGTCTGGAAAAATGGACTATTCTAACTGTAAGTGAGGGAGAAGTTCAGAAGACTGAGGTTTACTGTATAGTTTATCCAGATAGGGAATTTGGTTGCATGAGGAGTCATGGATGAGGATGGTATTGGCGTCCAAACTCAGTCTAAGGGCAGGGCCCTCCACAATCTACCTTTCTTTCTTTTTTTCTTTTCTTTCTTTCTTTCTTTTTTTTTTTTTCCTGTTCTGTTTCAGAGAGTTCTAGATTTCTGGCAGCACAACTCAATCCTTCCTCTGTGTGCCCCTGTTTTTCCTCCTCTGTGCCTTTGTGGCTGCTAGCCTTTTCCTTGGCACACCTTTCTTCCCCATCATCTGCAGATTTATACAGGCTTCAGTGGCTGGCTGGTAAACTCTTCTCTCCAGGAGGTCTTCCCAACCCCTTCAGTAGGAAGTAACTCTTAGAGCATGGTATCTGTGTTTCTTTTCCATCACTTACCATGTGTATAAGTGGAATTTCCTGTAAAGTTTTAAGCATCTTAAGGTCATTTCTGACCTTGGTGTTTCTCATAATACCTAGGACAACTTAATTCAGACAGGAAGATCTTGATATATAAAGGAAAGAAAGAGGGATGGAGAGAGGGAGAAAGGGAAGGAGGGAGGAAGATTGGCATCCTAGGACTTGAGCCATCTAAGACACATCCTGCTGGGAAGGTGGGGAAAGTGGTAGATTGTTTCTCATCTGTAAAGTGGTTATAATGACAGTAACCCAATGACTTATCTAAGATCATGTAATGGCAAGTTGTGTGAACAACTGAGAACCCAGGTCTTCTACCTGCAGATTATCTTGAATTGCCATGGAATTATAGGGGAGCCCTTGAGCCTCCTCTGGGCTAAAACGTTACTGCTGTTCCAAGCAAATGGTACAAGCTTGAGAGGAAAAATATTTCATCTGTTCCTCTGCAGGAGAATTCATACCGGTGCAGGAGAATTCATAGAGAATTCTGTCTGGTCATGACCCAGACAGGAAGTGCAGAAATACTGGGACTTTATCCTATACTTTTATCTAAAGCTCTAAGAGATGTTTAATAAAAATAAAGAGTTGGACTTTAGTTCTTTTTTATAAGAATATAGATAGGCTAGGAAAAATAGAATATGAAATTTTGCAGTTTTGAAATAGATATGTTTTAATTCAGGACAGAATGGTCAAAGTGCTAAACTCTTAACAATTTGAGAAATAACCATAAAAAGCATAAATCAAGGTATATAACTGGGAAATATATTCTCTATATGTTTTTAACTCTTTCTTAATCCTTTTTAGGATACTTTGGTATTTATCACATTTCTAGCTCAGGTGACGAGAGCCCTGATTTAAAGCAGTAGGTTATACATTTCTGCATCTTCAGTAAAAATAACTGATGGGAGGCCTGAATAGCGATGGTTTATTTATAGTTAACTTCTCCCCTTCCCTCAGAAATATTTAACCTACTCTAGATGAGATTACTATGAGCCCAACCTGCAGGGGAGTCTCTTCTCTAGATTCCATCAAATTTATGATGTCTGACACTCCGAGGTGGGAGTAGGCGTGGATCTTGGTCAGTAAATCAAAGGGTGGTCTGGGGTTTTCAGAGATACACTCTTAGGGTCTCCAGCCATGCACAGAGCTTGCTCAGACTGGAGAAGGAGAGGTGAGAGTTCAGAATCATATTTTGGCTAGATACAGCTGCCTTAGTTTAATGTAAAAAGAAGAGGGGGGGCCTATGTGTGTCAACGATTATGACAGTGAGAGGTGGCCTTTCAGAGTATTCATGTCACTAGATGCTTTGTCACTCTTATCTGTAAAACTAGGGTGATGACATTATCCACGTTGCACCACACCCTCAGAACCTGAAAAAGTTTGACACAGTAAAACTTGGACGTAATGTTAACGTAATAGACCTATCTAAATTGGAGAAATTGACCCTTTGTTTTGAAAGGAATTCTAATTTATCACCAAGTTAAAGTTCTTTATGAGGGGAAGCATGCATGCTTTTATATTAATTGTCTTAACTGTTCATGTTAAGGCTGCCTATATTTTTATGCCTTTTCTGTCCCTTCGTGCTTTTATTTTTCTCTCCTTTTTGCAAATATCAGCAAAGCTTTATCATCTCCCTAAATATCCTATATTACTTCTAATTTTGGTGCCATTTCTGGTCTTTGGTGCCATTTTACTTCTGGTTCTCTGCCAGATGTGAACATATGCAGGAGGACAGACACTGAGACAAGTGAGCTTTAAACTATGAATTCATGTGTCACCAAAGTTATATCCTCTCAGTGACAACTTTTTAAAAACTAAATGTAATATAGTCTGAAAACGATGTAGAGTGGAGTGTTTTCCCATGTTATTTTTCTATGATGTGATTTGAAAGATTATACTCCATCTTATCAATGTTATAATTTTATTTACATTTTTGATAGACAGTGTTTTTTTCCAAGTTTGCTATCATAGGTAACACTAATAAAGATACCCCAGATTTTTTTCCTTTCTGCAATTACCTTACCAGATTTAAAACAAAAGGAAAAGAGAGTAGGGGTTCTTATAGCCATTGATAAAAATTGATGAGAAAAATGGGGAAGCATCTTAAAATGAATTATTGTACCCAGAATAAGAATGAGGTTGAATAACAAGAGCTTTTTCTATGAAATCTAGCCGGAGCGGCAACTTCGCTGCAATCAAAGCCTCAGATGAGGATTAGATACTTCCCTGGACCTCCTCTAAGTCTCAGTCTAACTCTAATTTTTGAAGATAGAAAGGGCAAGGGATCAGCCAGATGAGAGTATTGCATAAGAGCACTTGATTGACAAGAATCACCCAGGGGGATCAGAAATCACAACTGTGGGCAAAATGTGGTAGAGTGTGCCATGAGGCAGTGGTTCCCAATCTTTCGTATGCATCAGAATACAGAGTGCTGCCACCCCGCCCTGAGATTCACATTGGGTAGGTCTGGGTTAGGAACCTAGAATTCGCATTTCTTTTTTTTTTTTTTTTTTTTTTTTGAGACAGAGTCTCGCTCTGTCGCCCAGGCTGGAGTGCAGTGGCCGGATCTCAGCTCACTGCAAGCTCCGCCTCCCGGGTTTACGCCATTCTCCTGCCTCAGCCTCCCGAGTAGCTGGGACTACAGGCGCCCGCCACCTCGCCCGGCTAGTTTTTTGTATTTTTAGTAGAGACGGGGTTTCACCATGTTAGCCAGGATGGTCTCGATCTCCTGACCTTGTGATCCGCCCGTCTCGGCCTCCCAAAGTGCTGGGATTACAGGCTTGAGCCACCGCGCCCGGCCCTAGAATTCGCATTTCTAGCAAATTCCCAAGTCTTGGGTGTTGATGCTGCTGGTCCAGGGACCATATTTCAACGTGGGATTTCATTCACTGTGTGTGTCCTAACTCACTCCCTGGAGAAGGCTCTTCCTTTCTCCTCATCCATTTCCTCCTCTTAACCCTGCGGGGCTTGGATTAGAGGCATCCAGAGGCTGGGTTTAGAGTGAATCTGTCCCAGCTACATGAAAAACTCAGGGCTGCCTATACTTAGATGTCCAGATGGTGGCCCTCACTCACAAAGGTTGTGGTTGTACAAGCAGCTGAAAATATCACTCAGCTATAAACACTAACAAGCAATAAATCACTCTGCAAGCTGAAGAAGCGCTAGCTCAGATGTATGAAGCAGAACTCTAAGTTGAAAAGATACCAGGTTAACAGTCTGTGTAACTCAACTCAGCACCCTGTAAGTTGTGGAATGTTTCTCTGGAATTTGAAAGCCTACCCTGCCCCACAGGAGGCCTTCTTGGCTTATTCTCTCCGTCTTCCTCCTACTGCCTAGATATGATAAAAAAAAAAAAAAAATGTATGGAATTTAGAAATTTTAGCTCGAATTTAAGGTACGTTTAAACTTTTTGAAGTCTATTGTTTTTATAGGTATCACATTTAGAGGATCACATTTGCACAAGTGATCCAGTATGCTACCCTAAATTCCAGACCTTTCCTTAAGTAGTACCTTTTACTTCTTTGGAAGCGAGCTAGAAAGTCTCAGAATGTCAGCAGCCAGGGAAGGAAAGCTGAGCTGGGTCTGCAGATGGAGAGATGCGGAAAGATACAGAGAGCTTGATCTGGGGCCCCAAGCAAAGAACTTGGCCAATTCTGATGGTCAGATGGAAAATGGTAAAGAAAATGAAAATCACAAGCCCGATCCAGATGGGGAATATAGATAAAGAACATGAAAAGACAGACTCGGGGATATTACTAAGATGATCTTGTCAATCAGAAGAGCATGCTAGAGCTTTTGTAGCCAAGAGAAACGAATGTGCCTGTGTAACACACATCTGCATGGCAGCCCTAGTGGTGGTGCTGGATGAATGAATGTACACACATTGTTTCCTTGGATGCAGTCCTGCCTTCGTTGCTTACTTAGAGTTCACTTTTATGGCTCTAGCTTTCATGAATCAAAACCTGACTGCTTCCTTACATCACACAGCTTGTGGGAGGGCAGTGAGTAGAATAGTTTTTCAGAGTCCGTGGGAGCTTGATCTGGCAGCAGATTAATTAAGAACATACTGAGTGTTTTGGCAAAGTAATCCTTCATGTACCAACTGTCACTTAGATTAGCACATCAAATTCCCTTTCCCCTTTCTTCAGGGGCCATTGTAATTCTCCCTTGAGGTCTGCTTAAATGATTCAATAATAGAAGTTACCAGGGAAATGTGGTAGTTAAGTATTATAACCTCAACATAATGAATTTTGTTTCCATTTCTAATAGTCTTCGTTTTTATGTATCTCCCAATTGATTAATATTTGAGTGTAATTTTCTTTTTTCTTTTTTTTTTTTTGAGTGTAATTTTCTAATAAATAGGTCATTACAGCTGCAGATTAGAAAACTTTACACATTGCTTCAACCAGAGGCTGATTCTTGACTTTTGGTTCTCCCCGTTTTTTTTTTTTTTTCCCCCTCAGCCATATTTCTTAGTTTTGTGTTTTAGAAAATAGTGCGGCTTAACACATATATGTGACTTAAAAATTCAAGTAAAAGAAACCATAGAATGAAAATTAGGGCCTGTTTTCAAGGGGTAACTGCTTTTAACTCTTTAACTTTTCTCTGATACTTTCTTCCTGTTTCCCCATTAATGCTGTTTTTAAATTTCTTACTCAGGAACTTCTTTTTACTTCAAGTTAACACTTTTTCTCCTGTTGTTTCTACTTCCCTTACACACTCCTCCTGTTCCATCTTACCATTATGACTTTGTCATCATTTTTCATTAAAGTGGTATTTATTATATGCATTATTAGAGCTGTATAAATGTTGTTTTCAACTGAACAAAGTTGTAAACAAGGATTTTGTTTCCTTTCTTGTACAGCTTTCTATTTTCCAGAGAGCTAATAAATGCCTAGGTTTTTTTTTTTTTTCCCTCAGTTTTCCATGTTCCTATCACTAATTTAATTTTGCTGGATTCCCAAACAAAATAATAAAATGTTCAAGCACAAGTGAAGTCCAGGATTTTTCTTTCTTTCTGGAGTCATCTCTCCTGTAGCCCCTCTCTTCAGTTCCAGGTGGCAGTGATTACTCTCCAGGTCTCCTGGGCAGCCATCATCCTGATGCTCAGTTCACCGTGACACTGAGAATTCCCTTTTTGTCTCTGCTCTGTCAGATTTTTTATTTCCATATTGTAACATCTTTCTCTGTTTTGGTTTATTTTTTTCCAAAAGCTTCTTAAGAAATGGAGGAAGGGAGATACATTTCTGTCACCTTACATGTCCTAAAGTTATTTATTCTGGCTGGGCATGGTGGCTCACGCCTGTAATCCCAGCATTTTGGGACGCCAAGGTGGGTGGATCACCTGAGGTCAGGTGTTCAAGACCAGCCTGGCCAACATGGCAAAACCCCATCTCTACAAAAATACAAAAATTAGCTGGGCATGATGGTGTGTGCCTGTAATCCCAGTTACTTGGGAGGCTGAGGCAGGAGAATTGCTTGAAACCAGGAGGCGGAGGTTGCAGTGAGCCGAGATCGCGCCATTGCACTCTAGCCTGGGCGTCAGAGTGAGACTACATCTCAAAAAAAGAAAAAAAAAAAAAGTTATTTATTCTGTTACACATGTGATTAATAATTGGGCTAGTGGAGAATTCTGATTGAGGTGGGTTTTCTTATGAATTTTGAAAGAATTGCTCCATTATCTTCTAAACTTTTCATTTTAATCTCAAAAAGTGAGATGTCATTCTAATTCCTGGTCCTTTTGTGTGACCTTTTTTTCCTTCCTGGCAAATTCTATGTTCTAAAGTCTTATGATGATACGCCCTGATGTAGGTGTTTTCTGCTAGCTGGATACTGATTTGGACCCTTTTAAACTGGAAATCCATGTACTTCAGTTGTGAGAAATTTTTCTATTTTATTTCTTTGATTATTTTATTTTTCTGTTTTCTCTTTTCTTTCTTTATGGGACGTCTGTTACACAGATGACGAATGTGCTAGACTGATCCCTGTTTTTCGTATCTTACCATCTGTTCGTCTTCTTCTGATGTTTTGGATATTTTCTCAGTTTTGTATTCTGATCATTCTTTTGATTTTTAATATTTTGTTTACTTTTAAAATCTGAGAGTTTTTTCCTTGACTTCTAGTTAATCTTATAGCTTCCTAATTTTGTTTTAAAGGTGGAGTATTTTCTCTCTGAGGATATTGTTTGTGGTTTTTAGTTTTTAGTTTTCTTCAGCTCCTTTTATTGTTTGGTTTCTTTGAATTCCTTTTTCAGTTTTTGTTTGTTATTTTTCATATTGGATGCTTTCTTCAAATATCTGATATTATTGACAGTCTGCTCTTATTTGAGAGTGAGGTACTGAAAGCTGATTGGAAGCTCTGTATACATGCATAAGGCTTGTCAAGCAATGGGCTTACAATTAGGTTAAGAGGATAGGGACCTGATTGCCTAAGTGTTGGCATGCATGGCTTATTTCTCTTGGACTGGTTCATTGATCAGAGAATAGTCTTTCTGTTTTTGGGGTTGGGAAAAGATGGATAATAAATCTGGGCTGCAGGTATTTTGGGAGCTGAATAGAGGAAGGAGTTGGGTTCTCATCCTTCATCTTACAGATTATTATTTAATCTGTTATATTTAGTATGGTGCCTCACCCTGCTTTCTGTGCCTGGGATCTCTGAGTCCGGAATCTCCCTCAATCATTTTTTTTTTTCCAGAATATAAACCTCCCTTCTCCTGCCAAGGTTGGGGTGGGGGTAACAGGGAGATGGTTGGCCTGTGAGTGCTGAGTTTAAGGGATCTTGAGACCAACTGTTCCTTATTTCTGTTTCCAGAGCCCCTTCTTCCAGGATATCAAGTATCTCCAATTTCTGAGTTTTATCCTTGGAAGGTTTAGCTTTTTTTTTTTCTTTGCTGTGTAGGTTATTGTCCACCTATCTACATTTTGTTTATTTAAATTGATCTAAAAACTCTATTTTTTTAAATTTTAACTTTTTACTTTAGCATATTTCAGAATTAAATTTCTAAAAATAGTACATTCTTTACCCAGATTTCTCAAATGTTTCTGTATACCCATCACCCAGATTCTTCAGCTGTTTGTATTTTATCGTAGTTGCTTTATTCCTTTTTCTCTGTGTACGTGTGTGTGTATTTTTTCCCGATTTTTTTGGAAGTTGCAGATATGATGCACCGTTATCTCTAAATACTTCTTATATAGAATCACAATACAGCGATGGAAATCATCAGGACATAAACATTGGTGCAATATTGTTATTTAATCTATAGACCTTATTTCGATTTCAGCAGTTATCTCAATAATGTCCATCAGAACAAAAGAAAATCCAAGACCATGCATTGCATTCATGTCACTTTAGCCTCCTTTTACAGTCTAGAACAATTTCTCAGTCTTTCTTTTTCTTACCTGAAATTGACATTTTTGAAGAGCACATGTCAGTTATTTTGTAAGACATCCTTTGATTTGGGTTTGTCTGATGCTTCTGCATGATGAGATTCAAATTATGCATTTTGACAGGAGTATCATAAAAGTAATGTGTTCTCAGTGTATCATGTTGGAGAACACATGATGTCAATTTGTCCTGTTACTGGTGATGATAACTTGGATCACAGGTTTCTGGGAGTTTCTCCAATGTCATGTCAAGTTACTACTTTTCCTTTTATTATGTGTCTTGGGGGGAACTAGTTTGAGACTATGTGAATATCCTGTTACTCCTCAAACTTTCACCCACTAGAGTTTTAGCATCCGTTGGTGATTCTTGCCTGAATCAGTTGTTATAGTGGTTGCCAAATGGTGATTTTCCAGTCCTTATTCTCTATCTTCTCAAATAAATCACTAGTTTTTTTGAGGGTGATTTTTCTTTTTAAACCTGAAGATTGTTGAGTTTAAAGGTTCTTCTTTAATCCGTTTTTGGAAAGTTTTCATTTTCTCTTTGAATATTACATATCTGCAGTTCTCACTAATCTTTCATTCTAGAATCCTATTAAATCTTTGTTAGACCTTTTATTCTGTCCTTACCTTATGTCTCTCAGCTTTGTTTTGTTTCCTTCATTGGGTTTTCCACATTTTTCTCTCTCTGTGCTGCATGCTAGATAACTTTTTCACATCTATTTTCCTGTTTTCTTCATCTTTGACTAATGTGTTTTTTACCCATCCATCGTGATTTAAATTTCAGTGGTTATTTGTAGAAGTTCTATTTGATTATTTTTCAAATCTGTCTGCCTGGCCTTTTTCATAGCATCTTTTTTTCTTACATTTTTAATTCCTTCTTTTATATCTTTAATCATTTGAGACACTTACTTTATATTCTGCATCCAATTTTCTGAATTCCTGTAAGGTCTGATCTTGTCATTTGTCTACTGTCCACTGCTCTTGTTGCATTGTTTCCTTAGATGTTTTATAATTTTGGAATGTGAGTTCATCTCACATGTGAGGTTTTCTGTGGAAATTCTTCCATCCTGGGATAAGGAGGTATTTTCCAGAGAATTTATTTGTTTTTGTTTATTTTGCTTCTTTAACATTAATGTCTCACTGGAGATTTCTGTACCACTCAGATAATTCATTTAAAACCCCAAACCTGCATGAGCTCTAGCCTCTGTTAAAAGCTCCCAAGGGAAGGAAAGCTGACTTGGTTACAAAGCAGTAAACTCTCTTTTTGCAACATGCTGTTCCAGGGAATTTTGTTTTTTCATGTATCATCATATATACTCTGGGAAGCCTTGTTTTCCCATGTTTTAGAGCATTCTAGGTTTAATAAAACTAGCTAAAAATTACGTTTTTTCTTAAAGTAAGTGCTCTTTCCAGGTGAAAACTATTTTTTTTGTTTGTTTGTTTGGTTGGTTGGTTGGAAGGTAAGAAAGGGAGGAGGAACTTTTCTCTTTTAATAATTACATTCAGCCTGTGATGAAGCATTTGATTATTAGACAGCAATGCCACTAATAAGTTTTTTAAGTTGTCAGCAACTACTTGTAAACACTAGTGTAGTACTCTTCGTTATGGTAAATACAGTTGTCTTAAGATGAATGGCTCATATTTTGGTACGGTGCTCAAAACAAAATGTTACAAAACAATAAGCAAACATAAACTGAAAGAAAAAGTTCCCCAGGAAGATTCCTCCTCACCCACATCACCACCCCAAGCTCAGGTTGAGAAACAAAAGTGACTTTTGTTGCTTCTGTGTACTAGTGAGAGACTTTTTCTAGCCCACTCTTTCACTGATTGTATAGGCCTTCAAGGGATCTGCTTTAATGTACAAGTCTCAGTTCCAACTTCCTAACTTCCTGTGCCCAAAACTAAGTCTCCTCTTCCAGCATGAGCATTAAAACCGACTACATTGCCAACCCCTGCAACAAACTTGGCCCTCCGTGGTGCCACAGTGCCAACTAGCTCCTGGGCGTTCAGCTTTCATTTTCTTATCATTTCCAGTGACTTCAGCTGTATATTTAAAATAATTTTTGTTTTATTTTATACTGCAATTTTACATTTTATAGCAAGAGGATTTTGAAAAAGGAAGGCTTCATCTGTTTTACCTTCCAAAAATTTGTTGAACGTTGGTCCATTATTGTTTCCAATAAAATATATTTTTTTGCCCTTGTGGGTTCATGCCTTTTTCTCAGGAAGAAGCAGAGATGGAACACAGTAGACAAAACATATGCTTTATTGGAATTCCAGAGAAATTAATATTTAAGAAATCACTTTCTTGTGGAGGCTCTTCTTTCCACTCTGTATCAACTTTCATTTTGGTGTTAGGCTCCTAACGGCTCAAACTATACAGAAACTTTGGTTTTCTTGGTTATAACTGTGTTGGTGTTTTGAGCTTGGATGCCATAAGCTGTAATTTAATCAGTCCCCAGAGTTCTTATTTACCAAGCCAATGAAGTCTTCCCCTATACCATAGATGACCTCTCTAATATGGTCATGGGCTACCAACAAGCATTTTTATGCCCAGACCAGAGAATGAGCTACTCTTTCAAACTGCCAGAGTATTTCAAGTGTGGGAGAATCAGATGAAGCTGTAAATTTGTCTTACCTCTCATAAGACATAGTAGTATAAGCCATCATGAACATTGTTGGACACTTTGGTTTATAGATTGGCTTTCTTTGTTTGAATCAAATAAGTCACTAGTTTTTTCACTGAAGCATTTAAATATTTTCAGTATACTTATGAAGTAGCAGGTCCAAGGATGATGATTGAAGACCTTGTTCTAAATAATCTAAATCTTTTGTACTGTGAAACAGCTGAACTGTTAACATATCAAGTTATAAACCAGTAAAATCAATAGTGTGTTATCTTTGCCAGTATCTTAAGCAATCATACTATAGATATATTTAGTGAAATTTATTACTTGCAGACTGCTATAACTCATGAATTATTAAAAGTATCAGCATATGGAGCCCTCTGTTCCCTTATTCCAAATTCTTTTAATATGGCTTATGTTGAACCATTTAAATGGTTTCTCTCCATCCCACTGATGGAAGCTGCAGCCAGATGAGGGTTCTTATAAATGATTGGCTTTCTTTCCAAGCAAGAGGAGGATGAAATGTCAACTTTTTCCTCTACTACCTGAAAAGCAATCAGTGGCAACCTCTCTTGCTATCCTTGACAGTAGTTTGGCTTTATGGAAGAAGGGTGGGCATTTAGCCAAATGTGAATTTCAGTGCTATATAAAGAAAAAAATTGAAGTAGCTAAAACTCAGATAATAACAGGAATTTTCAAGAGGCATTCAGATGGGTTTAACCTGTGAGCCTTCCAGTAAACTAACTGTAGCCCAGAAATTCGTAAACTGCACGTTTCAATCCCTTTTTTCTTGGGGATGATCTGAGTGACTTGAGGTTACTTACCAAATCTCTCTTTGCAACAATTTGCCCATCTGTAGGATGGAGATTAGGGATAATGATAGCTTCAGAAGAATAGTGTAACAATTAGCAACTGATTATTGTCTGATTATATGATTATCTGATTATGTCTGATTGTAATTAAGACCATTGCAAAGGACATTTGGAATCAAACCTGAGTTCAAAACCATTTATTAGCTTGACCTTGTGCAAAATTTCCTTCCTTCCTTACTTCCCTCCTTCCCTCCTCCCTCCCTCCGTCCCTCCCTCCCTCCCTTCTGCAGTGGCACAATCATAGCTCAATACAGCCTTGACCTCCTGGGCTCAAGTGATCCTCCTACCTCGGCCTCCTGAGTAGCTGGGATTATAGGTGTGCACCACATGCCGAGCTACTTTTAAAAAATCTTATTTTTGTAGAGTGCAATGGCATGATCATAGCTCACTGCAGCCTCAAACTCCTGGGCTCCACCAGTCCTCCTGCTTCAGCCTCCTGAGTAGCTAGGACCATAGGCTTGTACCACTATATACAGGTAATTTTTTTTTTGATAGTGACAGGGTCTTGCTATGTTGCCCAGGCTGATCTTGAACTCCTGGCCTCCAGCTCTTGAACTCCTGGCCTCGAGCAATCCTCCCACCCCAGCAAGTTTCTTATCTCTTTGAATTTCATTATTCTTATCTGTAAAATGAGAATACTTATTTGAGAGAACTACTTTAAGAAATTAATGATATACATGGAAGCATTTTGTAAGTGGTGTGGGGCTATGAGAAGTGAAGTGTTGATTATAAGGTTGACAGTATAATGTTTTATCACATGGAAACATAAATTTTAGAATTGGGTGGACTCTGGAGAGGAAAATTAAAAATACAGGAGGGTATTTTTTGTGCCCAGATAGGTCTTATTATATTTTTTCTCTTGTTTATTCCTTACAACCAAGAGTAGCATTCCTTTAGCACTATTCTAACAGATGAAGGAAGTGAGACATATTTATTTCAAGACCCATCCACTGATCACCTCTTTTTTAAATGAGGAAATGGAGGTCCAAAGAAGTATGTTGATTCATCTAATGCAGAGATTCTCTGCCCATCATTCCACCTATTATATTGCTTTCTTTTCATATAATTGTTTTCATCTTGCACCCAAATTTGGCCCCCAAGCTAAACAGGGAACACAATGACACGTAAGTACAGTGGCAGTGTAAATATAAAAAAGACTTCTGTCCCTGGCTTTCTGATAGGTTAGATATGCTAAGTGACCTTCTTAAGTGAACAACTAAAATATTGAATGAAGTATTACAAAGCAATTTAACCTATTACTGAGCTGGCAGGAAAGTAAGGTATTTGCTAATCCCCAAATCAAAGTGAAACTCAGTATCCTGGGAGGTGAATGGGAGCCAAAGTCAGCTTTTGCTATGGAGACTTTTGTAGACCTTGATGATCTGGTGCTTTGACCTGGTAACTCTGTGAAGTAAGGGACTGGGATTAGGATTTAAATCCTGTGGCCCATCCAACTCTCACAAGGACTTCCTGGATGAAGCTAGGGAACTGAAAGATTATGTCTTCAGTGAAAGAGTAAGGAAGGAGTAAACCTGTCTGTATTGACCCTTGTGATTGAGAACTGCAATCACAAGCCACCCCCAGATGGCTTCTTACTACAGTTATCATCCAAATAAGCCTTAAGGAGGGAATTTAGTTGAAAGTGGCTTTGTATTGATAGGAACCAGCAGAAGCAGAGACAAACCCTGTCATAAGGACCGTATTTTCAGTCCAGGTCTCAAATAATTCTTATAAATTAAGTGTCTGAGGACAGTTAGCAGCTCACAACCATAAAGCTATAGGCAATATTGTGAGTGAGAACTACCAGAAATAGACATGCAAGGGCTTGCAATTATTAGAGTAGATTATTAGAGTCAATGAAATTGTTCAGAATGCAGCCCAAAGAGACAAAGAGATGGAAAATATGAAGGAGTAAGTGAAGTAATATAGAGAACAGAGAGAGAAGGTCCAACATACGCTAAGCTGAGTTGCAGAAGAAGAGGTGGGGAATGGAAAGAAGCCCTACTGAAAGGATCAGAGCTGAGAATTTTCCACAGTTGTTGAATGACATAGGCCACAGATCCAGGAAGACTAACAGACCACAAGCAGGATAAGTAAAAGTACATTTACAGCCTGGTAATCGTAATGAGACTGCAGTAAACCAAAGAAAAAGGGAAGATCTTAAAAGCAGCTGTAGGAAAAGGAGAATATCTATAGACACATTTGGCCTGCTCCTGTGACCCTGAGTTAGTCTGTGGCTCAGTTTCTTCAGATATCAGTCATGGTACTTGTTAGTTCAGTGCCCCCAAATGTGATGCCACCATTTAGAAAACTCACTTATGAGCAAATTGCTGTAAATAGGTTTCAGGAGCTTTAAGTTAATAATTAACTATCTTATTTAGTTGAAGCCTTAAGAGAATTTCTAGCCTTTGCTTTTCTCCATTTTTCACGTGTCTGTTTAATGTTTGGTCAGTGAGATTTGGCCTTCAGTGTTATTCTTGTTTTTCAGAACAGTCAGTTATTGTATGAGTCTGTTCTCACATCGCTATAGAGAATTACCTGAAACTGGATAATTTGGAAAGAAAAGAGGTTTAATTGGCTCTTGGTTCTGCAGGCTGTGCAGGCTTCTGCTTCTGGGGAAGCCACAGGAAACTTACAATCATGGCAGAAGGCAAAAGGGAAGTTGGCAAGTTTTACATAGCTGAAGCAGGAGGAATAGAGAAGGGAGAGGTACTACACACTTTTAAACAACCAGATCTTGGGAGAATTCACTCACTGTCTTGAGAACAGCAAGGGGGAAACCCACCCCCATCATTCATTTACATCCCACCAGGCCTCTACTCCAACATTGGGGATTACAATTCAATGTGAGATTTGAGTAGGAACACAAATCCAAACCATATCAGTTATTATTTGAGAGTGAAATGAAGTAGACACGATGTATCAGGTAAACTTCAGACTTGTCCCCAAAACTTTTCTCTTTTGAGCTAAGAGATGCTACTTGAAGACATTGTTAGGTCTCAGTAATTCTCTAGTTTTGCAAGTCAGCATGTGCCTGGCTGATAGAGTGCTGTGCTGTGGGTATTTGGGGCTGTAGAGGTTTAATGGTTAAGGCAACGTGGACCACATTACTGATTGCCCCTTTCAAATCTCCCAGTAACCATTAACATAAATATCATCTCACCATTTTGGACAAGGGACACCACCCCTATGCACGTTAGTAATATGATGCTAATGCTTAACTCTTTCATTGCCCTGCTTCAAAGGCCTTGTCCTATATTCATTGATGAGGAGTCTCTTTGAACCTAAAGGAGAAATGAAGGGGTTAACTCCTTTTGGTTTTGCCCTTTGACCACTTCTGGATGAGAGGCATGATGAAATACTTTTCAAAGTCTTCAGTGGAAATACATCATGCATAATTGGAGCAAAAAAGAATAAATCAAAGCTTTTTTCCCCTTTTAGTCTGGTAATTCATAATTGAAACCACATTGAGGTAAGGGTTGATAACTTCAAAACAACTAAGAAAACTGCCCTTTCTATCAAGGTAGGAATAGGTAAGGCTTCTTTCTCATTACTAGGGGCTCAAAAGCTTCTGTATAACAGGCCTGTCCTCTTTTCTTACCTTCTTCTCTGTCTTCTCATTTTTCTGTTTAGGCAAAATATGTTCACTTAAATCAGATATAGGTTGACTCAAATATCTGCTGAATTCTCTTATTTTCACATGAAGTTATACATAGTGACAAAAAATATCTGATATGATGAGGAATAGTAATTAAAATTTGGATCATCCTGTATTGCAGCTTGATTTCTTCAGTGCTACAGTTTGGTTTGGTTTAGGCTGAAAGAATCTTTTAGTTGGTAATGAAATGTGGTTTTCCTTGCTCTTGATTTCACAATCTGAGTAGCATCAGCAAGAACATTTCAGAATGGCTAGCAAAGGCCACCCGTTTACCACCTTTCTCTGCTTTCTGTATGGTAACCCTAGAATGGTTTTGGTTAGGCTCGTATATAGCTACCATGACCTTTCAACTACAAGAAAGCAAATCAGGATTGCAGGAAGGGCCCAGGCAACTTCCTTTGTTTGGGATTGCCAAAGGCACCACTAGTTGCTTGAGTCTGAATCTCTTTCCTGAAGGGGAAACCCCTTTGAACTGGTAGTTGACTTTAAGCTTAGTCTCCCAAGGCCTTTCCCTCAAGGCATCCTGAAACCTGAGCCCACACATCCCTCTCACTAGTGTCTGCACACTACTAGTTCTTACACCAGGGCTTTCCGGAATAAAAGAACTTTTCTACAGCTGGCATCGTGACCTGACAGTTCTCGTGGCTGTTAGGGATTACTTTTATGCAATTGCAGTTTAACAATGTGAGATTTCTTATTGGCGCTTCTATAGTGAATATTTGTTGGAGGAGTGAGAAGTAAACAGTGGGAGGATGGGCAAGAGGTGAGCAAGGCATTTTGGCCAAAGGCCAGCACGTTGTCAGAATAATACACACTTATTCTTTTGGTATCTCCTCCTACCTTTGAGTGAACAGGTTCATCGAGTGCATTTGAAAATTGCATTGATAGCCAAGGTTTTGAAGGCATAGCTGTGATAGATGGCCTTTGCCTCTTCTCCAGCTCTCTGTTGCTGGATGCCTGGTTTTATGCCCTGTCTTACCATCATGGAGATTTAATCAGGTAGCGGAGTTAATTGACAGCATTGTTTGCCTTTTCCCTGGCAGAAACCAGTCTTGAGTAAATTATGGAGGTTTAAATTTGCTTGATTTCCTGCAGAAAGTGGGGTCAAGAGGTCCCAGACTGTAGACACTCTCTTTGGTCAGCCAGCAGGGGGTCAGTTCTTAAAGGTATTTCAGAGGTGACTAAATGCCGTTTTTGAAATGTTCCTCCCCAGTAAGCTTTTTTTCTCTGGAGGTTAGTTTGCTGACCTTACCCTAGTGGGGTGGAGTGTCTGTGTGAAGGTATACACCCCAATTAAAGCTGCCTTTCTCCACACTGTCACTGAGCTCCGAAGGCAAATAGGATTATGCTTGAGGAAGGGAAAAGCAATTGACACAGAAGCTTAGTTGCAGATCAGCATTTCCTATTTATGACTCTTTGAAATAGAGCATAATGGTAGCCATGTCAATTTGTCACTAAAACAATGATCAGGAAAAGAAAGTTTCAAAAGAAACAACAGACTAGCTGTGTAACTTTAAAAAACAATTGTTATTTAAGGCTTTTCACGATAAAGCTCTAACTTGCCGTTACCTGAGTTCCTCTCATTTCTGCTGTCTGACCTTTCTCCTCCCAGCAAACTGTGAGGTGTCCTGTTGGATGGTTCACTGTCTTGTAGGCAAATCTTTGCACATGCCTCTCAGCTTGCCCCTAGGCTTCTTTAGCCAGCCCTCTCCTGCTTCTTCTTAAAGGCACTGCTCAGACCTCCTCATCTCCAGGTAGGGAGAGGTGATTGTGTAGATCTCCACGTTTCCACCTATGGAATACCTTTCATTCTTTGTTTACTACTTGTTAGTTTACATTGTAATTTGTGTTTTTACCGCACTGTCTTCCCCACTAGGTTATGTGTGTTTTGAGAGGAAGGAAAGTGTTCATCTTTGCAGCTTTAACACTATTCCAGGCTTATAGTGTATGTTCAGGAAATGTTGGCTGAATGAATAAGTACCAGAAATAATGCTAGTGGGAATGATTGCTGAATCACCAATAGCAGTGTTTCAGTAGGCAAGAATACAAATTGAGAAGAGTGAAAGTATTTTGTTTGCTTTAAACTCTAATTCATAGGGTCCTGTGTTGAGCCCTCTGCTAAATGTTTATGTACATAATCTCGTTTAATCATTACCCTAGGAGGTAGTTACTATCATGATCCCTGTTTTACAGATGAGGAAACTGATACTCAAAGAACTGTACATGTCACAAGACTAGTACATGGCAAGGCCCAGATTAAAGCCCTCTATTAAATATCCCTATAAAATCCTACACTTCTTCAGAACACAGCACAGTAAGATTCTTGGTAAGTATGTATAAAACGAGTTAATTAGGTTGGGAGTCATTTCAAAACTCATAATTTTAGTCATTTGAATGTACATCAGCTATTCATATCTATACATAAGGGAGACAGATAAAACAGGCCTGAGTCATTTGGCTTTAACTTACTCACTTCTTTAAAAAACAAGTTTTGATTGAAAAATTAGGCATTGTTCTAAATAGTAGGTGTTCTGGCTCCTGCCTTCATGGAGCTTTCAGGATAGCCAAAGCATAATGAATAGAAAGGAAAAGAGAAAATCATGAACATTAAAAACAATATATTTGGACAGGAAGAAGTGGCGGTAGAGAATCCACTTAAACCAGGACCTTGAAACATGATAAGATAAAGAGAGGGAGAAAGAAGGATTTCATTTGGGATTCTTGTACTGCAATTCGTTCGAAATTCTTGTGCTGCAAGAGATCTCAAGACTGCTTAGGCTACCTCCTACCCGCTTTTGAGACACACAGAAAGTAAAGCCCGGAGAAATTATAACTCACACAAGATCAACCATTGGCTATCATTTATTGAATGCTTCTACATGACAGTACCTTACATATATTACCTCATTTAGGCCAAGTAATACTACCTAGCAAGATGGTAATAGTTGTATGATGAGTTTTATAGATAGAGAAACTGAGGTACAAGAGAAGTTAAGTACTTTGCCCAGGCTATGCAGCTGGCAAGTGAAAGAACCTGGATTCCGATTAAGGACTTGTGATTCCAAAACTGACTTCAAACATGCTAACTCAATTTTGAAGCCATTTGCATTAACTCTGGTGGTGTGTTCTACAGTAAATAATTGAGCCTATATTTGAGTAAATGCATGCTTAGAAGCTTACATACTGCCTCCTGTGTTCATCTCCACTTCTGGATTTTAAGGGAAGGTATCGGCAAGATCCAGTCCTCCTTATGCTCCTTTCCATGCTGTCCATACCCCCCATGCTGCCTTCCCTGCTTCTCCAGTAGTCAAGCCCTGTTTGGGATGCAAGTGTGGAAAAACTGAACATCAAGAAAAGTTACTGTCCACTTCCCAGCCAGCCATTCCTTCCTGTCCTCCCTCCTCTCCTACCAGTTCACTTCCCAAGTGGAGCTGGCATGTGGGATGAGACCCGATCTGTTGTCTTGCCAGCGACTCTGGCTCCATGTCCCTGGCAGCTCCTTGAAATCAGAGCTGCGATGCCTTTCAGGGGTGCCTTAGTTTAAATGCCAAGGCACTCGTTTTGTGAGTCTAAGCTTTGCATCTCTTAGGGAATTTTCCTCTCCTCTTAATGTCATAAAGACATTTAAGTGTGTTGGCATTCTCCCCCCTTCTCCCAAAGAACAGACCTCATTCTGTTAGAGTTTTAATAGTTTTTCCTTCTGTTTTAGTGGTGTATTTACCTTTTTAAATTTATGTGCACACTTTGTGTCAGTGTTATATATTTGGTGTGTTTTTATTCCATAGACTCTCTGAAATCATAGTGTTTGGGGTGGGTTCTTGCTTATTGGCCAGATTTTATTAACAAGGATCAAGAACTTTTAGGATTTTTGTCTGAGAAAAGAGCTAGAAGCAGCAAGCTCTGGAGTGCCCCACACTTGCATTTTCCAAAGTCTGTAAAATGGTGATGCATACCCGGTCTGGGTATGTATGTAGGAGGGCGTAGGGAAGGGCTGTGAACCATTACCGTCTGGTGTTCTGGAATCAGATTGCTTGAGTTGTATCTCACTTCCATCACTTACAGGTTATATAGCCTTGAACATCATTTGCTATTTCTAGTTCTGCAGTTTCCTCATCTGTAAAGTGAGAACAATAACCGTATCTATCTTGGGGGTTGTTGTGAGTATCTAATGAGGTAATACATGTAAAGCACAGTGCTTTGCACTTAGTAAGTACTCAGTAAATCTTGACTGTTTCAATATCACACATTAAATCATTTTATACACTTTTTTAAAAGAATCTTTTTGTTTCTTTTCCACTTAAAATGATGTTTTTCAAGCAGGCATTAGTGAGTATTGTGTCAAGAGGGTTAGGTGACTGGGTTGGGGATAGTGATGACACATAGACCATGAACCGTCCCTGGGGATTAATTATGACTTAAATATAGGGCTACTTTCTGACTTCAGTTTCCATAAAGGTCAGGAAGAGATAAAGAATAAAATTTGGGGTAGAAAACTCAAAAAGGTTTCTAGAAATACAATGAGTTGCTAAGGTCAAATACGAAAATCCAGGCACCTTCCTAAGACTACAGTTTAATATTAAAGTGTGATGTCATGGAAACAGAAGGTCAACATTGAAAAGATGGACTTTCCTGGCCGGGCGTGGTGGCTGACACCTGTAATTCCAGCACTTTGGGAGGTTAGGGCAGGTGGATCACCTGAGGTTGGGAGTTCGAGACCAGCCTGACCAACATGGAGAAACCCTGTCTGTACTAAAAATACAAAATTAGCTGAGTGTGGTGGTGCATGCCTGTAATCCCAGCTACTTGGGAGGCTGAGACTGGAGAATCTCTTGAACCCGGGAGATGGAGGTTGAGGTGAGCCAAGATTGTGCCATTGCACTCCAGCCTGGGCAACAAGAGTGAAACTCTGTCTCAAAGAAAAAAAAAGAAAAAGAAAAGATGGCCTTTCCTATTGTGTCTTGGTTGTGAAATCTAATTATAGCATGTTGTGGACACTTTGGCTTTAATATCCTGAAATTAGGACCCCAGGAATCGCATTCAGCTTCTCTGAGTTTCCATCCCATGTGTATTCCGTGTGTTTGTGTGCATTTCTCATCCCACACTCTTACATCTGGCAGGCAGCCGTTGTCACAAAGGTGGTGATGGGTGTCCATCAGTGATATGGATGAGATTGATAGGGGACCTTGACAATCCCAGAGTATAAAAGGCTGGGAAGTATGCAGCAGCCGTGATAGCAGATAGGACATTTCATATTCAGCCACCTTCTGGCAAAGATGGAGTTCAGTCCGGGGCTTTTTGCATGATAACATAGGAATATGAGTGTAATTAATGCCACTGAATTACACATTTAACAATGGTTAAAATGGCAAATTTAATATTATATCTATTTTACTACAGTTTTAAAAAGTGAATGATGTAATATACCAAAACCTTTATATGCTTTAAGTGGGTAGATTGTATGGTATATGAATCATATCCTAATAAAGCTGGTAAAAAATATAAGAACATTTAAATAATCTTAATTATTATCAGTACAAAAACAGTTTTGCTTACATTGCTGTATTAAAAGTACTTAATATTTTAATGATAGCAAAGAGATTGAATTTCTTTCATTACTTTTTAAACTTTATTTTAAAAACATTTCACACTTAACAGATAAGTTTTGAGAATTGTACATTGAACTCATATGTTTCTCACCTATTTTCACACATTGTGAGCATTTTCTCTTTATTCTCTGTGTTTAGAAATATGCACTGTAATATGGCAGTGGTTTTTGTTTTTTTATTTTTGTCTTTTTAAAAAATTCACTGTGCTACTTCTGTTAATCGTTTGCAATCTGAAAATTCATACCTCTCATATCTTACGTACTGAGAACTTCTTTAATTTCTTTGATAGATTTATTTCTCCCATAGTCTGTGTTTTCTTTTCCGGAATCTCATATTAAATGGATGTTGGACCTCCTAGATTTTCTCATTTTTTCTGTCCTTATTTTTCATCTCTGCCTTTTTGTTCACCAGTCTGGAATATTTTGTCATCTTTATCTTGCAATCCTGACCTTTTTTCCCCCGACTGGCAGGACCAACCAGGTAGCAATCCTGCCCTTAAAAAAATTTTTAAACTATTATATTTTTAATGTCAAAGAGTTGTTTCTGTTCTTTGATAGAGCTTTTAAAATAAAAATAGGAATTTATTCTTGTTTCATGGATGAAGAATCTTATCTCCCAGTGGATACAATTTGTTGTTGATGCTGTTTTACTTTCCTTCTGCTACTTCTGTTGTTCCTGTTACTTCTAAGTTCCTTTTCTTCTTTATTCGTTTGGTTTCTGTCATTCATGCTGAAGATGCTCTTGAAATGTCTGTGATTCTAGAATCTGCTCGTGATTGAGAGGGAAGCACTGAAAAGCTGATTGGAAGTTCTCTGTGTGAAGGCCAGCTTATTGCCTGGAGGACTTCACTGTAAGATGTTGGGGTGCCGAGCTAGCCACATGGTTGCCAACGCTTTGGGAACTGAAGGGGAAAGAAGGCTGTAGGGCCCATCATTCAGAATGTAGACTTTTAGCCTATATTTTCCTCTCCTCTGTGCCTGTATTTCCCTGTCTAGAACTTCAGTTTCCTCAGAAAGGAAACCTCCCTTCTCTAGCTGGGATAAGGGACGAGTCGTTTTCTGGCTCAGTAGGATCAAGGGAGGGTTTGTGAATCTGGGCCTCTAACTGCTCCTTACACAGATTTTTAACGGTCTTCCTGTTTTCAACCTTACCGCTCCTCTTACCTCACAAGGTATCTGGTGAGTTTCATTCCTGAGCCCTGTGAATTCCCAGGTTGGCTTGCTTGCCATTGCTGCCTCCCCTCCTGGTAGGTGCCCACGTCTCCACTCTCACTCCTCCTCTGCTATCCCTTCTCTAGCCCTTTCCGTCTTTCAGAAATATCGTAATAGGCCCATCAGCTGTTGTCTCTTCTCCCATCTCTTTGTCCTTGTAGATTTGTATTCTTTTATATTCATCAACTGCCTTTTTATTGGGTTTGGGGAGAGAGTGGAGATAAATGCATGCTTTAGTCTGTCGTGTTTAACTAGAGTTCTTTTCTCAGCTGCAAAAGTTCTCAGCTCCTTTTTCAGTGATATCAGGGCCAAACTTAATTAGTCCATGCAAATTTTGAGGAGGGAAAGACTTTGAGCAGTTGCTTAGCTCTGGGATCAGTCCTGGTAAAAGCCGCCAAGCCTGCCATGTTTGGGTTTGCTGACGATATTGGGTGAGCCATATTGTTACAGCTGCTTTTCTGACCTGTGTTAATCTGTCCTCTTGTAGAAGTGGGGCAGTGTGAGCAATCCACTCTTCCTCCCGCTGATCCCACCACAGTCTCAAGGGTTCACCGCCATAGTCCTCACTTACGACCGAGTAGAGAGCCTCTTCCGGGTCATCACTGAAGTGTCCAAGGTGCCCAGTCTATCCAAACTGCTTGTCGTCTGGAATAATCAGAATAAAAACCCTCCAGAAGGTAAGAAGCCTTAGTGCATCTCTCAGCTGGATTGATTTTGGATGGCCAAATTATTCACATCCTTTGTTTTAAATAAATGTTCCTGCTTTGTCAATAGCAATGCCATTTCTGAGACAGCATGCCTTCATTTTTCTCAGTCCTCTCATTCTTGTTCTAGGGTGGCCCATTTAACTCCAAGCCCTGGCATACTCTGTAGCCACAAGTGTTTGAGGGCTTAGGAATCAATAGGATCAAAGGCTATCAGCCTTGGGAAAACAGATCTCAGCTTCCCTCAGCCATCTCAGCTGATTTGTTTACATGAAAACTCAGTTTAAAAGGCATTAGTTTTCTCCTTTCTTATCTCTGCGCTGATGCTGTACTTTCCTCCAAAAATAAATAATAATAATAAAATAAAAAAGGATGGCCTCACGTCTGATTGGAAAAGTCAGCAGCAAAGCATACCCTGTCCAGACTTCAAGTCAGGTCCTTAAGGAGAGCAATCACTAGAAGTTCCCATTGGTTCTCCCTTAATCACTTTGTTCCTTGCCTTGGCCACCCCTGTAATCTGTTGGCTGGCAGCTAGGGTTGAGGACTATTTGATTCATTGGATTTGTTTTTAATTCGGGACGCACAGAGTATGTTCCACCTGCATTTAGTTTCTCATTCAGTCTGTGTATTACTGATCCTAATCCCAGGGACTTCAAAGCTCCTGCCATTTATAGCCTATTAAAGCCAGGAAGTTTCTGATGGATTAGAGCAAGGAATGAATGAGTTTGAAGTTAGTAATGTGCACCACTGTCACCGATAAGGTCTAGTTTATTGCCTGACAGTAGTATCTACACTTTTTATGGCTAGTCTCTTTTATGGATATACTGAAGTCGGGAGAGTCAACCCTGAAAATGGCCAGTAGTAGATCTATAGTCCAGGCTGGAAGAAGACCATATTTCTGGCTCTGTTAGGCAAATCAGAATTTGCCTTGAGAAAATTCTTTAGTTTTTCCTTCACTTCATGAGATGTTTATTCTCCGAGAGAATCATATGCTTTCTTTTTAGATTTAGGGAGCCACAGTTTGAGTAAATAAAACAGCTATTTTAAATGAAGGTCTTATATTATTCCCTGATTTTTAAAAATTAATTTTCTATGCCAAGATTTGTTTACTCTTTCTCAACACTATAGCATGGCCAGTTTTCTGGGTTTTTGTTTTGTTTGGTACTTAATGAGGGAGAAGGAAAGGGGTAAAAGAAAAAGGAAGATGTGGGCATCATTTAAGAAGGGAGGGTGAGAATACAGAAAGGAAGGAAAAGAGAGACAATTATAAGGAACTATGTGAAGAAGGAAATTGTTGACTTGGATTTATTCATACCAATTGCCTTTCTCCAGAGTGAAGTGAATTGGATGGTATTGCATTGCTAATTAGTCCCTTCATTTATAAAGGATGAGTTATATTTGTAGAAGGAAGTCTGGGGCCTGTCATTGGGTCTGGAATGGCTTATTGTGTCTTGTGGTAGTCACAGGCCTGTATTTGCTCCTGCATGCAAAGGCCACCAGCTTTCAGAGAGACTCAGCCTGCTCTTGCAGTCCTGCCTGAAAGGCAGAATTGCAAATTATAGTGCTAAATGCAAAAGAGGCTTCTCCTTATAACTCCTGGTTAGCCACTTTAGGCATAAGGTGAGTTATTTATTGTGAATTTGTGTCACTTCTTTTGGGAAGGTATCGTTGCAAACTGTGAGAAAGGATAACTTTTTTTTCCCCTTCTTGATCTAAGCCTCTACACTGGCACAACTAAAGGCAGTGTAGCAGGAGCCCAGATTTTGGAGTTGGGTGTTCAGTTTTAATTTTTGGTAAGACCCTGCTACAATGTAGTGGTTAATTTTATGACCAGGACTTTATTTTTAAAAGACTTTGACTCTAGGGAGGAAAAAGAGCCCTTAACTGATGAGGCCCTAATTTTGACACGTGTAGTGACTGGACTGGCTTTTTTCTAACAGCGGTTTTTAGGTCAGGGCTCTGGCTCTGGCTATGTGGTTGTTTGGGGAGAACATGAACCATGTTTAATCTTCTGTGGGGTGTTTGTTCAGTTGGTAAATGAGGCTGTCAGCTCTGGTCCGCATGCCAGCAAAGGCATCTGATTTTTCACATACAGCATTAGTAACATATATATTATATATATATATATAAAAGCAAGTCCAAGTCTTTGAAATATTAGAGGCAAAAGTGATGTTTTTCGCTTTCTCTACATTTACTAAAATAAATATTGTGGTTACCATGTCTGCTGCTGGGAGGATTTGTGTAGGCAGAAATCTACCCGCCTTCCTATTTTTTTTTTTTTTTTTTTTTCATTCTCCAACCCAACCAAATACTTTTTTCTTTTGGTTATACTTAAGTCCAAATTTCTGGGTTTTAAGTTTAAGTAAATACTTAGACTAGGCAATTGAAATTTCCAGTGAGCTTTCATCACATTGATTTTGAGCTTTGTCAGAAGAAAAGGCAGGCCACTGCTTTTCTTCTTTTAACTGACTTTAGTTTTAAATTTGTATTAATATCAGGAGCCTCCCAGCTTCAGATTGTGATTTGCATAGTCCTTAGCAGGCAGGGTGGTGTTGGCTGAGCATGTCAGCAACCCAGGATGGTCAACAGGGGAGTAAAAGCAGCAGCCACCTTCCTTGTGAGCCAAGTTCTAGGACTGCGGGGAGTTGGTTCATGAGACCAGCTGTACACCAGCAACTCAGGCAATTCTGAAGTAGGCTTAAGGTTCGTATGGAGATAATCTGATAATTTATTTTGTGAATCTGTGGTTGTATTTATGATAGTGATTGGCAGGAGGGACTTGGGGTCATCTTCAGTTAACCTGACCATTTTGTAGTACCTTTGCCAAGTTGGAGAAAAATGTCTTTGCTCACATTTCTCTTGGCATCCAACATGGAGAAAACCGTTAATCAATATACTTAAAAAAAGAAATCCATAACACAAGGAGTTCTTTTTCTCCTTTGAGCTGGACTAAAGCTCATACTGTGAAGTTATCAGGTCACCTGGCTCAGCTGTTTGTTTTTCATAAATTCTGCAATGCATTTGAAAAATCATATTTTTCAGGCTACTTTGTATGAATGGAAGGTGACATTTCTATTTTGTCTGTTATAGGTTCACAGGATGAGACATAAGATACAATGGCATGCTGTTTCATTTAGAATTTAAAGGAGTAAGGAAAAAAGACCCCATTTAGGCTAAGCAATAGAAGTTAGGCCTGAAGATTTCTAGCTATGACAGTTTCTGTCTGCATTCTAGGGGTCACCCCCATATCCTTTGTCTAGACCTCTTCATGTTATCAGTAGAGAAGTGAAGTTCATAGGACTTCACAAGAATCCATTTGTGAAGATGATAATGATGTAACCATATTATATACTTTTTAAATCCTAGGAATAGGAACTGTGCTACATGCTTATTATCTCTAGACCTTAGGACAAGCCTGCAAGGAAGCTATTATTATCCCCATTTTACAAAAATAAGAAAAATGAAACTCAGATTAGTAATTTGTCAGAAATCAACACAGATCTTTCTAGATCCAAAGCTCACGCCCTTTGCACTAAGCCCCCCCCCCCCCGCCCATGTCTATTTAGATTACCATTTAGTTGTAGGAAAATCATCTTGTGTTGTCAGTTCTTTGATTTGGGATCATATATAAGAACTAGATCCTTGTCAGGGACTCAGAGAGACAGAAAAGTAAATCTATTTTTTTGAAAAGACTAATGGGAAGGAAAAAATCTCTTTTCTTTTTCACATATATTTTTCTTTCCTACCTCATGCTCTTCTCCTTCTACTGCTCCAGTCCTGACTTTTTTAAAGGTTACCTTTCCAGAATCAAAATTCCATATCAGGATTATCTAAAGGCAGGATATAATTTTAATGCTTATTCTTTGATTGCTGCCCTCTCATTTCTGGCCTCCACAAAAGGGATACTGTCAGAAGCCTGAGGGAATGCTACTTCTCTTTCATGGAGGCCGTTTAATTTGACAAAGGGAAAACATGAAACTGAGAATTCTATTTAGAGTCCTGTCTGGTGATAATGATGGTCCACAGATAGCTGATCAGTAAAATGGAGACACCTTTTGCCGAAGCCGACTTTTGGCTACTCAGACCTAACTTGCAACAGGGAAAAGTAACCATGTATCTTAAAAAGCCGTGATTCAGTCTATATTTCTACCTGCACCCCATATCATCCTCCTGGGTCTTCATTGCTCTCTAAAACCTCCCCTTCAAAGACTTCACAGAGGCAAGTTAGTTCTTTGTGGACATGGTCTCAGGTAATTCTTTGGACATATATAGATGAACAGTGTGGAAAGCTGTCTATGGGTTGAATATGCTATACACATTCCCCAATTGTAAGTCCAGATTCCATCCAGTGTAGAGGTACGTTCATACTTAATCAAAGTAGCTAGCCTAGTTTCTCTACATAGTGGAAAGAGGAGCTGTTTGTTGCCTTGTGGAATTAACATGACCAAAGTTCCATGTTCTTTTGTTTTATTAGCGTGTGAGAGTTTAGAGGATTCATGGCAGGGATCTTGCTTCTCTCAAAGTGGATGTGGAAGACCTGAGCCAGGGGTATACCACTGGATTGTACCAGATCTCAAATGTACCACTTTGACACTGCTACCTAGGGTTCAGAAAAAATGCTCTGGTTCTGTAGGTAGACGCAGACTTTCCAGAGACAGCATGGCTGACATTTAGTGACTACCGCCGGTGTTCTGGGCACTGTGTTGCTGAATACTTTCCCATTCGTCCTCACAGTCAATCATGTCAAGATGGTGGCGTCGTTATTCCGTCTTCATAGTTGAAGAAGCAGGCTCAGGGTGTTTAACTTGTTCAAGGTCACATGACAAGTAAGTGGTAGACCTGGGATCCGAAGCTGTTTCCAAAGACTGTGTTCTTTCTGTGATGTTTGCTGCCTCGTGGAATCCTTGGCCATAGAGGCATCTTGTTTAGTTTCCACCTGATATCAAGTAGAAATCTGACCTAAGTGAGTGCATTTGAAGTAAAAGGGCACATTGTGCTGCTGAACGCAACACATCTTAGAACAGTTTATACCATCAGGAAGTTCTTACCTATTTTAAGTCTGAATCAGTTTCCCTGTAACTTCTACCCTTCCATTTGTCATGCTTCTAACTCTAGAGGCCATAGAGAACAATTCCCTTTTCATTCGATAATCTTTCTGATAGCCCAAGAATATTAGTCAAGGTGCATTTAGGAGACAGAAACCGCATGGTAATTTGAACAGGAAAAATTTAATCTGAAGAATTATTAACTAGTAACAGGATTTGCCTACTAAAGGGTAAAGAGAACTCTAAAGATTATAGAAAATAAACTTGGGAGAGCCCCTTCCCCAGCTAGATCTGAGATTCACACCTTACTAATCACACTCACTGGATTAGTAAAGTTTACTGAAGTGCCACAGGCCAAAGTTGACAAGCAGGAAACCCAATCATGCCCTCATCTACACATAGAATTCAACAGGAATCTGTGAACTTGCTGGGAAACTGGCTAGGGCTTTAGTGGAGCTCACCTGGAGCTACCCACAGGGAGAATTTTGGCTGAGTTGCTGGTGGGGCATCCACAGAACTTGCTGGGAAGCTGCCTGGAGGGGTGCTGTTAAGTTCACTGGGAAGCCTGTTGGGGTGTGCTAGAACCTGTTGGGAAGCCGCCCCAGGGAAGAGGTGCTACTTACACTTGCTAGAGACAAGTGCCCCTGCCTGCCTGCCTGCCTGCCTGCCTGCTGGCCAGGCACTACTGGAGCAAGAAGTATAAAAGGCATACCAGAACCAGGAAGAAAGCCACCCCCACGCACTGCACTGGCCCTTCAGTGCCCTGTACTGACCCAGTGTGACGCCATGCCAGCTGGCAAAGGAGACATGATTGCAGGGTCCAGTTCGGCTATCACTAACAGGGCAATGATGACTACAGTTGAAACTGAGAGGCAATAAAGTGATAAGTGGCACACTTCATTTCTTTAAGCATTCTATAGAAAGCCTGGATACAGATGCCTGCACTATCTTTGTTATTTCTTCTCAACTATTTTCTGGGCTTGTTGGTACTTCTCTTAACGTTGTGGTACCCAAATCTGAACAGAGTCTAACTCTGATTTCTGAGTGTAATCCGGGTACCGTGAACATCCCTGAGATCGTTTCAGGAGATCCAGGATATGGAAATTATTTTCATAATCACACTTAGTCATAATTTATCTTTCCACTTCTTTTATTCTCTCACAAATGTACAGTAGAGTTCTCCAGAATCTACAGGTCATGAGTGACATCATTTCCCACAGCTAATGGAATGTGTGCTTGTATATTTTCATGTATTTCATGTTTTAAAATTTCCTTAGTTTTAATTACTAATATAGTAAGTAGTGTGTTTATGTGTGTGTTTGTGCATGTGTGCACACACGTGTGTGTGTGTATCCTATATAAACAAAATCTCTTTGGGATTTTCAATAATTTTTAAGAGCATAAAGGGATTCTGAGACCAAAAGTTTTGAAAACCACTGGTCTGGTAGGTAGGGCTATAACCTCCTTCATTTTAGATGTTACGGTACAGGGGTCCCCAACCCCAGGCCATGAACCCGTAGCCATCTGTGACCTGTTAGGAACCGAGCTGCACAGCAGGAGGAATGGTGGGTACCGCCTGAACTCCGCCTCCTGTAGGATCAGGGGCAGCATTAGATTCTCACTAGAGTGAGAACCCTATTGTGAACGGCTCATGCAGGGATCTAGGTTGCGCGCCCCTTATGAGAATCTAATGCCGAATGATCTGAGGTGGAGTAGTTTCATCCTAAAACCATCCCTGCCCCACCTTCCCCCCCATTCATGGAAAAATTTTCTTCCTCAGAACTGGTCCCTGGTGCCAAAAAGGTTGAGGACCACTGTTACAATGTATTCATGTTTTACAAGGATTTGGAAACGGTAGTTGTATGACAGGGATTTTATTTATCTGATATAGGAAGTAGGGATCAAGCAAGAATAAGAATGATTGCTGGAGAAAGTGATTGAACCTTACTAGTTTTGTTCCAGATCCAGAGAAACATGGAATTCTGAAGCTGCAGGTCCTTTTTGGTCTTTTAATGCTAAACAGACTTAAGTTCAAATACTAGCTTTATTATTTTCTGTGTATCACTGGGCAAGTTAATTAACCTCTCTGAGCCGTGAAAATACTACTTTGTAAATAATTCCTGCCTCATAAGGTTGTCAGGAGGATTGAATGACAGTGCATCTGTAAAGCATCTAGCATATATTAGTTGCTTAACAAAGTCCACTTCTCCCTTTCCCTCTGCTTATTCTTGTCCTGAGAAGAATGGACTTGCTTAACATCCCATAGATAATGCAGAATTCAGGCCTCCAGTCTTTCAGTCATGTGTTCGTGCATTATTCCAAAGATGTTTATCAATTATGTGCCAAGAATTAACTATAATTAACTGTTGATATTGATGAAAAGGCAGTGGCCCATAGGGTTATTTCTTTGGTCATGGATTCAGCCCTTTCCCAAACACACTTTTTGGAGCTGACCACTCTCTTTTAGGCTCTGTGCCACAGGTTTATTTTAAGACCATGAATCTCTTCCTTGACTACAAGGCCTCTCACTTGCACAGGCCCCTTCCGAGACCCTGGGAGTGCCGCAACAGTGTGTTCTACAACCAGGTATATTACAACTATGCAGAAGTAAAACATTTTACATGCAGTCAGTTAAGACAGCTTTTCCCTACTGACTTTCCCTGTATCATACTTCTCCTTCATTATGGTGACTTTGGAGTGGCCATGAGCGCTTTGGGACTTCAAGACCCACAAAAATGAGATTTTTCTACAATGACATGATGGACTTTTTGAAAGCAGTATGATACCTAGCCTTCCTATTCTCGTTTGATAAATGTGTAACAAACAAACTGCCCTCTGACATCTATGGACATGGGTACTGTACCAAAGAAGTTTGAATTTCATCTCTGCTAAATGCAGTGTTTTAAAACAAAGAACCTGTGGTTCAATTACTCCAGTCATTTCATAAAGTAGAATGGGAAAAAAATATAAGGCAAGTCATGGGTTGGTGCTTCTTTAGTATACTAGAAAATCCCACATAATTGGACCTAGAAATTTGATATTTACTTTGTAAATTGGTCATGATGAGAAACCAAACCTAGTGAGTCAGGGGGAGGGGATACAGTGCTGAGTTAAGGAAGCTACACTAATTCAATGAAACATACTTTGATGAGGGGTGGATTTTAGCGGCACTGAAAGCTGTTTGATTGCATGACGGAGGTGGGCACGTCGGGGCAGACATCTTCAGCACATACACTGTATTTCCTAGAACAGCTACAGGCAAGTTTTCAGCTAGGATAGACTTACCTGGAAGTATTTTACAGAGTATTTACCACAGGTGGGTAGAGTTCTGATATTAAAGTCTTGATCCTGAGAATGAGGTAATGCAGACTTTATTTTTCTTCCTGTCATTGTGACCTTGGTCGAGTCGTTTGGCTTCTCTGCCTCTCAATTGTGAGTTGAAGCCAATGTGTTCATTCTAGTTAGGACAGTGTTGAGAATTAGTAATGTTACAAGGATTTAGAAAGGATAAATATGTATGTATATTGTATGTGTGTATATGTGTTGTGTATGTGTGTGTGTATGTACAGTATATATAGTTTTTATAATAATAAAGATGCATCTGTGAGAATCTCCCCTGGCACAGTTGTACCTTTGGATTTGATGAGAGCCATGGATAGAAGTTGATTCTTCTATCTCATTTGTGATGTCATGCTTTTACTACTTTATCTCCTCACAAAATTAAGAGAATAGTAAATACCTTTTCCCTTTTTCCAGATTCTCTCTGGCCCAAAATCCGGGTTCCATTAAAAGTTGTGAGGACTGCTGAAAACAAGTTAAGTAACCGTTTCTTCCCTTATGATGAAATCGAGACGGAAGCTGTTCTGGCCATTGATGATGACATCATTATGCTGACCTCTGACGAGCTGCAATTTGGTTATGAGGTAAGGAGGTTTTACACCGTATGTTTATATGTTTAATATTACTTTCTATGACTGCTTGTCTTTCCTAAAAAAGAGTATTGTATTTCCTTCTTAAAAGTCAGAATTCCTAAAATCTGCCAGTAGAGTCCAAAAGGTGTGCATAAGAGTGTGGGTTATGAAGCTGTTCTGTGAAGCACTGGAGAAACCCTATTCCAAAATGGCAACTGTGCCTTCCACTGGTTTTGGGAACTCCCAAAGAGAGTCCCAGGGGACAATTTCAAAAGAGCATCTATAGCATTTAACAAGCACTTAATTGATGTCTCCTTGAATACCACTTCCTTTGACTCAAGCAGCTGGGCACTGCAACAATAAAAACATCAATGAGTGAAGAAGCTGGCGACACTGACAAACAAAGCAGACCCTGTTGATGACTTTCTTTCTGAGTTTTAAGTGGAGAGGCTGGCTGCCTGTCTTTAGGGAGAAACATTCCCTATCACCGTTTATTCAATGAGGCTGATGGATTAGGCTGGGTTCAAGGGTTAAGTATGGAGACCAGTAAAGGTCTCCCCAGGGGAAAGTGCCAGAGTCGAGGCCTGGTGAAAAGCAATAGGAATTGATGGGCCCTGTCAGGGTGTACGTGAGATGCATGATGACGACAGGCGGAGGCCTGCGGCTGGGGGTAGAGGTGGTATCAGACTTAAGCACGCAGAGTGTTCAAGTCATTTAGCTATAGCTGGCTCAGGGGAAAGGGGAGTGAGGTAACCATTTTCTTTAGTTAACTGAGGATTTGTTGAATTTGGGGTTCTTAAATCATACTTTTTTTTAGTGAAGCTATATTTAGTACATGTATTTATTATAGAAATGTATTTTTAAACACTTAAATCGAAGGTGGATTTTAAGGGAAAGGAAAAGGAATCCACTCCCCCCGACACTTATCACCACCACCAAAAATTAAAAGCTCAAGTTTTCCCAGGTTTTTAAAAAAATGTAGCTTCATTTGAGTGTAAAAGAAATTGTTATGAAATAGATTGATATGTAATGCCCTGGGTGATGTAGTTACTGACCAATGAAAGGCATGAGAGTAGTTAATAAAACATACATTCATCTTTTTGGATTTATTTTTATTCGTAGAAGATGACTTTTACAGCATAGTGTCTAGGGTGTTGGATGATATTTAGTATACTATTATTCCCATTTTAAAAACAAATTGCCTACTTGTTTTTCTAATCAAGTCATGGAAAAAAGACTAATTTTTTTTTTTTTTTTTTTTTGCCAGTGATTTCTCTCTTCATTGCATATAATGGCTTCAAATGCTACTCATCTGTTTATTTTTGTGGCAAAAGAGAGGTGGAAAAAAGGAATGTTCAAAACAGCATGGCCAAGATGGACAGAGTGCTGTCTCTTTAGTATTTTCAGTTGGTCTAAAGGAAGACTGCTAAAAGAAGGGTGGGCTAAATGTATTCCTTTGATTTCTTTCAACCCTGAGTTTGTTTTAAGCAACTAAGAATATGTTAACGAGAGGAAGTTTTGCAGCACTTAAAGGGACTGAACTCGAATCTTTACCTCTTTCCTCTGATTATTTGTGTTTGATTCCATATTACCTCTAAAGAAGTAATTATTAGAAGAGTGAAACCAGGAAGCTTTCTTATCTCTGTTAGGCACAATCTCCAGACGCTATGGAAGGAACAACTTTGATAACAACCTTGTATATACAACTTACTATGTTCCTGTCAACGTCCTGAGTGTTTCCATACATTACTTATGATCTTGGCCCAGGCCTGCAAAGCAGGTATGTTTTTCTCATTCTGTACTGAGACTAAGTAAGGTTAGATAACTTGCCTATAGTCACACAGCTAATAAGTGGAAGAATTGGGATTTAAATCCAAATTTTTCTGACACTGTGCTGTCTTCCCTGAGGATTTTACTGTGAGTGACATTTGCCTGAGATCAGTGGTCCTCAGAAGTAGTACTTACAGTCATCAGCATATCATTTGCCTGTCACAAAATTATTTTGACTCTAAGGCAAACAAATACATTTTTTAGGTACCCCTACCATTGGTGCTTTAGGGCCTCTGTGCCCAAATTCCTGCTGTATCACTGACCGATTTATGATGATGAACAGGTTATTTAATCTCTCTGGAACATAGTTCATTCTTATATAAAATGGTAATGACAGTATCTACTTCATGAGGTTATTATTTGCATTGGATGAAATTACATAGTGCCTCCCACATGGAAAGTGAGATTCCCCAGTCTAGGTTGGGTTCAGAGCACTCTATACCTCTTTGTGAGCAAATAATGGTGAACTATGTTGTTTAGTGTCTTTTTTTCCTTTTGGAATGTAAGCACCAAAGGGCAGTAAGTACACCTCCTGTGTGATGGACAGTAGACTGTACACTTTACAGATGCCATGTTAGCTGCTGCTGCTGTTATCATTATGACTACTGCTATTTTCATTATTCCATTCATGATTCTACTATGATTCACGAAAGAGATTGTTGTTTTCATTATTCAGAAGGGACATTTCTATCTTGAAGAAGGGACTCAGTTTAGTGTTGAATCAAGAGACAAAAGATCATGATGCTCCTAAATCCTGCTTTTTATGCTGAAGCCTAGGATTGATTTTCATGCAGGAATTGGGAGCAGGCTTGACTGATTAAGGGAATAAATAAGTAAACATTTACATCCTAAGGGAGTTATATTGGATCCCAGAATTACTATTTTGTGGTGTTATCACAGTCCCTTGGGATTATATCTGTCTTCTTAATCTCTACTCATCCTTCAACACTCAGCTCGGCTGTTACTATCTCGAAGCTTTCAGAGAGTCCCCAGTCAGGTTGGATTCAGAGCACTCTGTATGTCTTTGTGAGCAAATAATTGTGAACTATGTTGGTATAGTGTCTGTTTTTCCTTCTAGAATGTAAGCAGCAAACGGCAGGAACCATGGCTCTCTTATTCATTGCTGTGTCCTCTGTGCCTAACCCAGTTCATTGTATTCAGTAGTTAATTCAGTAACATTTGATTAATGAATAAATCTCCCTTACCAACACACATATGAAAGATATAGAGAAGATTATTCTGGCCTGTATGCCCTTCCACTTTACCATGATCCATAATCTGGTTACATCCATTTTGGAAAACAGTTTGGAGTTTAAAATGTTAAACATACATCTAGCTTATGACCAGCCATTCTTCCCATGGGTATTTACCCTAGAGAAATGACAACATATGTCTGTACAAATACTTGTATGCTAACATTGAAAGCAGCTTTTATTTGTAGTAGGCAAAAACTGGAGAAAATAAAACAATGTCTATCAACAGTTGACTGGATAAACATTGTGATACATCCATAGAGTAGAATATGGCTCAGTAATAAGTAACTATTGATACATGCAGCAACATGGACATTTTTCAAAATAATTATGCTAAGTTAATGAAGCAGGATGAAAAAGAGAACATACCTTATGATTCCATATATATGAAATTCTAGAAAGTGCAAACTAACCCTAGAGATAGAAAGATCAGTGGTTGCCTGGAAGGTAAGTGGGAAGGGTCAGGCTGTAAAGGGCAGGAGGGACGAATAACAGAGGGGTACAAAAAACTTTTAGGGGAAATGGATATGTTCATTATTTTAATTGGGGTAATGGTTTTACTGGTGTATACAGATGCCAACACATGTCAAATTATACACTTTAAATAACTATTTATTGTATATCAGCTATATTTCCAAAAAGCTACAAGAAAAGTTACTTATACTCTAGCAGTAGCATAAAAACTGAAATACTTGAAAAATTCAACAAAATGTGTGCCAGATATGTTTAGTGAAACCTAAAAAATGTTGCCAAGAGAAATTGAAGAACAACTTCATAATTGGAAAGATATAGCATGCTTGTGGATCCAAAGACTCAGTATTGTTACCATGTAAATTCTCCCCAAATTGTATAGATTCAAAGAAATCCAATCAAAATCCCAGAAGGCTTTTTGTTATTGAAATTGACAAGCTAAAATTGAAATGGAAATGCATCAGACCTGAAAAAGTCAAAGCAATTAAAAAAATAGTAACAAAGTTGCAGGACTTACACTCCCTGTTTTCAAACTTGCTATAAACCTACGGTAATCAAGACATGATAGTATTGGGATAAATTTAGATATATAGGACAATGAAACAGAATAAAGAGTTTAGAAATGGACCACACATGTATGGCCTTGTACACTTGGTGGGAATGTAAATTGATACAACTGTTTTAGAAAATAGTATAGATGTTCCTTAAAAAACTAAAAATAGAACTGCCATATGATCCAGCAACCCCACTTCTGGGTATACATCCAAAGGAATTGAAATCAGTATATTGAAGAGATATCTGCACTCTCATATTCATTGCAGCGTTGTTCACAATAGCGAAGATGTGGAATCAACCTAAGTATCCATAAACAGATGAGTGGATAAAGAAAATGTGATACATATGCACAATGGAATACTATTCAGCTTGAAAAAAGAATGAAATTTTATCATTTGTGACAACATGAATGAATCTAGAGGACATTATGCTATCTAGAGGGCAGGCACAAAAGGACAAATATTGTATTATCTCACTAAATGCAGAATCTAAAAGTCCGACCTCATTGAAGTAGAGAGTAGAATGGTGGTTACCAGACGTTGGAGAGAAAGGCGGGTAAAGGGGAAATATTGGTCAAAAGGTATAAAGTTTCAGTTAGAGAGGAGGAATAGTTCTGGTGATCTATTCACAGTAAGGTGACTATAGTTAGTAATGACATATATTATATTTCAGTATTGCTAAAAGAATGGATTTTAAATTTTTCCAGCACAAAGAAATAAGTATGCAAGGTGATGGATTAGTCTGATTTGCTTATCTACAATGTGTATGTGTATGGAGCTATCACATTGTACCCCATAAATATATATAATTATAACTTGTCAATAAGAATAACTTCTTTAAAAAAGCTGAATAGGATTAAACAGAGGGGGAAAGGGTGGGTTGAGCAAAAATTACTGCTTGAAGCATTTTTTAAAAGATGATATAGGCTGGGCGCGGTGGCTCACACCTGCAATCCCAGCATTTTGGGAGGCTGAGGCAGGTGAATCATGAGGTCAGGAGTTTGAGACCAGTCTGGCCAATGTGATGAAACCCCATCTCCACTTAAAATACAAAAAATTAGCTGGGTGTGGTGGTGTGAGCCTGTAATACCAGCTACTCAGGAGGCTGAGGCAGGAGAATCACATGAATTTGGGAGGCAGAGGTTGCCATGAGCCAAGATCGCACCATTGCACTCCAGCCTGGGTGACAGTATGAGACTTCATCTCAAACAAAAAAATAAAATAAAAATATAAATAAATAAATAAGTAAATAAAGGATGATATAGAGATATAACACACACAAAAATCCTCAACATCATAGTCATTACAGCAATTTTAAAATAAAAGCACAGTGAGTTTACCACTATATCTCCACTAGAATGGCTATAAGTAAAATTAAAAAGAATGACAATACTGAGTATTGATGAGGCTGTGGAGCAACTTGAACTCATACATTACTGGTGAAAATGTGAACTGGTACAACCAATTTAGAAAACAGTTTGGCATATAAAACATTTTTTATATGACCCAGCTTCCAAAAGAAATAAATATGTGCAGACATATGTCTACATAAAGACTTATCCTTATAAGATCCCTAAACTAGAAACATCAGCTGGTAATGGATAAACAGAATGTGGAATATCTATACAGGGGAGTACTACACAGCAATAAAAAGAAAGAAATGGATACATGCAGCAACATGGATAAATCTCAGAAGTGTGATGCTAAGTGAACAAAGTCAGAGGTTGGAGGCTACTGACTGTATGACTCCATGTATATGAAATTCTAGAGTAGAGAAAACTACATTGCCAGGGCTGGGGGATGGGATTGACCACAAAAAAGCAAGAAGAAGCTTTTCAGGTGATGGAAATGTTTTATATTATGATATGGTAGTGGTTATAATAATTATATACACTTGTCAACACTCAGTGAATTATATCTTTAAAATTGATAGTTTTTATTGTAAGTAAACTCTTTCAAAACTGGAAAAAAAATTTGTGGGATGCACCTAAAGCAGTGCTTATGGGAAAATTATAGCATTAAATGCTTATAAAAAGAAGTAAAGTCTAAAACAGTGACCAAAAGTTCATTCTATTTTAAGAACCTAGAAAAAGAAGAGTAAATTAAACTCAAAGCAAGTAGAAGGAAGGAAGCAAGGTAAATGCTAAATTAGTGAAGTAGAAAACACCAACAGAGAAAATTTACAGATCCAGCATCTTATAGCAATAATCAGAATGTTCCAAAATTACTCATTATACCAGGAACCAGGAAATTGCAACTTCAATGAGAAAAGATAATTAACAGATGCCAACAAGGTGACACAGATGTTGGAATTATCTGATAAAGATTTTTAAAAGGTTATCACAAAAAAGGCTCTAATAAGCAATTATGAGTACTGTTAAAACAAATGGAAAACAGAAAGTTTCAGTAAAAAGAAGATATAAAGAAGAACTAAATGGAAATTTCAAAACTGATTACAATACCTAAAATTGAAAACTCACTGGATGGGCTCAGTAGGAGAATGGAGATAACTAGAAAAAACTGGAGAACTTGAAGATAAATCAATAGGAATTCTCCAGTGTAAACAACAGAGAAGAAATAGATAGGCGAAAAATGAACAGAGCTTCAGGGACTTGTGGGACAATCACAAAAGATATAATATTGTGTCATTAGAATTTCAGAAGAAGAGAAAGAATGTGGGACTGAAGAAACATTTGAAGAAATAATGGCTAAAAACGTCCCAAATTAGCAAGAGACTTAAATGTACAGACTCAAGAAGCTGAACCAACTGTAAACACGCAAAGAATAAATAGCATAAATTTACATAAATTGTATAACCTGAATAAATTGTAGCAATACTTCTTATTTCAGATAGTAATTAGAAAAGAAGAAAAATAAACTGGTCTATATATCCAAGTATATATACATAAGGAAAGGAGAAAATATGCATAGGTACCACATTCTTTGCTTCTGTTGCTTGATCTCCAGACCATAGTTAATATTTGTAACTTTCTTCTATCCATTCCATGTTCCCTTCCTTCCCAACCAGCACCCTTGCATATTTACTACAGACTCAATTTCTTTAATGTCTCTAATACTATTCAGATTTTCTTCTTGTATTGGTTTTGATAAATCGTATTTTCCAAGGAATTGTTCATTTTTTCTAAATTACAAAATGTACTGGTATAAAGTCATTCATAATATTCTCTTATTGTTTAAAGCCTGTAAGATTTGGAATGATATACTCTTTTTCATTCCTGATACTGGCAATTTTTGTTTTATCTCTTTCTTGATGAATCTTGTTGGAGATTTATCTATAATCTTTTCAAAGAATTGATTTTTTTTTTTTTTTTTTAAAAGACAGAGGGTCTCACTCCATCACCCAGGCTGGTGTGCAGTGGTGCGATTGTAGCTAACTGTAACTTCAAACTCCTGGGCTCAAGTGATTCTCCTGCCTCAGTCTCCCCAGTTGCTAGGACTACAGAATTGTCCCACTATGCTAATTTTTTTTTTTTTTTTTTTTTTTGTAGACGGGGTCTTGCTATGTTGTTGTGGGCTGGTCTTGAACTCCTGGTTTCAAGGAATCCTCCTGCCTCAGCCTCCCAAAGCACTGGGGTTACAGGCATGAGCCACTCCACCTGGCCTCAACTTTTAATTTTTGTTGATTTTTCTCTTGTGCTTTTTTTTGTATTTAATTACTACTCCTTTCTTGATTAATTTCTTTCTCTTCTTTGATGAATTTACGTTGCTGCTGTTTTCTAGCCTTTTGACTTGATAGATCAGCTCATTGAGTTCAATATTTGTTTTTCTAATATATGCATATAAAGCTATAAATTACTCTTCAATTGCTGCCTTAGGTGCATTTCCAAATTTTGATGTGTCATATTTCTATTGTCTTTAAGCTTAGAATATTTTCTGATTTCCATTGTATTATCTTCTTTGACCCATAGTTATATAAAAGTACATAGCTTATTTTTGTCAAATGTTTAAGTTAATAGTTTTCTTACGTATTTCCGGCTTCATTCTACTGTGGTCAGAAAATATACTCTATGATTTTATTATTTTAGAATTTGTTGAGACTGTGTGGCCCCATGAAAAGTCTATTTTGGTAAATGTTTGATGTGTGATTAAAAAGAGGGCACATCTGCCACTATGGATTTAATGTTCTTACTAGGCCAGTTAGGTAAGTCTAGCTACCTCAGCACCTTTAGCATAATCGAAATATCCCCTTGCCGTTGCTTGTTCTCTGAAATAAGCATCTCTATTTCTTCTTTTTTCTATAGCCTTTATCATTTCTGTAATAGTTAAATTCATTATCCTACTTAAAATTAAAAATGGTTTAAATACAGTATTTACTATAAGAGAATCAAAGAGAAAACATGCACCAGACCTTTTTAGCTGTTGCCCCAAAGAATTTTTAAGAGGCCTGGAGAGACAGCAGTCTCCCATTTGGGAATTTTTAAGAAAAGGAAGCCCGCAATCCCCCAGCATTTAGAGTGGTTTTCCTAGTTCTGCTTGGACACAGAAGAATAGACCAAGTGATTTCCTGAGATCCCTTTGGGTGTAATGATTCTAAACCATCAGAAGTACAGCCAGATCTGTAAGGTGTGATTCTGTGTGGAAAAGTACCAAACTTCAACACGTAAAAAATGTCAGATTCCTTCACTTTCTTGTGGAACACAGAGAGACTGTGTGTGTTAAGATAAGGGTGTATTTGCTGGTGATAGCCAACAGCGTATTGAAATTGAAGAAAGAAATCAAGAAGTTATTTTAATGGAGGAGACAGAGCCGAATATGGTGAACCAGATCTTACTTCGTTCAGGATTCTAACGATACTTGTATTGAGGAATAACATGTAGATTCAAGCCCTAGACTTCCAGCATGTTTTTCACAAGTACGAAGGCATCCTAAGGCAGTGCTTATGTTAAAGAGTTGGAAGAATTGATTTACAGAGACCATTTTAAAGCAACTGGCTCCAGGTCTTGCTAAAGGAACATAAAGCAGTAATTAAAGGCCAGTTCACAGATTGCACACTTCCAAGAGCTATGAGAGAAACTTGGGCCTAGTGTAAGAGGGAAGAGATGTAAGATAAATGATGAGGGGAGATCTACCTGGATATTAGCTTGCAAATTGATAGTGAACTCTAGAATCACTCTCCAGGAGAAAGTTATTAGAGCCACAATAGTCCTTTCTCCATCCTTTGTCAAATCATTGCACAAATAGATGATGCCAATACGCTCTATTGGGATACACAGACGAGGCTGTGGCACACTAGATGTGACCCACCTGAGGCCTCACTGCTGATGGGTGAGGATTAGATCTTTACATGCTCATTACCCATTCATAGCACCCCAGTCAGAAAGCTCTGTTTAAAAGAAACAGTGTCAGAATGTGAAGATCTTAGGATCATCCTGTCACTTCAGGCTTTATTGCTGAGAAAACTGAAGGGCACAGGGGTTAAGTTACTTCTTTGGGGTGTTAAATGTACATTGAATATAACCCTTAAAGGTACAGCATAGCAAGTTCTTGGGAACGAAAGGCTAGACCGTGTAGGAAAGCCCGTTTTCTTCCAGCGTCTGTGACTTGAGCACACAGACATTTGGACCGAATACCGGGTATCATTATTTATTTAATTGGAAGACAACAGAGGGGTTATTTGTGTGTTTATATGGATCGTATTTCCTGTTGGAAGGCAAAGGGCTTTGGGAAATGTTCCATTCTCTCTCCAGCCCTGAAATCAGGAGCTAGGAATGATCTTCTCTGGCCCTGCGTGTTTCTGACTTGTTTGACAAGCTCTAGTGAGCTACCAGATGTGGAAATTCTTTTCAGCCTGGGATAATTTATTTATCTGTTTATGTATTTTACTAGGAAAGTATCTATTGAGTTCTTGATACTCATTTGCGAGGGACTCCTAGGGGAACAGTAGCAGCGTATAGTGTTACTTGAATGTTTGATTTTTTTTTTCCAAGGCTGTCTGCTTTTATTTCAGATCTGAGAGCTGGGAAATAAAAAGCAACTTATTCCTCCTCCCCTCCTCCACCTTTGAGAGAGACAGTTTAAAACATGTGGCAGAAAATGAGCCATGGAGACTTGGCTGAATGTATGAATCTGTGAATTTACTTTTTCTTTCATTCTTTGATCCTCATTTCCAACCATAAAAATTACTAGTAACACTTAAGTGTTGAACATTTTCACCTGAGAGATGTGAAATGCTCTTGGCTAAGAATATCCATTATAAAGTCAGTGAATGAATTCCTGTTCATGTGAGAATAGGAATTCACCAAGAGCAACTGTGTGTTGTTAAGCACACAAAATACTGATGCTCTCCCTTTTACAACCTGGGTATCCTGTAGGTGATAGCGTTGGTAATACCTCCTGGGTGTTAATACATTGTGAGAATTTATTTGTATTACTTTGTTCACAACTTCCCAAGGTAATAACAAGTAAATACTCTCAAAGAACCATGGAAGACCACAAAATAGCATGGAATGCCCCAGTTTTTTCATGAGAACATAAAACCATCTTTGAGTGGGGTTTCCTGGTGCAGGAAGCACCAAGTAGAAAGACACCAAAGGAGAATGAGCTTGGTGTGTGTGGTAGCACAGGGGAGCCATCAGCATATTGATGTGGCAGAGTGGGAATTTTGTTTTGGTGAGCAGTGGAAGCTAGCCTGCTTAGGTTAATAGAGGGCCAGCGGAGGCCCAGGCTAAGAGGTCAACTGAAAAGTTTAAAGTGACAGGCAGAAAAGAGTTGTTGTAGGTTTGTAGAGAAGTATATGGTAAAAGCCATCAGATCACAGGATGACTTAGAGGTTGCAGAGACTGGAGATTGTGCTAGTGGAAAATCTATAGACTTAGTGTTTGAATGGATTGAAGAACCAAGGAGAAAGAAAAGACCAGCTTACTCCGTAGCTCAGATTTAATTAGTGATGAGGGGGCTTCGCTAATTGGAGAATTCCAGAGCTGAGATGCTGTATAACATTTATGTTTTAAACAGAATTAGTAAAACTTATGGCTCTCTACATGTGTATCCAACGAGAGTAGGAGAGATTATAGAATCTGCAATTCTTTTTTTTTTCCCACTCTGTTGTCCAGGCTGGAATGCAGTGGCACAGTCTTGGCTCACTGCAACCTCCGCCTCCCGGGTTCAAGCGATTCTCCTGCCCCAGCCTCCCAAGTAGCTGGGATTACAGGCACCTGCCACCACACCCAGCTAATTTTTTGTATTTTTACTAGAGATGGGGTTTCACCATGTTGGCCAGGCTGGTCTCAAACTCCTGACCTCAGGTGACCCGCCCACCTCGGCCTCCCAAAGTGCTGGGACTACAGGTGTGAGCCACCGCACCCGGCCTAGAATCTGCAATTCTTAATAAATGATTCCACTTTTTCTCTTCTCACTACAACAACTGAAAAATAGAAATGACATATCCTAGAATTAGACTTCATAACTTCTTTAAAAACTAGTAGATGACTGGGTGCAGTGACCCATTCCTGTAATTCCTACACCTTAGGAACCCAAGGTGAGAGGATGGTTTGAGGCCAGGAGTTCAAGACCAGCATGAACAACATAGTGAGACCTCATCTCTACTAAAAATTAAAAAAAAAAAAAAAAATTAACCAAGCGTGGTGGCACTCACCTGTAGTCCCAGCTACTCAGGAGGCTGAGGTGAGAGAATTGCTTGAGTCTAGGATCACGCCACTGCACTCCAGCCTGGGCAACAAAGTGAGACGCTGTCTCAAAACAACAAATAAATAAAAATTAAAATGCAAAGCAAGTCTTGGACATGCCTCTCACAGGCTTGTGCTTATGATAAGAAATTAACTGCTTACCTGCCTAGATTTACACCCCAGAATCCTAAATGTGAAAATGTGCCTCGGTCTGTTGGGAATCCAGGAGGGTCTCTGCAGAAGGGTTTTTCTTTACAGCACATGGAACCTCCTATCTCATCTTGCCATGGATGGGCTCTAGGAAAGGCTCACCCTTTGAGTTCATCTTGGGCACAGAGAAACTCGGTTCTTACTTACATAGCTGAGGCTGATAAAAAGGGGCCATCCCTAACAGAGGAACCATAAAACAAAGTACATACCTGCAGTGCATCCACTTCCAATAAATATACTTATTGAAAGTATTTCAGCTTTCGGTGGGAACCAGCACCTCAGATTTTCATTCCTTGACCTCTTGTGTGACTCAGATCGTTGAGCCTAAGTCTGACCTAGCAATGACTGGGAAGATTAGAATTAAAGTCTTTCTTTCTCATATCTGAATGGTGGCCTGTACCCAGAGTGCACTGTGGATCCAGTCTGGGAGTTAGCTTGCATGGCTGCTGGTGTGCTGCTGGCACTGGAATTCACACTGAGCCAGGCCTGTTTTTGGCGAGTACAAGGTCAAACCTTGCCAGAGCTGCACTGGATCAGCTTTTGTGCTAGGTCTGACACTAAAGCTTTACAGTGTAGCTAGGACCACTTTGCCAAAGTTGAGCTTTTAGAAAACTATAATTTTTTTAGCCCTGTTCTTTAAGTTGATGGGTGTGAGCTCTCTTTGAGCCTTGTGTATATATCTGAGTAAGCAACAGTTCCCCCGAGTACCTTTCCTTAGCCTGGCCATAATGTCAGTACAGTGTCGAAAAGAACATATCCCTGTCTGTTACCTCCATTTTTCACTTTTTGGAAGTACCTGAAGGGTTGCCATTATAGAGACTATTGTCTTTAGAAGAGAATGGGCCACAAACAGCTCATTTCTGTGAGTGTTCCCATCTGTCAGGTACAGTTAGAGCTTCCCAAAAGAGACAAATGGAAAACTATGGTCAGAGGTGAGTCATTCTTTCTTAGAGGATCATCTCCCTGGAGTATTTTTCACATTGCTTCAGGCTCCCTGTTTTTCGGCCTGTAGGAGAACTAAATAATCGGTTAGGTCTGTCCTATCTCCAGCTTGCATTGATTTACACCCCCAAGACTCACAGGGACCTGGAGGGAAAATAGTTCATGTGTGCCATGGCTACAGCAAGTGCTGCTGAAAGAAGATCCCAAGTAGTGGGCCAGAAGCCCAGGGAGGTGCTGAGGGAAGCCGCAGTAAAGCCTGACCTCTCAGAGCTTTTCCAAAGCACCCAGTCCCCATTGGAGAACAAGTCAAACAAATGTTAAGGGAAGGAAATCAAATATGTTTGCTGAACATTGAAATAACATCTGATCGTTGAAAAAAAGCACCTAGATGGGAATCACAAGAGAGTGGCACTTTTTTCTTCCCCACTGAGCAAATTAAAACAGCAAGTTCAGAATTTGTTTATATAGCCATTAATGAAACATCCAAAGTAGGACTAGCAGCCTCCCTGCCCCACAGAGAAGGGCACATACTACCTGCTGGCACATCTGCCTGTCTGAGGGTCTCTCCTCCTCGAAGACCGCCATTCCAGATAAATCCATTCCATTGGTTTTAGTATGTTTTCCGTTTTGTACCAAGCAGCCCTAGTGAGGAAAGAGCCCTGCAGACCTTTCCATAGCCAGCGCTGTGTGTTCCGCACCCTCACCTCACCCCAGGATCTTTCCTGTCTGCAGCACCATGGAGGCCACCTGGTTTTGTATCTCTGCCTCAAAACTAGTGCTCATAATATGGGATCGTTATTTTAAAGAGGTGTTGGTACATTTGATGGTTTAAAGAATATGTACTTTCCCTTCCCCTGTTCAAAAGGAGATATCTGCAATGATATTCCAACCCTGAAAGGATCCATATGTTTGAGGGTTATTGTTCCAAAAGCTGCCTGCTGTCTCATTGGGATTGATTACAGGGGAGCTTTGGCTGCTTCAGGAATTCAGAGCTTCAGAATTTGGCTTATGGTTTGGGGATGTGGGGAATTTGTCTTCATGGGCTGCTTATCTGTCTTAATTGTGATAGAGATACTCCAAGGAGATGTGTGGGCAGGACTGGGCCTAGGGCCAGGGGAAGCCAGAGCAGCCCCAGGCCTGAACTCCCCAGTTCACTCAAGAGGGCAGTGTATGTAGCATTCGGAGGAAAGCTCTATCATTTCTCCTGAATATGAAGCTGCACCCATTCATTGCAAAATTGTACAACTGCCTGCAAAATCGTGAGTTTCAGGCAGTGGTTGGTGATTGCTATTGCATTAGACATAGTGATTCCACATTTGGGGAGAATAAAGAGAAAGAAAACTTGAAGGATCAGAGTAGTCCCAGACCTTAGAAATGTCACAACTGTGAAACAAGTCTCTAGAAAGCAAGATGAACTAATCAGTGTGATATTTACAGCTCATCTCTCAGATAGTATTTATTTCTTGGTGCATGAAAATTGGTGCTTAGGGTTCACATTAATCATGATTGAAATATATTTGCTGCTGTCTGTTGGCTGGTTTAGATCAAGAGTTGGCAACCATTACTAGTAATATTTCTAGGTTTCCAATCAGCCTTTGGGCTGAAGATTTGAGGGGTTGGGTGGAGGTCATGACCACATGTTGACACTGTGCTTGGAGAGGGAAGGAAGAAACTGACTTCTCACAACCAGGGCCACTAAATACATCCACAGCAGAGATCTGGGCTTGATTGAAAGCCTCTTCTCCAGCGTGGTCCATTCATGCAAGAATTGTATCTGCCTTGTTTACCACTATATGCCTAAATGCTTGACACATAGTACATGCTCAGTAAATATTTATTGAATTAGATGTATTTGGACGTTGAATTTATATATACTTCCTGTCAGTAGAATTGTGAGGGGTTGTTCAAAGTATAATGATTCCATATTCCATATTCAGTGGAAAAGTCCTGGTCTTTTCCTTGCTGACTTTTTCAACAAATGGTGCTGAAAGATTGGACATCCATGGGCAAAAATTTAACCTTGGCCTGGACCTCACACTTTATGCAAAAATTAACTGAAAGTGAATCAGATTTAAATGTAAAATGTGAAACCATAAAACTTTTAGGAAAAAAAGGAGAAAGTCTTCAGACTCTAGGGCTAGGCAAAGAATTCTTAGATCTGACACCAAAAGCATGATCCATTAAAAAAAAAATTGACCAATTAGACCTAATCAAAATGTAAAACTTTTGCTCTGTCAAGACCTTGTGAAGAGGACAAAAAGACAAGCTATAGACTGGGAGATAGTATTTGCAAACCACATATCCAACAAAGGGCTAAACATCTAGAATATGTTTTTTAAAACTCTCAAAACTCAACAGTAAAAACCAAATAATCCAGTTAGAAAATGGGCAAAGGCCATGAACAGACTTTGCACTGAAGAGGATATACAGGTGGCAACTAAGATGTTCAGCATCATTAACCATTATGGAAATGCAAAATAAAACTGCAATGAGATACCATCACACACCTGTAAGAATGGCTAAAGTTAACCAAAAAAAATACAAACAGCAAATGCCAGTGAGAATACAGAAAAACTGAATTGCTCACACATTGTTTTTGGAAATGTAAAATGGTAAAGCCACTCTGAAAAATAGTTTGATAGTTTCTTATCAAATTAAACATGAGACTACCATAGGACTCAGCAATTACACATTTGGGCATTTATCCCAGAGGAATGATAATTTATGCTCACATGAAAACCTATATGTGAATGTTTGTAGCAGCTTTATTTGTAATTGCCAAAACCTGAAATCAGCTCAGGCATCCTTCAGTGGATAAATGGTTAAGGAGACTATGGCAGGTGCATACCATGGAATACTATTCAGCAATGAAAAGGAGCAAACTACTGATACACACAACAGCTTGGATGATTCTCCAGGGAGTTATGCCAAGTGAAAAAAGCCAATCCAAAAAGATTACATACTGTATGATTCTATTTATATAACCTCCTCGAAATGACAAAATTATAGAAATAGAGGCCAGATGGGTACTTGCCAGGAGTGAGGGATAGGGAGGGAGACAGTTGTGTCTTAAAAGTTCAACAGGAGGGACCCTTGTGGCTGTGGAAATGCTCTGTGCCTTGATTCTTTCAATGTCAATATCATGTTGTGATGTCATACTACAGTTTTGCAGGATGTTGGGGGAAACTGGGTAAAGCGTATACAGGCTGTCTGCATTCTTTCTTACAACTGTATGTGAATCTATAATTATCTCAAACTAAAATGTTTAATTTAAAAAATATTGGGAGCTTAGTATCTGTGAGTCAGATGCATAATGAATTAATAAAATAAGAACACTCAAATCTCTCCATCCCTAAGCTTGTATGACTTTAGCTTGCTGTTGGATTGCCTTTCTAGAACTTAATATCAGAATTAAGATTTTAAAGCTAGATGGGGTATATCTGGAGATATATCTATCTATCTATATCTATCTATATTTATTAGATATATGTGTATTTATATTAGATATATGTGTTTATATAGAGATATATTTAATAATGTTGAGGACATCATCTGTTATGATACTTTGGACTTTAGTTTTGCCTTTTATTATAAGTGACCCCAAATCATTTTTTGGAAATAGATGAGATATAAATAAATAAGTAATCTGGAAAAGTCTCTCTGCTGCTTGATTCTCCACCAAGAGATTATGGGATTTAAGAATGCATATAGGGCACTAGGATGAATTAATGCGTTAAATAATGATTTGGGAAGCAGATTTATGCTTTGAAGCCAGCCAGGATTACTGAGTTTGTGGTCACTGTCATTTCCTACCTTTGCACAGTGATAAGAAAACAAAGGGGATTGGCCAGTTACTCTGTAGTGTCCCTGACTGCAAGTGATGGAAGTCACCAGGGCGGCTACTTGAAGTAAGGAGAGTTTATTTCCTCCTTGGTGGACAGAGCTAATATATTTGATCCCTGGTCATTTAAATTAAGCCTCACCAAAATCAGCTGGAAGTTTTGAAGGCTCAATAATGGTTATTTATAAGAAACTGAAGTCTCTGTTTCCACTGGTTGTGCAGGATTTAAAGAGAATCATCATTTGGCTTATGATGACTATTCTCCTTTTAACTTCATTAAGCAATCTCCTGAGATTAGACTTACAAATAGTATGACCCACACTGGAGCTGAGGTTATGGAAATAAAAGTGATTTCATCTTTACTGGGTCTTAGGGAGCACAAAATTAGAAAACCCACGACCTGATCCTGACCCATGTCTTCCTCCTCCTCTCATCCCCTCGAACTCACATCTTTCCTTCCCTTCTCATTATCTCCCAAGAGATTCATTGCCTCATGAAAAATAGTAGTTGGGGTTAATCTTTCATTTAGCTGCTTTTTGCTTGCGTTTCCTTCTCTGCTCTGGAGCCTCACAGATTACGAGGTTCCAGTAGGCCCTCAGATGTCAGATGTGGAGTCTCACTAGTTTGCTGCACAGCTGACAGGAGTTCTTTCTTTTAGTGGTGTGAGCATATGGCTTTCTTTGCTAAATGAAAACCACATTCACAAAGAGCCAGTAGTTTTTAGAAATGAGGACTGATGGGAGCAAAGGGTTTTGTCATGTTCCCTACCTCCTCTCCTTACCTGGTTCTGTTCTGAACCTAGTCATTCAGCAGGCACCTGTGACCCTCTTCGTATCTGCCACTGGCACCACAGAGCTGAAGAACATTGACCCTGAATGTCGTTTTTGACACCATAATCTGACTTCTTTGTTTTCAGGTGAGGGACTGAGCTTGGGGACAATAAGGTGCTTTTTAGAATTAGCATAGTAGCAAGTCAGATGACTTCATGAATAGAGGATTGGACTGGGAGTTCGGACCAATTTAGATTTGACCCAGCACTGTAACCTTGGGAGAACCACGTCTCTCCAGGTCTCAGTGTTCTCATCTGTGCAATGAGGGAACTGGACCAAGTGCCCTCTGCCTTCTACATGATCTCTGAGGTTGCAGATCTCCGAGATGACTTGGACAGTGGTCATCAGCTCCAACTCCCAAAGTGTGCGTCTTATTATTATCCACAGAAGGCTCATGGTTGTGCTGTCCAGTGAGCTGGTACAGATACAAACATGAGGTACATGTTTAAAGACACTTTCTTTGGCAGTATCTTCCTAGGAGGGGTAATTATTGAAAGATTTAATGGCACAAATTTTTCTATCAACTATGGCCAACCCCAGTCTGTCTCTTTGCCATCTTCGTGGCCCCTGGCCTTAAAAGATAACTTGCAAAGAATGAAGACCATGTGCCCCAGCACCAAGGTACCAACCTCTACCCAGACTGAAGCAAATGGGAATGCTGCCCAAACCCCAGAAGCCTGCCCATATGATTGGTTTTCCTGCTTGGCTTATTTTAAGCAAACTCCTGCCTGGGGTTGGGAAGGTCTCTCAGGCAGACTAAAGTGATCTCGCAGGTAAATCTTAATCCATAATGCAGTTTGTCCATGTGTTTGTCAAAACTAGTCAGCATTAGGGAACTCTACGTGACAACTTCTGGGCTCCCTGGCTCTAGATGGCTAGTATCGGCATTGAATTGTGGCCCAGGAGTGAATGAAGGCTCTTTGGCTTTTTTCAAAGCACCTCCTGGATACAAACTGCCAACTACCAATGTAGTTAAAAGCATAAGCTGAAAATGAAGCCAGTCAGTCCCTCCATTCCACTTCATTTCAGGAAATTCCAAAAATAAAAGGTGAGCTTTGTTCCCAGAGGGCTGAGAGTGAATCCTATAACTGGCTTCTCTGTGGAAACCAGCTCAGAATTGGAAGCCGGCCAGCTGCCCCCTTCCCATCCGGGCAGCATGCAAGATGAAACCTGAAGGGAAGAAGGGCCACTAATTCAAAGATGCTTTTGCATATTGGATTCCTTGTGCTCTGTCTTGGCTGACCTAGGCATGTGACAGCAAGGTTTGTGCTGGTTCTTAGAGCTGTGTTGCACTTTGATGGTTAAGGATTGACCAAACTCAGGCAGTGTGTGCAAGGAAGGAAATGAAGCCATTGCCCAGTTTGATGCGCCTTGGATCCATAGACTGCACCCCCACTCCATTTCCCTCACTACTGCTTAGTCTGTCTCTTGGTTCATGAGTCCTGATACATTGCTCACCCAGTAGCAATATCCCTGTGGAACTGTGCCTTTGACAGTGTGATGACTGTAGAAGCCACTTCAGAGAGTGGCTTTTCTCCTAGTGCTGACCCGTGATTTCATAATTGAACATCCCAGATGGGCACCACCTGTTGTTACACCTTCCCCCTTCTCCCCCCAGTCTGTTTCCTGAATCTGACTGTGGTTAGCACACACCCTGAGTGTAAAATGCACTCTCTAAGCTGGCTTAGAAGGTAGTGCATTATCCTCTTTTTAGGACCATTTATTGGGTACTTATATGTGCATGGCATTTTAAACAAAGTTAGATAATGCAGCACATGCTGTTTAGAAACTTACAACTTGAAACAGATCACAATTGGTGGGTTAGTTCCCTGGGAACAGGTCAGTGAGGAGGAAGATAAAAGATTTTAGCTGTTAAAGGACATTAGAAGTCACTTAATCCAACCCCTTATTTTATAGATGCAAAATGGAAGCAACACACCTTGAATAGGTCAGTTGCACAATGCACCAGTGGCAGAGCCTCCTGGATCTGCTTTAACCACGTGCCTCTGGTCCACTTTCTAGAGGGTGTGAGACTCAGTCTAGGCTGCCTCCTGTGGGCTTTTACACAAAGGTAGAAGATAGTTGTTTAATCCTATCTATAGTAATGGGACATGACAAAAGACCTCAGGAGGCTCAAGAAAGAAGAACTTGGAAAATGGCCAAGTAGGCATAGCTGAGAATCCAGAGAACAGAACATTTCCATAATCAGGTAAGAGGTGTTGAGGACCAAGATTATAAAAATTAGAATGGAAAGAAACAGTTAGAGGATGTTTTTACATCGTTACAATCCCCATTTGACTAGTAGTGTGGGATAGCCACAAATGGAAGGACTATCCAAATTATTGGTAAGTCCCTAACTTAGGCATAGAGTTTATTATAACAGAGATAGGCTTCTGTCCCCCAAAATGTGTGCAATTTAAAATAGATGAGGGCGCTATATATATGGAGGATTTCAATGGTACAGACAATTTAATATTGACTTTGTGATTTGAATATAACTGTGGAAGCACTGTTTCTGGAACTCCAGGGATATTCTGTGAAGTTTCAAATGCCCACACCACAATATATAAAGGCATTTGGTAGTAATGACAAAAGACTGACCCAGAGCATTTCCCCAAGGTAAAAAGAAAAAAGTTGAATTAGAGTAGGGGTGGGTAGCCATGAAGAGACAGAGTAGAGTTTGAGCTCTTGCCCGTCTGGCTGGGAAAATGCTTTACTGTATACATAATCGACTTCGTACTACACTAGGGCTCAATTAGAGAGGGCCCATCCCATTCTGTTTCACTGTGTTTTGATCCTGTAGTCAGCTGCAGAGTTATAGATGAAGTGACAAGGATGGTATCTTGATTGTATCCAGCTGCTTGGAATCAGTCAAGGGCTGAGAGGCCCCGCATGAGGAACAGCGCTCACTATAAAGGCTCCAAAGCAACCTGAAATTCAGGACACCTCTGATGCCTTTTAGAGCAGTGGAATTTAGCATCTGACCCATTGTCACCAAATTAAGTCCCTGAGAGAAGTCTGATAAGTGACTTCAGCCAACAGTAAGAGGACCGAAATCTTAACAGCACTGGACTTGACAACTGAGCCAATAATAATAATGTTATTATTATGGCTGCAAAAGAGGGGCTTGTAAAGAAGAATCCCTAGGGAAAGCGATTTGAGCTTTTCTTAGCATGAAGTAGAGAGCTGTGTTGACTCAAAGTAAACAGGGGGAGAAAAGCAACTTCCATCTTCAGCAGAAGTGCCAACTGAATTGGATGCCCCCTCCCCACGCCCTACTCCTTTTGCATTCACTTTGGCATCCCTGGTGTTTAGTTATGTGTGCTTGGAGCCCTTCGGAAATCTCTTTAACCCCATGAATCAGTGATCATGGCATTGGTGTGACTTGAACAGGCAGGTGCTTGGTGCTGAGAAAAGGAAGCTGGCAGCGCGTTTCATGGCATCTGCCCAGGCCCGCAAAACAAACAGAAGTTATGGCTCACATACTGTGTTGCTGCTCTGGGCTCTATAAAACTGTAATAGTATCATATTATTTTAATCTGCTGAAATACAAACCCCAGAGTAGAGAGAACACAGCAGCAGCATTACACATCTGAGAAAATGTTTGACATGGATTCATTTGTCTGCAGCTATTATGACGATGCCTGTGGTCGATTAGCTCTGTTGGTTACAACATGGTGTTAATGAAGCCAAGGTTGTGGGTTTGAGAGCCCTGTTAGGTGAGCTGGTTTCACACAAATGAAAGCTCTTTTCATGATCCCAGACCACACCCAAGACCTAGGTCAGACATTCCATAAAAGCACGGAGATGGTCACAGTGAGGACTGGACAAGACAATGCAGTGTCTCAGCAAAAATGCCCCTTCTACCCGCTTCTGGAAAAACAAATCACAACATGTGCTTTAGTGGGGAAGTAGGACTGTGGTCTTCACACACAATGGATATCACGTTATAATTAATGATAACTGCCGGTCAGTATTGCTGCAGGCTTCCTTCCTGAATTAAGGAGTATACTGGCTCTGGTATATATTTTCTCTGAAGAAAAGAGGAGGATTTTTGATTCCCTTCATTCTTGGCTTTTTACTCGCTGAGATTCTGCCCAATCGTGCGTTAGACAACTGCGTGTGGAATGTTGTAGAGTGCCAGACACTGTTCTTTGTGCTTGGGATACCACAGTGTATAAAACAGTCTCTGTCCTCTTTGAGTTTAAATTCTGCAAGAGGAAAATACATAGTAAACAATAAATAACCAAGATAATAGTACAAGTGAAAGTTTGGTAAAGAAAAGGATGGGGTTGGGGGGGGTTTGGCGATGAGTGGCTGGTTGGGGGTGCTGTTTGCCTCAGCAAGGAAGGTTCGAGAAGCCCTCTCAAAGTAGTTGACATTTAAACAGGGACCTGACAGATGAGAAGGACCCAAGCCTTTGGAAGAGCTGGAAGAACACTCCAGCCAGAAGAAATAGCAAGTACAGAGGGCTTGAGGTCTAGTGGTGGCTGAAGAACAGAAGGGCCACTGGAGAGTGAGGGGACATGGTGAGAGAAGAGGTGAAGAGTAGGCAGGCCCTCTGTGACATGTGAAGGAGTTCGAATATTATTCTCAGTGCAGTGGGAAGCCATTTTGTTTTGTTTTGAGGGCGAGACCTTTCTTTGAATATTTTAGGAGTGATACTATAGGTTGAATTGTTGAAGTCCTGATCTTCAGTAGCTCAAAATGTGACTTTATTTGGAAATGGGGTATTACTTATTTGGAAATGGGGTATTTTCAGAGGTTAATCAAATTAAAATGTTGTCAGGTGACCCCTAATTCACAGACTGATGTCCTTATCGAAAAGGGAAATTTAGACACAGAGATAGGCTTGCACAGAGGGAAGATGGCCTGTGAAGACGGAGGGTTGGAGTGAGGCATCTACAAGCCAAGCAATGCCAGAGATTGACAGCCAGCCACCAGAAGCTAGGAAGAGGCAAGGAAACATTTCCCGACATGTTTCAGTGGGAGCATGGCCCTAATAACACCTTGCTTTCAGATTTCTAACCTCTAGAACTTAAGACTAGTTTCTGATCTAAACCCCCCAGTTTGTGGTTCTTTGTTAACAGCAACCGTAGGAAACTTAAAAGGGCATAGGGCCCAAACACACTGGCTCTGCCCTAGGGAGTGGCATGAAGTGTCCTTTCTGGACTCAGCAACACTTGTGTGTTGGGGAAGCCTCTAGTCGCTCTGGCATATGATCATATGACTTTTATATATATTTAGGGAAATTGATGATGAAAATAACTCTATTAAAATAGATATAAAATAGGATAGAATGCACTAGTTGAATTACCCTGTGCAGAATACCCCAATATTCTTTTAGGAATGGTCCTTTTAGGGATGCTGTGCAAATGATGCTTTGGAAGGGCAAGAATGGCGGGAAGGAGACAAATTAGAAAGCTAGCACAGTAATCTTGGTGATGGACAGTGGTGGTTTGGGCTAGAGGGAATGGCACTAGAGGTGGTAAGAGATAGAAGAAGATCTAGCAGGACTTGCTAATGGATTGAACATGAGGAAAGGAAGGAATAAAGACTGAGTCTTAGCTTTTGGGTTTGAGCAACTGGCTGGCTGATTTATTGAGATGGAGAAGATTGAGAGAATGACTGGTCTGGGGATATGGAATCAAGAGTTATGTTTTGGACGTGTTAGGTTTGTTTATTCAGGTGGAGATATTAATTAAATGGTTGGCTATCTTAGAAACATTCAGGGCTAAACATAAATTTAGAGGTCACCAGATTATTGATGATATTTAAAGTTATTGAAACTAGATGAGATTACTTAAAGAGAGTTTGAAGAAGAGAATAGGGCCTAGGACTGAATTCTCAGGAACTCCATTATTTAGAAGTCTGGTGATGGTTGAGGAGCTAGCAACGGAGACTGATAAGAGGCACGAAGACCAACCAGCAAATTATCATACTCATTCATGGTATGGATCTTTTCAAGGTTAAACTAAATTATACAGAAATACATGGGAGAAGGTATTGGAAATTCCTCATCCCCAGTATACCCAATTCTGCTTAATCCAACAAAACTCTATGTAAGGACTTTTCCAGATATGGAAATCAAATATTTGTTTTTATTGTGTTTCAGATTACAGAATGAGGCAACCCTTCTATACTTTAGGCTTCCAATAGGTCATAAGAATGGGTGTATGCTCAAGAGAAATAGATGCTTTTTTTTTTTTTTTTTTAAGAAATGGAGACTTTATTATAAGTTTTCATGATCACCAATTTAATACAAATCAGGGCAGTTGAGTTGCAAGGTTCCATTTATTCTTCATTTTGTGAATTCATTAGGAATGGAACCTATTTCATTAATCATGTTAAGAGATTGCCTACCTTGGCCCAACTCAGTAAGCTATTACCCCCACATTACTTGAAATTCCCAAGCACATACAAGAAGATTGGGAAGAAGTCAGAATCAGCATCTGTCTTTGAGTATTGGCAGAATAACTAGCACCTGTCTGATGGAACATCTCCAGAATCCCATTATGACCTTCTTACCTTCTTAGGTTATAACGGTTTAAACCTAGCAAGTCTGTTGATACCTGTTTGGATAACTCAGCACTGAATGGTTGCTGTCTGAATTGAGACTTGATTGTTATTATTTGTCTGTCCTTAGGTCTGGCGAGAATTTCCTGACCGGTTGGTGGGTTACCCGGGTCGTCTGCATCTCTGGGACCATGAGATGAATAAGTGGAAGTACGAGTCTGAGTGGACAAATGAAGTGTCCATGGTGCTCACCGGGGCAGCTTTTTATCACAAGGTAAGGGGGCACAGTCCTGGGGCAAGTCGACAAAACTGAGAGAATGATACACATTTTATCTGACCCAATTTAATTTTCCATACCTGCAGAGAGGGCTTACAAAAGCCATATTGTGTGACAGTATTTTACAAATAAAGCTATCCTTTTTCTAATTATACAAGTAATAATGCACGCTCATGGTAGAAAATAGGAAAATACATAAAATAGAATGAAGAAAAGTTACTTATAATCCTGTCACTTAGAGATAAGCATTTTATCTTTCAGGTGCTATTTCTAGCTTGCTTTTTATTTATTTACTTACTCGTATGTATACACAGACAGTTGTAAATATTCTCATTAGCTTGCTTTTTTCATGTATTGTGAGCCTTTTCTCATGTCATTGACATATCTTCATAAACAGTTACTTCTTAGCATAATTAAGATACCATTATCTTAATGCTTTAGAAGTCATGTATAACTATTTTGCTATCTTGGATATTTCTGTCTAAATTTTTGCTATTTTAGATAATGCTTAAGATCTAATATTAGTGATTGATGTCCATTTTCATAACTGTTTGTACTCATGACCATTATGATAGAGTCCTAGAAATAGAATTATTATATTAAAGGGAATTAATATTTTGGGTTTTTTAAGATGTATGTACATACACGTATATATACACATATACAACATATACATATATATGTTGTGAATATTCTAAATGTATATATGTTGTGTATGTACATATATGTGTGTATGTGTCTGTTGGTTTCAGTATTGTTTGTGTGAATTTACACTCCCACCAGCAAAATATAAAACTGTTTTACCATGCCTTTTCTTGCATGAAATGTTTAATAGAAAAGAAGTTAGTATTTTTATAAGTAAAAGTGATTTTTATTGTCTTAACTTTGATTTGATTACTAGTAAGATTGAAATTCCTTTTGTGTATTTATTAGCCTTTTGTATTTCCTCTCTTCTGGGAATCATCACTTCGTCTTTTTGACTCTTTTTTTATTAGGGAGAGATTGGGGAATATGCATTTGATTTTAGAATATTCAGTTCAATGGTAGAATGCTCCCTGGGAGTGTATGGTTTAATTAAACAATAATAACTTGTCTGTTGTCAGCAAAGAACTGATGTCAGGAGAAAGGTCTGTTCAGCTCAACACAGTTAATTTAATTTAGCTGTATTCATATCGATTGTTTGTTGTTAGCTCAGCACTACTGCCCTCATATTTTTCAGGTCTCTAGATCCAGAAATGGGTTTTTGTATTTTGCAACAAGCAAACAAAAAAACAAAAACTAAGGTTTATAATTAACGAGATTTATGGTAGTAGACTATGTATGCTTTATTTTTTTTTGACGCATTTCTATACTATTTCATATATATGGTAGTTTTAGAATTGACTCATTTTTCTTCTGCTTTAAAAAGCACACACTTTGGTAGAAGAATGACCATATAGAACATGCTTGGTCACTTGACCAAAAGCATTCTAATACCTCCTTGTACCTTTCCTAATAATACAGCCTTGTGATTAATCTTATGAGAGAAAGCTTGTCCCCATGACTTGGCTATGCTGCCCCTTATTTATCAGCCAAAGGGAACTGCTATTTTTGAGTATTTCTTCTTTCTGTCTCACTTGACAGTATTTTAATTACCTGTATACCTACAAAATGCCTGGGGATATCAAGAACTGGGTAGATGCTCATATGAACTGTGAAGATATCGCCATGAACTTCCTGGTGGCCAACGTCACGGGAAAAGCAGTTATCAAGGTAGGAGGCTCTGTCACTCACTTGTTTTGAGACCTTGGGCAAATATCTATTATCTGAGCCTAAGAAGTTCTTGTAACTATAAATTAAGGATAGGACTAGATAAACTTTAAGCTCCATTTTAGTTTAAGCTTCTATGATTGATGTGGTCACATTGGGAAACTGAAGCTAGGCTTTGACAATTTAAACATTTTTTTTTTATACAGTTTCTTTAGTTGCAGTTTTTAACCTTCAGTATCAGAGACAAAGGCTATGATGATCAATCTGTAAATCAAAAACTTAATTATATTCTCAAAGCTGATACGGGATCTAGTTCTTTTAGTTAAAGGATGTAGTTTAAATTTTTCTTAAGGTAGCTGGTTTTGTTTTTATTAGATGTTGAGAAAATAGTACACCTCATCCAGTTATGTAACTGTAGTTGTCCTAAACACAACTAATTTAATTGTTTTTAAATATCAATTACCAGTTTTTAAAAGTACCTTTCCCATAACATATTAAAAGCTGAGAATACACAAAGATCCTATGAGAGGCCTTTGTATCTGTAAAAGATGCCTGTTTATTCCTGAAATTTAGACATTGCTCAAATAAGATCCCTAGGTAGGTACAGAAGGTACCCTTCTTTATATGAGTAGAATTATCTTGGTCTTTTTTCCTTCTAGATTAGAATTTCATGTGTGAAAATGGGCAATGCCAGGTTCCCTAACAATCTGCCTAGAAAGCCGAATTCCTAGGTGAGCTTATGCTGGAAGCATGGTGTGGCATTATCCACTGATTCCTCATGCTATTAACTGATGAGAGAAGCCAGATTAAACAAAAGTGAGGAGGGAAGGAGGAAACATCACTGTCTGTGCTCACCAAACTTGCCCCAGTCCACACCTTGTCCCCCAGCTCTCTAAATAACTCAGTGAACAGCTGACCACACAAAAAAAATAATGCAAATTGTGAGAGTTATTTTAAAGGGACCCCTCCCATCCCCGAATTTGCTTTTTTTTTTTTTTGAGACTGAATCTCTCTCTGTCACCAGGCTAGAGTGCAATGGCACAGTCTCGGCTCACTGCAACCTCCACCTCCTGTGTTCAAGCAATTCTGCTGCCTCAGCCTCCCGAGTAACTGGTTCTACAGGCATACTCAGCCGGATTCAGCTATTTTTTTTTTTTTTTTTTTTTTTTTAAATTTTAGTAGAGACAGCATTTCACCATGTTGGCCAGGCTGATCTTGAACTCCTGAGCTCAGGCAGTCCACCCACCTTGGCTTCCCAAAGTGCTAAGATTACAAGTGTGAGCACTGTGCCCGGCCCCAAATTTGCTTTTTAACATGCTTCAACATGTTTTCAGCTGTGGCTGCTGACTCTGAACATTAATGCCCAGTGTCTCTATGCTTCTTAGCCTGGGCTTACTTATCTAGCTGTCTTTCCCTTCCATCTCTTCACTGTTTATTTATCTTCACTAGGTTGGGATAGCAGCTTCCCCTGAGTTTGCTAGGAAGATCACTAGTTAAAGTTTGAGAGGGTAGTGGGGAGTCAGGGAAAAAGATTCAGAGTATGAGGGACCATTCCATTTTTTTCTTGACTCAAGGGAATTGCAGAATAGCTTGGCATCTTCAAGAGCATGGTGCTGCTCATAGCATTTGCCATTAGCTGGAAAGAGGAGAAAGAGCGCCTGTTGGAACTAGGTTACGGTGAAAGTTATGGGAAGCTGTATTTCATCGCCCTTATGGCTACAAGAACAAATGGTGTTTATACAAGGACCTTGGCAGTGAGAAAACAGTCATTAAACAGGAATTAAGGAGCTTGTCATCACCACTTCTTTCCAGTTACAGAAGGCAAAAGCCCTCCAAGCCTTTTTTATTGGGCCCTTGTGAGTTCTGCTGTTGGCTGAGCCAGACAGAGTTGAATGGAGGAATGGCGAGGTGTGTGTCTGGGTGTGTGTGCACGCGCATGCAACATCTCAGCTTACAACACAAAAGAATGCAGTGTGGTGTCACAAGCATGATTTGATTGTCCTTGACACTGACAGCCAGGTATGTTTTTATCCTCCTCTGGCAGGTAACCCCACGAAAGAAATTCAAGTGTCCTGAGTGCACAGCCATAGATGGGCTTTCGCTAGACCAAACACACATGGTGGAGAGGTAAGTGAGCCTCCAACCAAAAGTGCGCCTTAGCCTCTGATCTCTACTTCCTGCCTCAGGCCTGTTTATGGGACTTTGTTGGAGATATAAGGACAGCAGCTGGTAGCCATAGTCACCTCCATGTGCACTGTGGGAATTGGGTTAGTTCAAGCCCAGGTCACCCAAAGAATTAATTCGGAATGCCACTCACTCAATTTGTAATGGCTGGAAGGGTCTTAAAAATATAGCTGGCCTTAAGCTCCAGAAGCCAAATTCTCCATGTGGACTAAGCAGTTAACCATCTACAGTCATTTGAGTGGAAGCTAGTTAATTCCAAGGAAATACTGGATTATTTTTCAGGGTAATAGCTCCACATTATAGTAAAAGCTTGATTAGAAGAATTAAACCAAACCCACCAGAGACAAATTACCTTTGCTGACACTGTGGAAATGCCTGCCAAGAACAGGATCGAAAGCAAAGCCCTCACGTTACAGACAGAGGGGCAAGACAACTCTAAAATACTCTCTTTATTTCGATTCAAGTCAGTTACTCAACAAGCACACCTTTGTGTGGAATGTAATCCTAGGCCTTGTAGGTAAGTATTAAAGGCGTGGGAGATGTATGTCTTCCGTTAAGACTGTACTAGACCTAATAGTTCTCACCTGTACCCCAAAAGTCCCCAAGCTTTGAAGTGCCTGAATCAAACCTAATACTTTCAGAAGACAGTTCTTTATATAAGACAGCAAACTCTGACATCCCAGTAGCGCTTGTCAGGTGACAAAAATGCACTCAGATAAGGATATAGTAGCCTTTTAGAATGAAATATCTAGTTCAGATTTCACAGATCTCATATGCCTCTGCTTGCAGAATTCATTTCTGAAATCTATCAGCTATATTAAAATTCTTCAAGCCTAGAGAATTTTTGCGTGTGTGTGCAGAAAGTTGTTTCAGTTGGCCTGGATTCTGTAATGTTTTACTCTGTTTTACTCTCTAAATAATCTCTTTATCTTTTTCATATATAAACATTACCCAAATGACATGACCTTCACCAGCTGTTGATGTGAAATAATATACTGTCACTGGTATCATAAGTATTTCACAGTTAAGAGTAGTGACATACACTGTCAGAGCTCCTTTGGAAGAGACCCCAACTGGACTTCTATTGGAGTACATGAAATTGTTATTTAAACCTAAATAACAGTTTGGGGAAAATTCGTAACAGTGAGCTAAGTGGTCATTCGTTGGGCTGAGTTAAAATGGTGGGGATACTTTGGTCCAGGAAAGGAAGTATAGGGAGAAAAGTTGACCTGATGATGGCCTTGAAGTTCATGCTGAGGCTAAACAACTCCTCTAGCACTACTGAGATCTTAACAAATGTAAAGAGGTTTAAAATGCAGCAAGAGCCGGGTGTGATGGCTCACGCCTGTAATCCCAGCACTTTGGGTTGCCAAGGCCGGTGGATCATCTGAGGTCAGGAGTTCAAGACCAGCCTGACCAACATGGTGAAACCCTGTCTCTACTGAAAGAAAAAAAAAAAAAATACAAAATTAGCTGAGCATGTTGGCGTATGCCTGTAATCCCAGCTATTTGGGAGGCTGAGACAGGAGAATTACTTGAACCCGGGAGGTGGAGGTTGCAGTGAGCTGAGATCGTGCCGTCACACTGCAGCCTGGGCAACAAGAGCGAAACTCCATCTCAAAAAAAAAAAAAGTGCAGTAGGGGGATTTAATTTAGATATAATTATTATTAGACACTGGAGTAACTAAGGGGGATATGGAGGCTTCCTCTTTGGAAGTTTTTTTTTTTTTTTTTTTTAAGAGAAAGGATCTTGCTGTGTTGTGCAGTGATACAATCATGGCTTACTGCAACCTTAAACTGCTAGGCTCAAGTGATCCTCTCATCTGAGCCACCTGAGTAGCTGGGACTACAGGTGCATCCTAGTACCACCATGCTAACTAGTTCTTAAATTTTTTGTGGGGACAGGGTCTCACCATGTTACTCAGCCTGCTCTTGAACTCCTGGCCTCAAGGTATCCTCTCGCCTAGGGCTCCCAAAGTGCTGAGATTATAGGCACAATAGGATATGTTATGATATGTAGGATATGTAGCTAGGAGGAGATGCTGATGGAGGGATTGGAGCTAACTGTTGGACTTTAACAGCGTCAAGGACCTTAACAGTGTTACATGTATATGTAACAATGCTATTTGTGATGAGTGCCCTGAGAGAGGCTCAAAGGGCTATAATTGATCAGGTGAAAGAAAAGTAACTTTTTGCTAGGTTCATTATTAGGAATAACTTTCTAAAAGAGGTGACACTTGAAGTGATCCCTCAAAAATCACTAGGATCTGAACCAGTAAAACCCTAGGCCAGAAGCAGAGACTCTCGGCAATAATTTTTTGTATTTTAGTAGAGACAAGGTTTCACCATGTTGGCCAGGATGGTCTTAATCTCCTGACCTTGTGATCTGCCCACCTCGGCCTCCCAAAGTGCTGGGATTACAGGCATAAGCCACCCTGCCTGGCCTTTTTTTTTTTTTTTTTTTTTTTTTTGGAAGACCGGAGTTTTATTATTACTCAAATCAGTCTCTGTATATACTTTTATATATGTATATCAAGATATAGATATGTGCAACTAGAATTTCAGAAAGAAGTTTAAAAAAAGAGTTGAGCCCAGTCATACCTCAGTATCCATAGGGGGTTTGTCCCAGGACCACTAGAGGATACCAAACTTCATGCATGCGCAAGTCCCTTATATAAAGGCCTAGGATTTGCATATAACCTTTGCATATCCTTCTTTATAGTTTAAATCATCTCTAGATTACTTACAATCCCTAATACAACATAAACGCTATGTAAATAGTTGTTACATGGCATTGTTTAGGGAAAAATGACATGAAAAAAAAGTCTGTACATGTTTAGTATAGATACAGTTTTTTTCCAGATATCTTTGATCCAAGGTTGGTTGAATCTACAAACACAGAACCCTTGGATATGGATAACTAACTGTATTTGGCAGTCATCTGTCCAGAGACAGCAGTTGACTAAAGAAAAGCAAAGGCAGAATCTTGGGAAATTCTGACATTTAGGAGACACAAAGAGTAACTGAAAACAGAGAGGCAACCACTGGAAAGGCCAGGAGAGAACCAGGACATACAGTGCTCAGAAGCATGGAAGGAGCAAGGAACAGACAGGCTGGTGAAGGTCTTTGAATTCCATGGTTGTTGGTATCTTACAAAAATAATAGCCAGGTGTGGTGGTGGGCACCTGTAGTCCCAGCTACTCGGGACGCTGAGACGGGGGATCCCTTGAGCTTAGGAGTTCAAGGCAGTACCACTGCACAATTGCACTTGTGTGAATAGCCACTGCACTCTTGCCTGGGCAACACAGCAAAATCCCCATCTGTAAAAAATAGTAATAATGTCATAGAGTATGAAGCCAAAAGGTTTTAGAGTATGAGTCGATGGTGAGGAAGTAGAGTTAGTGAATGTAAACTACTCTTTTGAGAAATTTCACAGAGAATAGAAGGAAACAAATCTGGAAATAAATTAGCAACTGGGAACAAAACTATTTATATTAAAAATTGAGTCACTGAATTATTCAATAAGGCATTTAGATAGGGAGGAAAGGAGACGTGAGTTAAGCCATCTTGGGTAGATAAAGAGATGGTGTTACAACTGTAGAATCCATCCTTCCTTCCTTTTCCCTCCTCCATCTTTGGCTGGTCTCCTGGCCTCAAACAGGCCTCCTGCCTCAGCCACATAAGTAGCTGGGATTATAAGTATGAGCCACTATGCCCAGCTGTTTTATTTTTAATAATAATCTTTGCAGAATACACATTTTATGCAAAACAATGAAAGCAGTTAGCCACTGTACAAGTGTGTGTGACCTTGTGTTGGGTTTTGTGGTTCAGTAGCTCATTTATTCCTATATTTGGGGGTCTGGGATCAGAAATCTCAGTTATGTAGGAAAGTAGCTTCCATTACTGCCCAGCTTCTGTTTCCAGGATCCGCTGTTAGTTCTTTAAGAGTCAGAAGCATGTGTTGCTCTTCATTTTGACAAATGTCTTCACCAAGGTTAGGGCAGTATGACAGGCAGACAGTATTGATTTAAGAAAAAAAACATAGTATTTTGAATTAGGCTAATCTTTATTCAAATGATGAGTTTGCCACACTTATCAGCTGTCTGACCTAAGGAAATTGACTTTACCTTATCCGAACTTCAATCTGTTCATCTCCTAACATAGGGATATTAATGTCTGTCAAATTATAATGTCCATTCATAGGTTCAACAAATATTTATTGAGCATCTTTGTACCCAAGCTGTTATGTGTGGGGATAAATGAAGTAGTGATACATGAAAGCCTGCAGCACAGGGCCTGGGAATGTTAGTTTCCTTCCCAGTTTCCCCAGCGTTAGTCCTAAAGACTGCTGGTTACTTTAAGTAATGGTATGTGTTTGAGAGGAAAATAGAAAACCATTAGTTCTTTCTTCCCCAGACACCTTCATCACTTCAGAGATAGTCATTGGCAGCTCTTGGTGTGTTTGTACTTGATTGGAAAACCAACACAGGAGAATGGTTACTGACATGGTAGCTGGACCCCTGACAACAGCTCATGTGGGCCACCAGCAAACAGCCAAAATCCTGTCTCCCCTAACCTGCTCTCCAACCCAGACCCCCTGTGTGAAAAGAAAGTAGGAAGCACTGTTATTACCTGGCAGGAGAGTTAAGGACCTTGACCGTTCGGTGGAGGCCTGCCGCTTCTCCATTGTGGGTCTGTGTGAAGGAGAAAGAAGTACTCACTAGACCTGGGTTAGCCAGGGGCAGCTGTCAACAAATCAAGCTGGCCTGAGCCCCAGTGGCTTCTTGCCTGTGACCCATTCCTGTTGGCAGATCTAGTTACAGAGGAGACATTGTCCTCAATACTCTCTACAGGGCCATGGAACCACTATCCTCTGCCAAGAACCAGGATTCTTCTTTAATACATACTTGTTAGTACCTACGCTGGGCACAGCTGGGCTTTGCTGGCCAGAGTCTGTATGCATAACTAGAAATGAGAAGAATCTGGACATGTTACAGGCAGAACAACAGTCAAAAGTAAACCTTGGAGAGATTTGATTTTATCTGCCATTGCTTTGACCCCATAATCTGAAGAGAGGGAAGCTGTTGTCCCATGCTTGGTCCACCTCACTTTGTTAAAGTTCATCCGTCTTTTCCCAGTCTCCCTTCAATTTGGAACTAGGAACACCACCTCCTGAGTCTCAAAAGACTTCCAGCAGGAGGGAAACTCAGTCACTGGTGTGTAATGGTAGAGTGTGATCCAAAGAGCAGGCTCTATTGCCAGCTCAAACATGAGTTTAAAACCAAGTTCCACCACGTTCTACCCCTGGGTCGTTCTACCCCTGGGTCCTTGGGCAAGTTGCTTAACCTCTCTGAACCTTAATTTCTTAAACCATAACATGAGGCTACTATAAACCCAATAGTTGGGCAAGGCGGGTGATGAGTATGGGGGAGGATCACTTTAAGGAATCCATGAGATATGTATGTAAATTATCTGGCACATAATAGGTGCTCAGCAGTTGTTAATTTCCAGTCCCCCTCATTGGACCCTAGAATTGTGTTAGTAAGTACCTTTGTATCGTCTAATTAAGACTTTAGCCTTAGAAGCCAGAATGCCTGCTTTGGCTGTAGCCTTTTCTAGTTATTTGACCTTTGAACATGTTATTTATCCTCTCTGTATCTCAGTCTTCCATTATAAAATGGGAATAATAGTCCTACCCCATAGGGTTGTTGTGAGGATTAAGTGCATTATTAGTGAGTAGAAAGTAATTTTAACACAGCTTGGAACATACAGTAAATTGTAGTTGTTGCTTTGTGGTATTGGTGGGCATGATAATGTTACGAGTTAAAGGCTCAAAATGAAATAACAACAAATTTTTTTAGAAACATAATGACCAAGAGAGAAGAATTGATAATAGCAGTCTTCTTAATTAACAGCTTTCTTGCTAAAGCTCAGAGCACTTGAACAAAAACTTGTTGGTTAAAAGAATTTGAAACAATGCTTGCAGTATCTCTGAGGACAGAAGAGACCTCTCTGGTCTGTGTCTTGACGTTCAGCTCCTGCTTGGTGAAAGGTTCTGCCTCCAGTTAGAGTCTGTTCTTTTTGTAGCGCTCTCAGATATCCTGGGCCCGACTGAGGCAAGAGTGTTGACCTTTCTGAAATCCATCCTTGAGGTCCCCTTGACTTCAAAAGCAGCTTTTCCAGGCTTGTTTTCCCCCGGCCTAGTGCTGAAGCATCCTCATTACCCAGCTGTCACACTCAGTTGGCCTGATTGACCAGAGCCATTCCCAAACACATGCCTGACCTGCTCACCTCTGAGAAGACTGGCTTTGGGGGTGAGGTGGAGATAGGGAGACAGCCTCTCCCCTCCTCCAGTGGTGCTGCCCTGCACTGGCACTGAAGCAGTTGTCACTAACAGTTCTGACATGGAAGTGACAAAAATGATGAGAATTATGAAGGCTGTCCTATGTGAACTTCAGCTTTCACAGAAGATTGTGCAGATTGACATACCCAGAGATTGCCACTTACAGGCCCTCCATTAACGTTGGTTGAATGAATGAAGTATTTATTGTTTAAAATTTGGCCCTGTCACTTTTTTTTTTTTTTTTTTTTTTGCCTTTCATCACTTTGTGAACAAGATCTCTCCTCTCCTTTTAAACTTCAGTAAACTGAAGCTCAGATCCAAGTAGTTTTTTTTTTCTTTCCATCCTTTGCCTTCTCTTCGCTGGCAGAGATGGGGTTAAGTACTGTTGGCAGCTAATCCACCTTGGTTTGAGGCCCTCTCACACTGAGCTGGAGGAATGACTGGAATTTGAGGGGGAGGGGAAAAGATATTCTGACCTTTGCAGGCCCGTGGCCGCCAAGCACCATCTCCTGTTCATGTTCTCCCACCGAACTAATAGTCCAAGTACCCCCAGCACACCTCTTTTTTCCACACCTGTCAACCTTTTTAAGAACCTGGGAGCAGACTGTGGCTCCTTGAGCTTTTTTTGTTGATGTTGAACATTATGTATTTTGCTGTTATCTCTCAGCCTCTTGAACATATTATCTTTTCTCCCTGCCCCCATCCTTCTCATTCTGCTCAAACCCCTCCTCCCCACCTCCTCCCCAAACCCCACAGGTCAGAGTGCATCAACAAGTTTGCTTCAGTCTTCGGGACCATGCCTCTCAAGGTGGTGGAACACCGAGCTGACCCTGTCCTGTACAAAGACGACTTTCCTGAGAAACTGAAGAGCTTCCCCAACATTGGCAGCTTATGAAACGTGCCATTGGTGGAGGTCTGAATGTGAGACTGGGACAGAGCGAGAGAACAAGGCCTCCCAGCCCTCCGATGTCAGAGAAGTGGGTTAAGGGTGGAAGGTTGACCTACTTGGATCTTGGCATGTACCCACCTAACCCACTTTCTCAAGAACAAGAACCTAGAATGAATATCCAAGCACCTCGAGCTATGCAACCTCTGTTCTTGTGTTTCTTATGATCTCTGATGGGTTCTTTTGAAAAATGCCAAGTGGAAGCCTTTTTGGCATGCTCCAGAGTTAAATCCAGCTGAGGCTCCCTTTGTTTTCAGTTCCGTGTAACAATCTGGAAGGAAATTTCACGGACAGTAAGACTGCTGGAGAAGAGAAGCCTGTCAGCCCATTTTAGGTCTGGGGAATCATGTAAGGGGTACCCAGACCTCACTTTTAGTCATTTACATCAGTGAGTTCTTTCGAGGAACAGCCAAACCCAGAATTTGGTGCAAAACCCAAACATCTTGGTGGGATTTGATAAATGCCTTGGGACCTGGAGTGCTGGGCTTGTGCACAGGAAGAGCACCAGCCGCTGAGTCAGGACCCTGTCAGTTCCATGAACTATTCCTCCTTGGTTTGGCTTTTTGATATGATTAAAATTATTTTTTATTCCTTTTTCTACTGTGTCTTCAACACCAATTCCTGATAGTCCAAGGAACCACCTTTCTCTCTGGGTATATTTAACTCCGTCTTTGGCCCGACAACAGTCTTCTGCCCGTGTCTGGGAGCACACGCCAGGAGGAATGTCTGGTACCCTGTGCATCCAGCATCAGAAGGTCCCAAATGGTAACCACTTTAAGAGCAGATGACTCAGAAACCTCCAGAGGAATCTGTTTGCTTCCTGATTAGATCCAGTCAGTGTTTTACAGGTATTGTCAGAGAAAAGCAGAGGGTCTGAACTAGCCATATAAGGAGTCGCTCTAGCTGGTACCTGTAAAAGTTGTGGGAATTGTGACCCCCATCCGAAGGGGATTCCAAAATTTCTCTCAATAAACTTAACATTAGCCAGGGAGGTTCTGGCTAACGTTAAATGCTGCTATACAACTGCTTTGCAACAGTTGCTGGTATATTTAAATCATTAAATTTCAGCATTTACTAATACTGCACATGTGTGAATTATACCTCTTTAAGCCCAGTTGATGAACAAATCTACCCTGGCAAATGTTAAATGTTATGGATTCGAAACAGATTTATATGGCTCTAATATTAAGATTAGCCACAGTTTGGTCTTTAGCCATAACATATGTCCCCAAAACACAAAATACATAACAATTTGCTTAGAATATGGATATGATTACAGAAATCTAGTTGTTATGCCAGTCAACGTCACTCATATACCGTCCATTGTTCTGTTGAGTGACATGAAGGTGGGCAGTTATTATGCTGTAGTTTCATCAAGAGTCACTTCAGATGTGTTCCCCAGACTTTGAGAGGTCAAAGAAAATTTCAGAAGTAGCAAAGTTGGAAGTAGAAATCATAAGAGTTTTGTCTTCTTTCGTTTGAATGAGTGATTGAATCCTGGACTATTATTGCCAAAGGGGGCAAGCAATCATCTCATCCAGTTTGTTCATTTTGTAAATGCAGAAACTGAAGCTGTGATTTTTTTCAGTGTCTGACAACAGCAAACACAGGTACTTAACAAATACTTTTGATTTGGGTAATATGTACTGGTCAGTAGGAGACATAGGAAAGCATTTTGGTCTCATATTCATAATATTGGGGACGATATGATAGAAAGCAAGGAAAAGATTTCTGTTGTCACCCAGGTACCAGAGGCTGACAAGCACAGTGGGGACCTCTAACCTTTCTAGGGATTTTCTAGTTTGTTTTCCAAGATGTGGGGCAGGTATAGGGGAGGGCCTTACATTGAAATCTCAGCTGAAAGCTGTGGACTCTGCTGGCATTGTGTATGTGTCATATTGCCCTGGCTTCTTCAGATATTTCTGCCCTTTTGCTCATCACTGAATGCACTACCTTAGTGGCTGGTTTCTAATGCAGCTTCTCTCCCAAAGGGTACATTTTTAAATTTTTCTTTTTTAAAATCTTAATAGTCCTTTGATTTTGGAAGAGGAACTCTTTCACCTGAGTTCATTGTGAGCCCTAGAGAGCTGTGTGACTTTGTCATCGTCATAGGAGTCATTGGACTTTAAAGGAATTACAACTCCATTTAAAGTACCTCATTACTCCCAGGAATACTGGGTGTTAGATCTTGCAACATAGCATAGAACAGTTTATGTTAAAGAAGGAGCATTCTATCCCAGGCACCTGAAACAACCTCAAAGGTGAGGATACCCACTGAACAGACAGGTGGTATAGTCACGGTAGAAATTCAGGACAGGGATATAGCAGGTGATGGCGATTCATGGATTCAGAGTGGGCTAGGGACTTCACTTCCTTGTTAGTGTATTTCTGTGCTGCTAACCAGCAAACCTCACCCATAAGCTTAGGTCAGGATCATCTGCCCTTGGGATGCCATAGAGCATGGTTTCAGAGGCGGAACAATCATGCTAATTAAAATGTCATGTTCTGGCCTACAGCAGACAACAGCTGGTTTTAGATTAAGAAATCTTTTTAAAGAAATCACGTCTTACTGGCCTATAGAGAAGACGAACTTGAAGTGGCCCTGGCCCAAGTGCACACGGAGCCACTGGCTTTGCCCCCAGGGACCTAACTGGGCTGGGCCTGCTTGGAATGCCAGGGCTGGAAACACTTTTTTATTTTGCTGATTAACATTACATAGTTGTTAAAATGTTTGTCTCATGTATTTTACCAACCCTCACACATTTAGGTATAAACCTCTTTTTCTGGAAGAATTAAAGAGGAAAACAGCAACTTTAGTTGTCAGAATCTTGTGTTCTTTCCTGCCAGTGATGCTCTGCTGTATCTTTTTTTTTTTTTTTTTTTTTTTTTTTTTTTTTTTTCTTGGAGACAGAGTCTTGCTCTTGTCTCCCAGGCTGGAGTGCGATAGCGTGATTCCGGCTCACTGCATCCTCCGCCTCCCAGGTTCAAGCGATTCTCCTGCGTCAGCCTCCCAAGTAGCTGGGACTACAGGCGCCTGCCACCACGTACGGCTAATCTGTTTGTGTTTTTAGTAGAGGCAGGGTTTCACCGTGTTGGCCAGGCTGGTCTCAAACTCCTGACCTCAGGTGCTCCACACACCTTGGCCTCCCGAAGTGCTGGGATTACAGGCATGAACCCCCACGCTCATCTGCTGTATCCTTTCTTTACTCAGTGTCATCGAGTTCAAAGTTCTGACCACCCTGGTTTCTCTGCCACAGCCTCATCTACTTCAGCTGGGCTTTGAACTCATGGTTTTTAAGTGCTGGTTTCTCTGCTGCCTTTGGAAAAAAGTGACTGTCATGCTGGTCTGTGCTGACGCAGACTGGGAGCTAAAAGAGACAAACTCTCTCGGCTCTCATTGGCCGCAGGTGTAGCTAATAACCCTGTGATCCCAGCTTCCTTCTAGGATGATAGCCTCTGACAGGCACCATGCCAGGAGGAAACCAGAGCATCTTTATCACTGAAAGAGAGCACGTTTCTAGCCACAGGTTCTGATGTTGATTTGGGGTTAAAATCCAAGAACCTTTGATGGTTTTCAGCCAAGATAGTAATCAGAAAGTAGATGAGGCAGAGACTGGCTTTGGGAAGTGGTTGGGTTCTGGGAAGGCTCTTCGTAGCTCTGCAGTTAGAGCCTGTGAGGACCCAGCTGATAGGGTAAAGGCTTTGGGTATTGGAGACTTCCCATCAGCCACCCATCCTGAGCCTGCTGTGTTTCCTTTGCTTTGTAGCTCCTTTGGGGGTATGCTGCTTTTTCCATTTCTCTTGGCTCAGGTACTCTTCCACTGCAGCAAGAGAAGCCACAATGGGCTGTTCCCCAAGCAGCCCTGGCACGGAGAGGCAGGGTAGAGAATGCTAAACTGGCCCCATACCTCTTCCAGCCGCTTCCCGAGGAGCAGTTCTGGCAGGAGTGTTAACCATATTGGCAGCAGCTTCCGTCCAGAGAGACTTTGAAAGCAACTTGAGCTTTCCACTGCAGGACCTGGACGCATATGAAACCTGTGAGGCCTACCCCTACTCACCTCACCCCTGAGCTCTCTCCAAGCCCTGGAGCTCCTGTCCTCGGCGTGTGTTTGGTACTCACCCACTTTCTACTTCTGAGTAGAATCGAGGGCAGCATTTGGTCCCTTTATGCCAGCCATGCATCATCTGTGAACAGGCCTTATTGAGCTTATCTTGGCAGAGGAAAGTCAGGCAGGCAAGACCCACTCTAAATTTTAATGTTTCCCCCCTCATTTTAGGGTGGGAGCTGTGAGTTCATTTGAAGACTGGGTGAGGGCATTGTAAGCTCAAGCCACAGCCTCTCCCAACCTCCATTCAATGGACTGTTAGGGATCCCCAGCTTCCCCACATTTCCTGGGAGGGTGTGTGGGTCTGTACAGGCAACCTCGTGTCATTCTTTCAATTTCTGGCTCACCACTGCTGGCAACAGTGGGAAGATAATCAGAGAAAGTTTGGCCCCCTCTCCTAAGTTTCCAGGCCTCTTTCCTTTTCAAGAAATAGTTGAGTCACCAGCATCTGTATCTGGCATTTTGTTTCTTCACATTTGCAACCATTTTAGGGTAGAGCTTTTTTTTTTAAACAGAGTCTCTGTCCCATCGGCTGAAGTGCAGAGCTGTGATCATGGCTTGCTGCAGCCTCAAACTCCTGGGCTCAAACAATCTTCCCATCTCAGCCTTCCAAGTATCTGAAACTAAAAGCATGCACCACCATACCTGGCTTATTTTTTTTGTAGAGACAGGGCTCACTATGTTGCTTAGGCTGGTCTCTTAACTCCTGGGCTCAAGCGATTCTCCTGCCTCAGCATCCCAAAGTGTTGGGATTACAGGTGTGAACCACCATGCCTGGCCCAGGATAGCGTTTTCCTTTCTTCTGCTCTCCATTGGTTGGACCACTGGCTGCATCTCTTCCCACTCTCCCTGAAAGGCACAGAACTATCAGACAGAAGACAAGGTTGTTCTCAAGAGTTACCAGGCAGCTATGTCTGCTAGAGGCTTCCTCAGCAAAGCCCCATCTTGTCTACAACCTCTCAGGAACTGCAGGTGGGGTGGGAGCGGCTGACAAAGCAGGGATCCATATGTCTTAGACCAAAGCCACCAGTCAGGCCTTGCCACCATATAGAACCTTCCCTTTAAAATATATTTATTTGGACTTTTACTTATAGCTGCAAACATACCATTGGTACTATACCCAAGCATCAACTCAAGGAACATTTGGTTTTCTGGTGAGCACAGCTGAAGAACAACCAACTAGTTACTAATCCAGTTGAGGGAAGAGAACATTTATTCAGTCATTCTGTTATTCCTACTATTCATTTTCTCACGAAAATGTAGTCTTTGGCCAGGCATGGTGGCTCACGCCTGTAATCCCGAGGTGGGCGGATCATGAGGTCAGGAGATTGAGACCCTCCTGGCTAACACGGTGAAACCCCGTCTCTACTATAATTTACAAAAAATTAGCCAGGCATAGTGGCGAGTGCCTGTAGTCCCAGCTACTCGGGAGGCTGAGGCAGGAGAATGGCATGAACCCGGGAGGCAGAGCTTACAGTGAGCCAAGATCGCACCACTGCACTCCAGCTTGGGCAACAGAGCAAGNATGAGGTCAGGAGATTGAGACCCTCCTGGCTAACACGGTGAAACCCCGTCTCTACTATAATTTACAAAAAATTAGCCAGGCATAGTGGCGAGTGCCTGTATTCCCAGCTACTCGGGAGGCTGAGGCAGGAGAATGGCATGAACCCGGGAGGCAGAGCTTACAGTGAGCCAAGATCGCACCACTGCACTCCAGCTTGGGCAACAGAGCAAGACTCCATCTCAAAAAAAAAAAAAAAAAAAAATGTAGTCTTTGCCAGGCAGTGTGGTAGGTCCAGAAGATACAGGAATTAGAGCTGACTAAGACAGTGTCCCTACCCTGTTCTTGAGCTCCAGTTCTAGTGGGAGTTCTTGAGCTTGGTAAAATGGTATGAGTCCATCAGTGGCCCAGGACTCTAAGCGTGTATGTTTTAGTCCCAGCTATAAATGAGGATTCCACTAACCCCATCTTCTCCAATGTATGGAGGATGCAAGAAGCTTTAAAATGTCCTTTTCTCACAGTGTCTTCCCTTGACCATGCCTTAGTTTCCTCAGCCAGAAACTGGAGATAGCAAGAGCACTTATGCCTGAGTTGGTGAGATGGAACGATGTATCAGATCTCGTCCCCTTTTATTAACCGGATTGTTTACCAGATTGTACCTGGTGATGCTGCCAGCCAGCCCTCTTCCGGCCCCTATTTCTGCTTACCCTGTTACCAGAGAGCCTGGGGGTCTGGATCCTATCTGGCCCCGTCAGGGTGGATTACCAAATGAGCAGTTCTTTTGCCCCAGTCCCTTTCCTGTGCTGTAAATAAGCCCCATGTTTATTTTCTTACGTTATTGAAATGAGCACTTGTGATTTGGGCCTCTTTTGAGGAGTCCGGAGAGCGTCCATCCGGTGCCTGGTGAGGGCCCTGCATGGCTGGCTGCTGTCTGAAGCTATTTGGAGTCCTCTCCCTGTGTTTTCTGTGTGGCTTAATTTCAATAGAAAGGGCTGTATGCAACCCCGTATCTGCTGATTTTCAGGTTTCAACTTTCTGCCAGCATCACTGCCTGCTTAGAAGTAAAGTTATGTTTCTCATTAAGGGGATAACAGCCACAATTGAGGTAATTAACGAAAATTGTACATTGGTGGCAGCAGCTCCTATAGGATTTCCAAAAGTCTTTCTCTAGTAGATCCTTGGGGGCTCACCTTGATCTCCTGTCTTCTGTCTACGCTGCACCAAAATACCTTGTTCTGTTTTCCGGATATAGTTCCAATAATTTTTTTCCTAACAGCCTTTTTGTCACCAGTTGGTTTGATATCTTACAACCTGGCCAAATGAGGGTTCCATTAACTCCGTCTTGTCCAAAGCATGGAGGATTCAAGGATTTTTTTCTCTCTCTCTCTCGTAGCACCTTTCAGTTGCCAGTTGTACCCTGGCCCCTCTTTGGAAGTCATAATGATGAATATCCTTTAATAAGAGATTGATGCTCTTTCAACTCTCATGTCATCTGTACCATCTCAATGGAGAGGATGACTTTGGACGAGGTTGGGATAGAAAGGAAACATTTGGAAGTCCACTGCAGTGTATTATATGCTGTGTGGAAGTCTGGGGTTTAGGAAATATTTGGAGGGAGAACTTCCTAAGGAATGATTTTTGGTTCCTTTAGGCCTTAACAACACACCAAAAGTATCCTGTGAGACTATGAGCAGGACACAACATTGTTTCTCACCTTGGGCTGTGACTATTATCTACTTCTCAGTACAGATTACTTTGGTTAAATCACTCAGTAAAGAAATCCTTTCATGCCCACAATCTGAACCTGAAGGCTATTACTGAAGAGAATTGCATCTGACACCAAAATTTACTTTACTTTCAGAGAAAGGACCAAGAGAAAGTAAAATTTCACTCATGTTTTTAAGTCTATTGTCTTAAAAAGATTATTTTCCCTTAAAAAGTAAAAAACCTAATGTGATGGTTTCCTTCAGTCAACAAATACTTATTGAGCAGTTATTCTGTGCCAGATACTGTTTTTGGTGTGAGGATATGGCACGGAACAAAACAATGTACCTACTGTCATCAAGTTTACATTCTAATGAGGAAGATAACCAAAACAAGTAACTGAATATAATTTCAAATGTCAATAAATGTTGTGAAGAAAATAAAGCAGAGTATTACATGTGGATAATGACTTGGAGACATTTTAGGTAGGTTGATCAGAGGTGATATTTAAGCACAAATATAAATGTTGAGGAGTGAACCATGAGCACACCAGGCAGAGGGAAGAGCTGGTATAAAGGCCCTCAGGCAGGAACAAGCTCAGCTTATTTTAAGAACAGTAAGAATAATATCTGAAGTGTATTGAGTATGGAGAACATGATAGATGATGATGCCAAAAAGGAAGACCAGTGCCAAATTGTGTTAGGATCATATGGGCCAAAAGGATTCTAGAGTCTTACTATGAGTAAGGATGGAAAGACACTGGATAGTTTTAAGCAAGAGAGTGACATATCTGAATGGCATTTTTAAAAAGGTTATCCCTGCTACTGAGTGGACAATAGGCTGTAAGGAGCAAGAGTAGAAGAAAGGAATTCAGCTAGGACACTATTTTAGGGACCCCAAGTAAGAAATGGTGACCTAAACTAGGATGGTAGCAGCAGAGGTGGTGAGAAGTTATATTGGAAGTAGAGTTTATTGGATGTACTGATGAATTGAATATAAGAGATGAAAACAAAAGAAGATTTACAGGTAACTCCAAGGTTTTTATCCTGAGTAACTGCATGATACCATGAGCTGAAATATGTCAGACTGAGCAGGGTGAGGGCAAGGAAATGTTGAGAGAGAAAAATCAAGAGCTCTACTTTGAACATGTTAAGTTTAAGATGTCTATTGGACATCTAAGGTATAGTGTCATTTAAACAGTTGGTTATCTAGAGCTCAGAGGAAAAGTTACGACTGCAAATAAAGATAGGATTTAAAACTCTAGGACTCAATAAGATTACCCAGAGAATTAGTGTAGTTAGAGAGGTGACAAGGATAGGGGCCCAAGTACTAGGCCCACTCTAACATTTACAGGTAGAGAATAAAAGGAAGAACCAGCAAAGGAGACGAAGTAGTTGCCAGTGAATTAGGAAGATAACCAGGAAGGTGTCTGTAAGATACCTGTGATAAATTAAAAGTGCATGCTATAAACTCTAGAGCAACCACTAAAAATCACTTTTAAAAGAGGCAAGGCTAATAAGGCAATACTGGAGATGGAATATCAAAAGTATACTCAATCAAAAAGCAGGAAAAGAAAAGTAAACAAAGGACAAAAGGGACAAATGGAAACAAAGAGCAAGATAGGGTTAAACCCAAACATGTCACCAATTACATTAAATGTAAATGATCTAAATACTATAATTAAAGGGTGGAGATTATCAGGCTGAATTAAGCAGCAAGTGCAATTACATGCTGTCTACAAGGAAAACCCCTATAAAAGTTAAGTTTAAAAAGTAAAAAGCTAGAAAAGATATACTATACAAATAATAGTCATGAGAAAGTGAGAGTGATTGTATCATCAGGGAGCAAGAGGAACATTTCATAATCATAAAGAGGCCCAGTCATCAAGAAGACAGAACAAGATAATCCTAAAATGTGTGTGCATTAAATAACAATGCCTCAAAATATATAAAGCAAAAACTAACACTGAAAGAGAAATAGAAAACCCACAATTATATATAGATGTTTCAACGCTCCTCTCTTAGTAACTGATATAACAAGTTCATAGAAAAATGTAGATGACCTGAATAACACTGTCAACAACCTTGGCTTAATTGACAGTTATAGAACACTTCATCTGCTGTAGCTGAATACACCTTCTTCTTAAGTGCACATGCAACATTTACCTCAAATGCGTTACACAAAAATAAGTCTCAGTAATTTTAGAGGAATTGAAAACATTAAAAAGTTATCTGACCACAGTGAAGTTAAATTCTAAATCAATAACAGATATCTGAGAATATCCTCAGTAGTTGGGAATTAAATAACATTTCTAAATAATGCATGGATTAATAAAGACACAAAGGAAATTAGAAAATATTTTGAGTAAAAATGAAAACAGTGTATCAAAATGTGTAGGGTACTTAGAGATTTATAGCTTGAAGAGTTTAAATTAGAAAAAAAAAGTCTGCAGTAAGAAACTAGGAAAAAGAGCAAAATAAACTCAAAGTAAGTAGAAAGAATAAAGATAACAGAAATCAATGGAGTAGAAAATGGAAAACAATGGAAAAAATCAAAAACTGGTTATTTGAAAAAGATTAATAACTGCTCAAGACTGCTAAAGGGAAAAAAAAGAACTAAGATACAAATTAACAGTATCAAGAATCAGAGGGGAACTCTGGAACAGATTCTAAACATATTAGAAGGATAATACATTGCTATGATCTGAATTTTTGTGTACCTCCCCGCACCCAACCCCACTCCCCTCCAAATGTATGTGTTGAAACTTAATCCCCAGTGCACTGATGTTGGCAGGTGCGGCATCTGGCAGGTAATTAGCTCATGAGCAGAGCTCTCATGAATGTGATTAGTGTCATTATAAAAGAGACCTGAGAGAGAGCACGTTTGTGCCTTCTACCATGTGAGGACACTTAGAAGGTGCCATCTATATGGAATGGGCCCTACCCAGACACCAAATCTGCCGAAACCTAGATCTTGGATTTTCCAAGCCTCCAGAACTGTGAGCAATAAGTTTCTATTGTTTATAAATTACCAGTCTAAGATATTTTGCTGTAGCAGCCCAAACAGACGAAGAAATGTGAACTTTATAACAATAATTTCTGTAATTTACATGAAATGAGCACAATCCATGAAAGACACAAATTGACAAAACTGCCTGAAGAAGAAATGGAAAATCTGAATACCCTTGTGTCTGTTAAAGAAATCTGTAATTTAAAATGTTTTGCAAAGAAATACCTAGGTCCATATAGTTTTACTGGCTAATTCTATCAAACAATTAAGGAAGAAATAATACCAATCTATTCAAACCCTTTTCAGAAAATAGAAGGGGAGGAAGTATGTTTCAATTAATTTTAAGTGGCCATTACTACGCTGATACCAAAGCCAGATAAAAACCTTACAAGAAGAAAACTGCAGACCAATAGCCTTCCTAAACATAAATGCAAAATCCTTAACAAAAGATTGGCAGATTGATACAAGATTAAAGAATACAAAGTTGGTCGAATGTTGGAAAATCAATGTAATTCACAATAGAGTAAAAGAGAATATTTGTGTGATTGTCTCACTAGATATAGAAAAAGCATTTGGCAAAATTCCATACCGGAATTGTTTTTAAAAAAACAGATGGCTCATGCCTGTAATCCCAGCACTTTGGGGGGCCGAGGCGGGCGGATCACGAGGTCAGGAGATTGAGACCATCCCGGCAAACACGATGAAACCCCATCTCTACTAAAAATACAAAAAAATTAGCCGGGCGTGGTGGCGGGCACCTGTAGTCCCAGCTACTCGGGAAGCTGAGGCAGGAGAATGACATGAACCTGGGGGGCAGAGCTTGCGGTGAGTGGAGATTGCGCCACTGCACTCCAGCATGGGTGACAGAGCGAGACTCTGTCTCAAAAAAAAAAAAAAAAAAAAAGAAAACATATCCACACAAAAACTTGCACACAAATGTTCATAGCCAACTTTATTCAGAATAGCCAAAAGCTGGAAATAAGTCAAATATTCAAGAGCAGATGAATGGATAGAAAAATTCTGGTATATTCATACAACGAAATACAACTCAGCAATACAAATACTGAGCTACTGAGTGACACAACATGGATGAGTTTCCAAAATAGGTGAGCAAAAAAAAAAAAAAAAAAAGAAAAGAAAATGCCAGACACAAAAGAGTACATACTATATGTATGAAGTGTTGATAAAAAAAAAAAGCTGATGGTTAAAAAGTATCTTTTTCAGTTCCTTGGTTTATCCTGGACTGGTATATCTTCTCTTCCTTAACCTGGGATTTGCTTAGGGCCTCAGGATCTAGGATGCCTCCAGTCCCGTTGCCTCAGTCTGGTGCGTTCTTGGTATGGAATGCAGATTTGCCAACTAGGTGGCTGACATTTGTTAAATGCTGGCCATGTGAGGGATGCCATGCCAGGTTCTTCATATGAACAGGCAAAGGAGACATCATTTCCGCCTTCAAGGAACTCATTGAATTGATAAACACAGGAGATTAATCAGTTGTAGTCCTATCTGCTGTAAAAGGCAGTGCATGACAAAGGGCAAATTGCACACATTCTCCACTGTGGAAAGATAGTGGGATTACTACTGACTTGGTCAAGGAGGTACCACTTGAAGGGGCTGTGAAGAGTTAATGCATGAAGATGGGCATTAGGTGGACAGGGGTGTGTTGACCGATAACCCTCCTGGACATAATTGCAAAATCCTTAACAAAGATGCACGTTGGGGCAGGCATTCGACCTGAGGGAAGTGAAAGGAAACAAGAAGATGGGAAAATATAAAGGATATCCTAGGTTTTCAGGAGCACAGAGCCCAGACTGGGGAATTAGAAACAACAAGGCTGAACAGGATTTGAGGGCTACATGAAAGAGCTGGAACTCCAGTCTGTAGGCTGTGTGAAGGTTTTCAGGTTAATGTGCTGGTAAAGAATGGATCAGAGCTGGGTTTTGGCATCCCTGTTGTTGATGGAGTGGACCAGGGAGAGACCGGGAATGAGATGTAGCTACTTAACAGTAGCCTGGGTAGAAAGTGAAAGGGCGCTGAACCAGAATGGCTGCTGGCAATGCTGAGACCCTTTTGGATATGGGGATGGAAAAAGGAGCCCCCTGTCCATTTCTGTGCCTTCCCCTCACCCCGATAACACATACCAGCCACACTGCTTGTTGTGTGCCCTCCCTTCATATACTGAAGCCCTAACCCCCAATGCAACTGCATTTGCAGATAGTGCCTTTAAAGAGGTAATAAAGGTTAAGTGAGGTCATAAGTATGGAACCCTACTCCAATAAGACTGGTGTCCTTAAAAGAAAAAGGGGCACCAGACCTGTCTCCATGTGTGCACAGAGGAAGGGCTATGTGAGGACACAGAGAGAAGGCGGTCTTCTATTAACATAAGCCAGAAAGAGGCCAGAAACCAGATTTGCCAGCACCTTGATCACAGACTTCTGGCCTCCAGAACTAGGAGAAAATAAATGTCTGTTAGCCACCCACTGTGTGGTATTTTGTTATGGCAGCCCAAGCAGATTAATACACTATTCTCCCCCAGGTCCCTCACTGCCTCTCCACCGCTGCCAATCTGATAGACATAATATCGGACGTTCCCAGTGCTCCATAGTATGATGTCACTTTTGTGAAGCAGTTATCTGATATTTGGCGCCCTGCCCTTAGCCACTTGGATGGAAGTCAACCCCTTTGGCCTTCCCAGCCTCCAGTGTGCATGATTCCCCCACTGTACAACTCTCCACTGTTTTCAAATATTTTAACTTTTGGACTTTGTAACCACCTGATGAGATAAGCAGGAAACAGTTGGTTATCCCCATTTTACAGATGAAAAAATTGAAAATGAAAGCATTTTTGTGGCTTGCCAAAGGTAACAGAGGTAAGTTGCAAAGTCAGTTCTTAAACTCATGTCTCCTGTCTCTCGCTTCACCACGTGGGTTCCTGGCCAGTGCTCTCCCATGCTTTCGTCTGGACAGTGCTTTCTGTCCATACCTATCTTGGAGAAGAGCTATGGTTTGCCTTGTGTTTCATCCTTCCTTAGGCTTTTATCCCCTTCCCCTGTCCTCTCAACACACACACACACACGCACACTCATTTATTTTCATTCTTTCCGATGATGTAGCTTGGCCCTACTATCATAGCCACAGGGAGCCCCTTCCTTTCCCAAAGAGCCTAGAAATTACAGAGGTACACTGTGGGTAGAGGACAGAGAAGGGATGGAGAGGGGGCTTGTGATGCAACCAAAGGAGAAATCCCAGGAGGCAGGGCAAGAACACCGTGTCCTCTGCACATCTAAGAACCACATCCTGACTGGGGTTCCAGGCAGATCTCATGCAGGCACTACAGTGGGTTTTCTCCCAACTAGTTAAGGCAACACCTTAACACATGGTGTACACATGCTCATAAACTGAAGCTCCCTGTGGAGGTTTGCCCTTCCTCAAGCCTGTTGGTCTGTGTTGAGCTTAAAAAAAAAAAAATCTGTTTGGAATCACACAGAATTCCTGGGAAAATTTCAACTCTCACACCCCATTGTCTTCTGGCACTCACTTGCATCTTGTCACTTGTGCACATAGACAGTTTGCAGTCAGCCCTATTCTGGGGAACTGGCTATTTGTGGAGAGCCTATTGTTCCTTAGCTGCTGAGCATGCAAGTCTAGACCTGTGGAAGGAGAGGTACCATCACCACTCCACACCCTGCTCGCCAGACTGAGGATTCTGCTGTCACATGGCCCAGCCAGCTTGTGGAGCCCTGGGGTTGGCTCTGTTGCCTGTAGCAAGACCTGGGACAATGGGATTGGTGATGAGCTGAAGGCAAGAGTGGTTTTTGCTGGGGTTGGCACCAAGGCAGGAACGGAGCTGTCTTCCGCCGGCCGCTGAAGCTGGAGTTGAGAGTAGAGGGCTTAAGGGCATGAGGATTATCCAGGGATGCTGGAGCCCAGGGACAAGTGGAGAAGCTTCCAGATGCACACTCTTGGACACAGGACCTCTTGCACCATCTTGGGGAGCTGGCCTGGTGCTGACCCGGTGCTGGCCCAACCCCGGCAACGCTAAATAAAGAAGCCAGGTTTACTGCCGTGGCCACAGCTCATCATGAATGCACGTGAACCCTGGAGGAATGGGGTGGATGGGGTTCATGTTCAACTTGAGGCTCTGACACTCCCGGAAGATCTCTAGTGGGCTGAGTTGGCTTCCAGCTGTCTCTAAAACGAATCCCTGAGTGTCCTCTGGCCTCCCTCCGCCCACCCTTAATTAAAACAGAGCATCTCATTATTCTCACCTTCCCATTCATTCACCCAGTTACCTGATGTTCTTATTCTCTCAGGCATTCCGATGTGAACACAGCCTGTCTTCTCTGAAGAGCCTTTCAGGGATGTGAGGAAGTCAGGTGGATAAATAGATAACTTGTATGTATTATGTGCCGTCATAGTATTATGAAACAAACAGTTTTGTGGAGGCAGAGAAGGGCAGATGTTGACCTAGGGGTGGAAGTTGAGGTGAGGGCATGGGCTTAAGAAAGAGCTTCACAGAGGGTGCTATCATTTGGAGGATACACTGCAGAGTGGCTGGGTGCATTGGAGGGGATCTAGGGAGATGATAGAGGCATTCTAAGAAGAGATAGCAAGTCCAGTGGTGTGGCCAGGTGAAAGGGCCTAGTTGGCTTGGGGAACAATGAGCTGTGCTGGGTAGTCAGACAGTGAAGGGCTGAGCCATAGTCCACAGCCAGAGGAGGCCCTGCTGGCCCTGACCTTGTCCTTGTCCTCCCCAGAGACCACTGAGGCACAGGTCCCAGGGGTGGGCTGCCTGCGTCCCCCGTGATGCCTAAGTCACCCATCAGGCCAGCCTTCCTCTTTAGCAGTGGCGCTCATCTGGACTCTGCGGGATTTGGGGAGTGCTCAGCTCCCACAGGAAGAAGCAGGGGCATGAGGTAGAGACAGCACCCCGTGGCTTCACATGTGGTTTGCACATGGCTTTTCTCCCTCTCTGCTTCAATTCCTGCCCTGTGACTTGGCAGTGATTTGGTGTGGAGCGTCCAAGTGCTGCCATGACCCTGAGCCCTAATATAGGACAGGCGTCATTTTTTAAAAAAACAAGGTCCCAGTCCAGGTCAACCTAAAACCCAGTTGGGTCTCTACTGAATGTGAATGCACTGGCACAGGTATCAAATCTGAGATGTGGTTCCAAGAGAATAATGTTCAAATAGTTGGAAAGAGAGGATGAAAAGGAGTTTGTTGTTGTTGTTGTTTTATCAGACTCACCGCTGGGAGCTGGAGGGAGATGTCATTCTCTGGGAGTAATCATTGTCCCTTATGTCACTATGCCACGTCGGCTTACAAAGCCCATGTGTGGACATGGTCCATTTAATCTTCCCCACACATTGGTAAGCTAAGCAGGGACAGGGCTTATTTCTATCCTTCAGATGTGAGAACTGAGAGTCAGCTGGTTTGGTCCACAAAAATGACTCCCTGTCCACACAGTGGTCCCCTGGAGGCTGACTGCCTCTTCCTGAGTCACCTTCGTGCTGGAAAGCAAGGAAACACCTATTCCACGGTAGAATCTGGGTTCCTTCTGCTTCATAGTTTGTCTTCAGAGGTTTGCTTTAAAAGTTGTCTGGCCATACCTCCCGGAAGGACAGTTCCCCTGGCCACTCAGTAGCAGAGCCAGAACTGGGACCTGCCTCTCCTGGAGGTCCCCCGCCCTGTGCTCCTGGTGCCAAGCAGCCTGGACCTCCACGCTCTGGCCCTCTCCTGCTTTCAGAACAACCCGTGGGAACAGAACGGTACTCAGTGGCACCGAGGGGCTGGCAGTGCTGGTTGTGAAGACCTCACTGCACAGTCTGTGCCAAGCATACCCCAGATGCAGGCGAGACAGAGAGCTGCTGCTGCTGCGACCCTTTGGGCTGCCTGAGAGGTGGGCTCTGGTACCCCCTGCCCCCTTCTAGCTTCCCTGCAGTGCAGACAGGTCCTCTGGGACAAGGGGGTTGGGTATGGCCCAGACCTTCGCCGGCCACGCACCCCTTCTTTGTGCAGGAGCATCAGCCGGCCACCTGTTGTTCATCTAGCCCTGGTAATCCCTTCTGTACCGTGTCAGCAGTTCAAAAGGGCACTGTTAGTATTTTTTGCCGACTTCAATTAACGTGAGATTTCAGAGGCCCCTCTGATCACATTTCATCTGTCACAAGTCAGGAACAAAACAGACAGATTCCAGCTGAGAGGAGGAGGGAGAAGGAGTTTATTGCAAATAACAACAACCAAACAGTTTGGGCTGGGCCAGCAAAGGGTGTTCTGGGAGCGCCCAGCTGCCTCTGCACTCCATTTTGCCCCGTGCCTGGGCCCCTACGTCTCCTTCCCATCCGCGTTCCTCCTCTCCCAAAAAAGATGTAAGTGCAATAACTTACTTTAAAAGGCAAGAACGTTTCTTTTAATATTTTGCTATAATGTAGTTACATGGTGGTATAGGCAGTAAAACTTTATGGAACCGACCTCTTTTTTTTTTTTTTTTCCATTTTTCTGGATTTTTACTGTATTTTTAATATATATTTTTAATATTCCACCCCAGGCCATTAAGCTAAAGGAAAAGTTGCATTTATACAGGGTTAAAATATCTTACAATGAGAACAATAAGTATCGGTTGAGGTTCATGTTCCTTCTAGCACTCAGCTCTCTTTTTTCAACCACTGCACACCCAAACAGATGATTAGACATTGAAAACTGTCCTTCAAAATCAGTAGTATAAAGGCCTAGCTCTATGTGTGTGAGTGAAGAGGGAAGAAAGGAGAGGCTGAGGTGAGGTCGTGGAAGCACCTTTCCTCCCTACAGCGTCCTGAAAGAAGTGAAGTGGGGTTGATGGGTCTTTGTCACCTTCTTGTTTTTGAACTGGATAGTCACAGAGTATTATCCTGGGGGCCCATTTGCCAACCATCCTCCCCCAGCTAGGCCTGTTTGCCTTTGCACCTGACAGTCAGGGCCATGAAACAGACCAGGAACCCCCACGTGTCTTTCGGGTTCTCAAAGATGGCCCCCCACTGTCTAGCCCAGGGAGGGAATGACTGCATAAGCAGGGTACATAGAAGCGTACGTTTCATGGAAACGTCCCTCTTGTCTGCCCAGCCGAAATGACGGGAGATGGGGCACGGAGCTGGGTCCAGTGTGATCACAGCCGTGTGTGCTAGGGACCCACCTCATACTTGCTGCACCCACCCCATCGCAGTGTCTTTGAGCTAACCTGGCCACAGTGCTTCCCGAAGCTGGAGGCACAGTACTGAGTGCTGAGAATCAAGTATAGTTAAAAGAATTCAAGGAAAGTTCTAAAAGCCCATGTCCTCCAAGTGCTATTTCAGCCTTGGAGACAAGCCTCTCTGTGTGCCCCCCAGAGCCCTCGCTCCCATGCCCCAGGAGTAGTGCTGGCATCTGGAGGGCAGTAGCAGCACCTTAGTGTCGAGCCTTGCCATGCTGAGACCTGTGCCCAGCAGGGACTGGAGGCTGTCAATGTGGGGAGGCTGCCCGTCCATCTGCTGGCTACCCACGACTTCATTTTTAAGTTGCCATTTCTGTTGAGATCTTAGGCAGATATCCAAAGGAAATCCTCACCTCTCTTAGCTTATTTGCATAGCAGTGAACCACGTGGCAGATAGCTGCTTCTCTCCACCTGCCTTCATGAGCTCTAGCTCCAGACGGCCTTGGGCAGCTGCCCTGACTTGCACAGTCATCCTAGGAGCTGACACGGCAGTGGCCCCCTGCTCTGCAGTGCAGAATGCCGGGCCTAGCCACCCGTCTGGGAAGGGACTGGGCCCCAAGGTTCTCTTCTGCAGAACTGAGCTGCTGAGTGAATGCTCATGACGCACCGGGGAGCTCCATGCAGCACCGGCCGCTCCTGGTGCCACCGACGCCGGGTCCCTCACACCCTGGGTGGCACATCCCAGGCTCCTCTCTCAGCTTAGTCTCAGGGCAAATGCAGGTCAGGGCAGTCACTTCTCCACTCCGGGCCAGGGTCTTCTCTGTTGTGAAGGGACTGGACTAACCAGAGGGTTTCTAAGCTTCCTACCAACTCGGTGGTCCTATCATACTTAGTGTGGTTAGGTGGACCCCAGGGGCTGGGCCAAGCCGCGGAGGACACGCCTGGGGTATGTGGCTGCCTTTGACGAGATGAATAGGAACGTTTCACATTGGCGTGTTTAATCCTAGCCACCTCCTGGGTGTGTTGGGACAGGCAGCCACAGCCACAGGGCCTTCTAATAGATGCCTTTTCTTCTCAAGCTTTTGGGTTGAAATTTGCCTGACTTGGGTCTAGCCTAGCCACAGAGCGGACCCATGGAGGAACTGAGTGCCGGGGGCCCCTCCGGAAAAGCCCCCTTAAAGCTCTTGCTCTCCCTCCCTGCCTGCTCTGGAGCTACCTGTCTGTCCTCCTCTTTGTCCTGATTCCCTTGCTCTCCCTCCTGGCCCACTCTGGAGCTACCTGACTCTCCTCCTCTTTGTCCTGATTCTCTCATGGGTGAGAAAGACCCGGGGTGAAAGTTCCTTCCTCCCCGATCCTTCTTCAGCCATGAACATTTCAGAAAGAAATGGGGTAAAAATGGGGGAAATATTCCCAGCCTTAAGTTCTTCCTTTCCCTGGCTAGATTTTGGGGGAGTCTAGCTCATTTCAGCAAACCTCAGAACTAGAAAAAACTTCCCAAAAGTCACTCCAAGATCCTCAAATATTTGAAACACTTAAAGCCAAGCCTCCAAGAACATTTAATTCAATGTCCAAGACCCTTTCACCTCTACAAGCTCAATTTTAGAGCTACGATCCACAAAGAGGTCTGACTCTTATTAAGGGAGGCCACAGCCAGACCCTTCCTCAGCCCGGTTTCTAGAGCAGATGAGAACACCAGGCAGGCGGGAGACTGTCACTCCCAACCCCAGAGACCCTCATTCAACAACACCAAGTTTACCCTCAGCCCAACCCAGCAGGCCTTTCTGTGTCGGCGACCCTGAGCCCTACTCCATGACAGGAATCAAGGGAGAAGGTAGAAAAGGCAAGCGCTTCAGTGCAGGGGGCTGCCTGCTGGAGGGACCCCCCTGGGTCTGACAGGCCTGCCTCTGGACGGGTTACTGTGTACTCCCAGCTGAGGTGAGGGCTGGGGCTCAGGGCCAGACCCAAGCTGCAGGGGTCAGGCAGGCAGGCACGGAGCTCCGCTTCCTGGAGCGGGAAGCCTGGTTTCAGGAGGGTATCCTGCCACCCCCGCCTGCAATAGCAAAGCCACGCCGAGGAGCCCAGGCCGGGAGCCCTTCCGCAGGCTGGAGAGAGGGCAGAGTCCCGGTCCCTGTGGAAGAAGTGTAAGGACGGAGTGTGGAAAGCTGTGTGGAGAAGAGCAGCACCTTCCCCAGTGCCTGGAGGGACAAAGAGCCCCCGTCTGCCATGGAAGGCTCTGGGCAGTGATGACACTGTGACAGATATGGCAGGGAGGACAGTCAGTCTGAGGCCGTGGCAGAGCCTGGAGGCTGAGCACAGCCACATGTCCTCTAGCAAAGCCTGCACATGGCTCTTGACCCTCTGCCGCCCGACCCCCAAGCCCTAGCTTATGTGTGCCGAGTTGTGAGTCCTTCCACGCCGGGACACTGCCGAGCAGCCCCAGGGAGGGGCCAGGGTAGGGTGGGGAAGGGACGAGCCCCTCGGCATCCTCCTGAGGGACCCTGCCTGGGCTCCGGATGGAGAACAAAGCTGCCTAGACCTCCCCTCTGTACCGAATGCCAGGCAGGCGGGAGAGCGGGAGGACTGCCCGGGCCCCTGCCCCACCCGGATGCCTCCCCCTCTCTCAGGACCTTTCCTTCTTCTAGCACCGTGGGAGCCCTTGTGGCATCCGTGTTCTCAGCCTCCCTCAGGTCTGGCTCCTCTCCTATAGTGTCCAGTGAGGGGCTGGCCCATGTCTCCCCTGGGTACTGGCATTGCTAGATGGCAGCAGGGGTCCTCGGCTCCAGCTCCTGTCGTCCTCTGCCCACTCCCTCCAGGTGTATCCAGCCCAGGGCACAGCCAGGATGCGGTCAACCAGGCTCTGTCAGACTCGTCGCTGTTCGGGGGAAGGTGGAGGCCGTTGCCTTGGCCCCAGCTGGTCGGATTCCATGTGCTTTCAGGGAGAGAAAGATGGGAGGGTAGGAGGCCGGTTCTGCAAGGCAGCCTGTGCTTCAGACACACAGCCACCAGCCTGGTGACCAGGGGACCCCACTAGGAGGGGGGAGGATGCACAAGACTGGGCTGGTGAGGCTGCTGGGTCTGCATGGAAATCTAACTTTGACTCATGGTCAACTAGGCAGGGCAGAGGAGGTGGCAGGAGGGAGAAAGCGCCTTCAGCTTATCATGGATGCGAAGCCGAAAAACGTGGCCGCTTGGCTTTCTCCACTGCCTGTGGCCGGGAGCAGGGGTCAGGGCCTCAGTGCCAGGACGGGGCCAGGGGTCTGCTGCCCCCTCCCTCCCAGCAGTCCACAGGGCCTCAGACTTGGGGCGGCTGAAAGTGCTGAGGGTCAGGCCCCTGGCCCAGGCCAGGTTCCTAAGAGGAAAGTCGAGTGGGAGGCTGGGGGCCTGGAAAACATGGGCATGGCCCATGGTGTCCCGAGGTGGGGACGGGGCAGGGGTGCCCTGTCATGTGGCCCAGGAGATGGCCGCACTGTGCTCCTTGGCCTTCATGCGGAGGGCCGCGATGCTTGAGGTCTTGCGGTCCGGCTCGCCATTGAGCTCGTAGCCATTGAGGCCTGGGCTGAGGCTGGCTGCTCCAAACAGGCTGCCCATGTGCGTCTGGCCCATGTGACTGCCAGCCCCAGACACACTCAGGAAGTCGGTGACGCTGCTGGCCCCAGAGCCAGGGGGGTGGGCATGAGGGGACATGCAGGCAGGCACCGGGTCGCAGGGGACCACGCAGGCCGGCACTGGTGAGGCAGCCCCGTTGTTGCCAAGCCAGGACGGGTTCTGAATCTGGGAGAGGAAGGGAGAGAGGTCACCAGCTGGCGGGCAGGCGCGGTCTGGAAGGGGCTCGCCCCTTCCCCCAGAGCACCTGTCCCGTCACTGTCCATCCTTCCCATGGAGCCCCTCTTGAGCATTTAGCCTTCATGGACATCCAGATACCCCTGCGGGGGTGGCTTTTACACCTTGGCACCTCTGTTCCCAGGGCCAGGCTAGCAGCAGAGGGAAACTCAGTTCTAAGGAGCGACCTCAGGCTCCATCAAGGGTCCAGTGGAAGGGTGACACCCCAGCGACCCCCAGCTGGCTTCCTAATTTTAGACTCAGCTGTAGACTTGGCCTCCATCTGCGGATGGCAGCTGTGTCTCATTCACCTCCAGCTCCTCCCCAGGCCCCTCACATCCACAGGCACCTGAGCAAGGTGAGTGGACCTCCACTCGGAGAACTTTGGCATCACAGATTCCCTTGCGCCCCCACCAGTAGAAGGGAAGGTGGAGGGGTTGGGTAAGGTGGGCGGCAGGGGCCTAAACCTCTCAGAAACCACACGTAGTGGCTGAGGTTCCAGGGCCTGAACTAGGAGGCTTCGGAACTAACTCAGGATGGAAGGGGCTGCCTCAGGAGTGGACAGCCAGAGCCGAGGCCGGACCTCCTCATGCGAGGAGGGGGCGAGGGCATGAGCAGGGGTGAGCTGGCCATCGTATCTTCCATCAGTGCCACTGGGCTTCCCTTCCCTCCACAACGTTCACCTGGGGCTCCCATCCTCCTCTGCCCTCTAGGCACGTATAAGGAGGTAGAATTAGGGTATGGGGGAGATCCGGGAACTGCTCAGCTTATGCGCACAGGGTTCCTGGTAACCTGTTGTGGGCTGCTGCTGGCCTGCCCTCCTGCATGTGTCTGGAGCACACTCAAAGGAGGCATTTTAAAGCAGGGAGAAGGAGCTCAGCCCCAGTCCCAGAGGGAACCGCATTTCTCTCCGCGGTGCAGGGGAGTGGGGACCAGTTGGCCTCCATCACCCCGTCTCGGAAGAGGTCTGGGCACGCACTGTGTGGTGCTGTAGGTGAGGTGGGGGTAGGAGGGGGTGAACGGGGCCCTGTGTTGGTTTCTCGCTCCGGCTGTGCACTCAGGCGGCAGAGCTCAAAGCCAAGGAGCCAGCTAGAGTTCCATCCTGGGAGGACAGAGGGAAGCTGAGTTTAGGGAGGGAGAGGGGAGAAAGAGAATGGGAGAACACAGTGCGAGCTGATGCCGATGGCGCCTGTGTGAGACATCCCATATTCCTCAGCCTCACCTCCAGGCCTGTGCCCTGCCCCCCTGCCCCATGAATCCCGGGTTGTGGGAGAGCGAATGGAGGGCTGGTCTGGGTGGAGAGCCCAGAGACCATTTGCTAGCACAGAACCTGGTCAGGGAGAAGTAAAGGAGGCAGGGGCGCCCGTGCTACTGGCTGGCTGCTGGGCAGGCCTGGGCTTGGAGCTGAGGCGGAGGTCATGCCAGAATGAGGCCTGAGCAGGGAGGGAGCAGCCACCTCTGCTGGGCAGGCTGAGGGGGGTCAGGAGTGGACTTGGACTTGGCCAAAAACACATCTCTCCAGGCCTCCCAGGTGCCTGATGTGACTCAACACTGCTGTTCCCTTGCATCTCACACTGGAACAGGGGACTGGCTGACCGACACCCAGGGAAAATACTATGGGGGGAGGGGAGGACATGGCCCCAGAAGCTGAGTGCAGGCACACAAGCTTTTTGAAACTGTACAATTCACAAAATACTTTTGCACGATTGAATTTAGACCTTACAAACTGCCTGACAACGGAGCTGAGCAGATGCTTTTACCATGTCCAAGGTACAGGTGAAGAAACTGAGGCTCAGAGACTTGAGACTTCCCTGAAGTGAGAAAGACCTGGAGCTGGAAAGACAGCCTAAGTTCCCGGACTCGGAATCCCAAGCTCATTCCAACTTGGCCACGAGTCCTGGAGAGTTCAGAGCTCGCTTTTGGAAGAGACCCTCCGAGCGGTATCTGAGGGCCTGGTGGCCTTCTGCCTGCCTTGGTTCCGATGCCCACAGCAAAAGTGGCCAAAGCTAGTGGAGGAAAGAGCTGTTCTCACTGCCCTAACCTTCCCTTCCCTAAAGTTCAGCCAAGCCTGGTTCAATGATTAGTTGGATAGAGTAACCCTGGGCCTCCCACATTCTGGTATAAACAGGCACACCCCTGGAATGAGACGGAAGGGCAGCCTGCAGCCATAAGTCATCTCAGGGGACCTGGGCTCTCCTCCAAGGGGCTCATTCTCAGAGAACCAGGGGCTGAGGATCGGTGGCGGCAGCTCAGGGCGGGACTTACCTGGGCGTAGTTCTCAGCTCGGGTGAGAAGGGGCAGCTCATACGCAGTGGAGAAGTGGGTTCGAACCTGCTGCATCTGCCCAAAACGCTCCCGCTTCCTCCACTTGGCCCTTCGGTTCTGGAACCAGACCTACAAGATGAAGAAGCTGATGTCACCAGGGTGAGACGCCAGCCTGGAGGTCTCACTTTCAGGCAGTGCAAACTGTTCCCTTGAGCCCCCCACCAGTTGCAGTGTGTTTGGGAAGTGGTGGGGCCACACATAAATATCAACCTTGGTCTTTGTCCTCGAGAGCTGACAATCTAGAATCATCCACTCTGAGCTGGGCGTGACCCTGAGCCAGAACTTTATTTTCCTAAGCTTCAGAATCTAGAGCAGCCAAGTGTCACCACCTATGAAATAAGTCACTGGTCATCTTAGCAATCATCTAACCCACTGTGGGTCACAAACTCCTGTGGAGAAGCTGATAAAAGCTACAAACGCTCCTCCAGATATGTTCTCCTAGACACTCACGCACAGTTTTGCCACAGTGCTCCAAAAGGTTCATGGCTATCCAAGGCCTATTGGTCCAGATCCAGAATGCCTTCCTCCCTGCATCCTGTCTGCAGCCTTCTTGTTGGAAACAGTCTCCCAGCTCAAAACTTCCCTGTGTTAAAGGAAATGAGACCCTGTGGGAGAACGGGGGCTCTGCTGGGCAACAGAGGCAGTCAGGGAAGACTTCCTGGAGGAGGGACAGGAGCTGGGCCTTGAATGGTTGACTGAAAGGAGGAAAGCCAAGGCCTGGGTTTAGAAACAGCGAGGCATGCTCCAAAAGCCTAAAGAGGTCAATCTGAAGGAAGTAGTGGGAGAGAGAGAGACAGAGGCAGATCGCAGGGGGCCTTGAATGCCAAGTAAAGCGGTTTGCCCTTGGTGTTGTCCGTAGAAGCAGTCGCTTCAGCATCTTGTGTAGAAGAGTGGCCTGATGCTGAGAGGAAGCGGAGGCCCACCTGTCACGGAGCCCGGGTGGACGGGGTGTTGGCCTGATTGGGAGGGGAGGGGAGGTCTCTGAGTCAGCTGTGAGCACTGGGGTCTTTGGTGATGGGGAGTGTTGGGTCCTTTTCCTTTGCACAAGCATTTCTGGAAGGCAGAGAACTTTCCCAAGGCTCAGGAGCAAGCTGCCCTACCCCTGGCCCATGACTTAGGATCTGGAGAAGGGGCGATGGGGACGGGGTGGGTGAGAGAGGGAGAATGAGGAGGGATCAGCTTCCAGGCCGGGAATGGCTTTAGGCTGATTCAGAAATGGACCGTGGTGCTCCTCAGAGGGAGGCTTCTGCCATCTTGATATGCACCTGCCTGCTGGCTTTGCAGACTCAGATGCAAGTGGGCACACCTCAGACAGCACACTGCAGACTGGGAGAACAGAGCCATTACAACAGCCTCAGCTGTAGAGCCATAAAGAGCCTTGCCAGGCCCTTCCAGGCCCAGGCATCAAGAAAGCCAACTTTCCTGAGGGCTAGTCCCTGCTCTCCAGGTGGAAACACTTCTCCATCCATCACGATCAGTGCAGCTGCTGAGCTAAATATAGGAGTCAGCTCTCAAAATTCCTCTGCCTCAGAGCCTTTGAGCTTCCTAGGAACCACTGCAAGGAGGGGAGAAGGAGGCGTGGACATGCTTCCCCACAGACGCTGCCTGGCCACTTGGGGCATCCAGTGTAGCTGGCCAACAGACAGGCTCATAGAAGCACTGGCATTGCCAGCGGCCTCAGTTTCTGCGTGGCGAATGGTGCCTCATAGCCGCAGCTGGGGAGATAGATGGGAAATGCAGTCCAAAAATGTTTAGAGTATTTCCCATTTGTTTCTTTACAGCTCCTGACCTTTCTCACTGTCTTTTGCTAGAGGAAAGAGAAGTCAAAGAAGATGGGAATGTATCTCATGTTACTGTGAGGAGGGTGGGGGTGAGCAGGGGTGCAGGGGTGCGCGTTAGTGTGTTTCTCCACTCCTATACCAACTCACTTTCCCCTTCCTAATCCTAAGCGTGTGTGTGTGTGCACGAGTGTACCCACTAGTGTGGCTGCACGCATGTGCGTGTGTGTGCACACATTGACTGGGGGAGGAGAAGTCTCTTCCCCAGAAACGGACCCTCTCCCAAGCTTGGGGTCTCAGCCCCTGCCCTGGCCTCCCAGGGCCCCTTTTCCTCCAGGGATTCCTAGGGTCCAGGCCCTGGCCGCCCACTGGGAGCCAAGGGCAGATGGGGTCTCCTCTCTGCGCTGCTGAAATGGGATCCCTCTTTATCAGTGGCCTGGGATGGGAGACTGGGGCCAGGATGAGAGAATGAATCAGAGGAGCTTGTTTTCATTTCATGTTTAATTTCCTGCAGGCTTAGCTCCGTCTTTCCGCTCCTTCCTCAGCCTCCCAGGGTTTTCTGTGGGGAAAGCTGGGGGGAGGGGAGAAGCCACTGGAGGCGCGCAGAGAGATGGCTTCTCTTTTTCTTTTTGTCACTGTGACTGTTGGGGTTCCCCTTGTGTCTCTGTGGGTTCCAGGTCCGCATGGTGGGACCGTGGAAGTGGAAGAGGTCCCTGCAGGCTCTGGAACAGAGGATCCAGGGATGGGCGGGGAGGGACCCCGAAGAGGGAAGGAGGTGGCCAGCGCCTGGCAAAGGGGTCTAGAGTGGAGGGAGGAGCCGTGTGGGGGAGTGGAATGTGGGGCGCGGGCTCGCTGGAGCTGAGTGTGAGGGAGGAGGAGATGTGGGTTATCTGGGGAAGACAGATGACCAGGCGGGGGAGAGGCCAGCAGAGCTAGCACCGTCTTTGGAACAGGAGTGGAAGAAGGTCAGGCGGAGGGATTTATTTGAGGGCTGAAGATGGAAATGGTGAGAGGCGGGTGAGCGGCCGCTGGGAGCAGGGCTGCCCACCTCCTCCCTCCTTCTCCTGTTCCTTTGTCCTGGGGCCTTACCCTGTGTACCCAGCTCTGGCTCTTCTGCCCAGATACAGACATGAGCTAGGTGAGCCTGGCCGGTCCTCAATATCCTCCCCAGTAAATTGGAGGCAGCAAGGGTATCCCCACGACCCCTTCTACGCTCACGTCTGCAGGTTCTGAGGCTTGGAGTGTCCTTCCATTTCTGACCCCTGGTGCCCTAGGGGCTCTGAGAGCTCCCTTCCAGATGCCACACCAACCCCCAGGCCTGCTCCTGTGCCTCCAAGCTCTGCACCGCAGGCCTGTCTCCACTGTGCAGCCCCAGGAGGACGGCCAAACATGAGGTCCCCACTGTTCTCCCAGTCTGAATGTCACACCTCAGGACCACCCCGGCCTGGGCCTACTCAGCATAGGCCTCTCCCGAGGACCGGGCTGTGCAAGGAACCAACTGTCTTGGCGGAGGCCTCGCTAACCGCAGCCCATCTGGGGCCAGGGCGGGGTGGCCTCTGTCTTATTGTCTTCAGACACCAGCTGCAGAGACTGGAATCCCAGACAGCGGAGAGAGGCCCCTGCAGCCCCCTGGAGCAGGGCCAAACCCCAGGCTTCTTCCCAGGAAAAGTCCATCTTGGGGCCCCCGATGCCCCGTCCCTGTCCCTACCACCACTCTACTCCAGGCACCTGGTTTGCCACCAGCTGAGTATGGGCCCTGAACAAACACAGCAGAGGCAGGAAGGGGGTTCCATCACCACCCCCTTACCCCCCCCAGGGCACTGCCAGGCTTAGGGCTCAACCCTTCAAGTCTGACGCACATGAAGATCCCACCCACCCTGCTGCCTTTATACAAAGAAGAGCCTCTGAACAATCTGGCGTGTGTCCTGGTACAGCAAACTAAAGTCAAAGAAGCACTAGGCTGGGACTCAGGAGTCCTGCATTCCAGTCACGGCGCCGCTACTGAGTGGCTGCTGTTAACTTCAGGTTATGACTTCCCACCTATGGGCCTCTTCTTCCTCATCTATTAGATGGGAAGACGGGGTGATCATTTCCAGCACTACTGTTCTATAATTCTATGGTCCTCCTACTAGATGATAAGATATGCAGCACATCAGAGTTTCCCTTTCTGCCTTGGCTGCCAGGAAGCTCCAAGTTGAAGTTTGTGCTCAAAGGCAGGCAACCATGAACCTTAGCGTAAATTTTTTTAAACCACATTACCTCCGCATTTCATGCCATTGTTCTTGTTTTTAGATTGAACAAATAAATCTTTCATTGTAAGCTACCTCAACTCCATTTTGGAAGTAGGTATAAGTGTGTGTGTGCGCGTGCATGCGTGTGTGCATGTGTGTCTGCAGAGAACACTGTTTTAGTTGTATGATGGCAACTGAAAAATACTCTGTGTGCCTTTGTTTTCATGTTTTGTACTCGAAGTGTCATTCTTCTTTCAGTACTTAGTGAATTCTACTCCCGGGCACTCCCATATGTTTGTTAGGAAGCACACATGCAACCCACATATGCAAACACAAATATACACACATACTGCACAGAAAATGAACTGGTTTATCCTACACCAACACAGCACCTACCGGGCTGTCCCATAACCAGCCATGCCCCTTTCTCTACCTACACCGGTGGGTCCTCCCCAGTCCATTTGCTGGAGATCAGGCTAGATGCTAGGATTCCTGTCAAAACTCAGGCATATAAGGTCATGTGAGTGGCTGGTCCAAATTCAAATGAGATCTGGGTGTGTGAGGGCTTCCGGATTCACAGGAAACCCCAGCTGCCCTGTTGTCCTTCCTCAAACATTCATTAGGCACTGGAGGGGGATAAAATGGCAGCCTTGCCGGGTGCAGTGGCTCATGCCTGTAATCCCAGACTTTGGGAGGCTGAGTTGGGCCTGAGGTCAGGAGTTCAAGACCAGCCTGGCCAACATGGTGAAACCCCATCTCTACGAAACATACAAAAATTAGCCGGGTGTGGTGTGTACACCTGTAATCCTGGCTACTCGGGAGGCTGAGGCAGGATAATCGCTTGAACCCGGGAGGCAGAGGTTGCAGTGAGCCAAGATCGCACCACTGCATTCCAGCCTGGGTGACAGAAAAAGACTCTGTCAAAAAAAAAAAAGGCAACCTGGGCCGGGCATGGTGGCTCACACCTGTAATCCCAGCACACTTTGGAAGACCAAAGCGGGTGGATCACTTGAGGTCATGAGTTCAAGACCAGCTTGGCCAATATGGCGAAACCTCCGTCTCTATCAAAAAATACAAAAAATTAACTGGGTGTGGCAGCATATGCCTGTAGTCACAGCTACTAGGGAGGCTGAGGCATGAGAATCACTGGAACCCAGGAGGCGGAGGCTGCAGTGAGCCAAGATCACACCACTGCACTCCAACGTGGGTGACACAGTGAGACCCTGTCTCAAAAAAAAAAAAAAAAAAAAAAAAGGCAACCTGCCCTCAGGGAACTTACAGCAACTCAACCATGCAGCTCTTCAGCATCACTTCTGGTAGCTGCAGTTTCTGAACAGCTACATATTTACTGATCACCACTAGTCCTTTTCCACATTAGCCATTTTGGAGAAAAAGTTTGTAGACTCTATTAGAGATGCCTCTGCCTTCTTAAACAGAACATGGTTGTAACGGATGAACCTTTTACTGACGCCTTAGAACAAGGCTGCTGAAGATGCTTTCGTGAATTAATGCAAGAGTCCCCGGGGCCTGCTGAGGATGTCAGGGTTGGGGCATCTCTCTCCTTACATGGAGGGGCCCAGCCCACTGAGCTGTATGGCGCTTTGCTGATTAAAAAAAAAAAAAAAAAAAAAAAGATTCCTCTTTGTTCTAAAGCTGTTCATTTTTCTGGCCCACTGGAGAGGGAAAAACTGCTATATGGCAACACTTTATTTGCTATTTCCAACATGCTTTGGGTTGGAAAAGCAGACTGATTATGACATTTATTTTGTGTTAAATTGAAACTTAAACTTGAGTGTGTGAATTTTGTCGCCTGTATTTTGGCTACTCATGGGTCTTTTCTTTCTGATCCTTTCTTTGCTGTGAATTCATGCTGGTGGGGGAGACACAGCTCTCTGGACAGGGGTTGATTGATCCATGGATACTTATTTTTTAGCCTTGATGCTCTGCATTTGGCTTTCTCTAATTGGTGGGAATACAGGGATGAACAATCAGTGCTTGATCTCAAGGAAATCACAGTTTAGTGGAAGGGGACAAACGAGTAAAATAACTTAAGCCAGTCAAAAATCCTAGAAAGAAGACAAAATACGAGTTGGGCACAGTGTCTCATACCTATAATCCCAGCACTATGGGAGGCTGAGGTGAGGGATTACTTGAGGCCAGGAGTTTGAGGCCAATGTGGGCAACCTAGCAAGACCCCATCTCTACAAAAAAATAAAAAATCTTATCCCAGGCATGGTGGTGTATGCCTGTGGTCCCAGCTACTCAGGAAGCTGAGGTGGGAGGATCCCTTGAGCCCATGAAGTTAAGGCTACAGCGAGCCATGATCACACCACTGCACTCCACGCTGGGTGACAGAGAGAGACCCAGTCTCTTTAAAAAAAATAAACTAAAATACCCAGAAGATAAAATGGGCCCAGGCGTGGTGACTTATGCCTATAATTCTAGTACTTTGGGAGGCTGAGGTGGGAGGATCACTTTAGCCTAGGAGTTTGAGGCTGCAGTGAGCTATAATCATCTTATTGCACTCCAGCCTGGGTGACAGAATGAGACCCTGTCTCTAAAAAGAAAACAAACAAACAAAAAATTAAAGTTTTAAGAAGATAAAATAGGACAGTGTAGCAAAAAGTGAGCTGGTTTGGTTGTGTTATGTTGGGTTGGGTTGAGTGTGTCAGGCTCCATTGTGTTGTGTTGTGTTAGGTTGAGTTCCATTGGAATGTGTTATATTGGGTTGTGTTGGAATGGGTTGTGTTAGGTTTAGTATGTTGAGTCCCATTGTGTTGTGTTGGGTTGAGCTGAGTTCTACTGGGTTGTGTTGGGTTGGGCTGGGTTGAGTTCTATTGGGTTGCACTGAGTTGGATTGAGTGTGTCAGGTTCCATTGTGTTAGGGTGAGTTCCACTGGAGTGTGTTATATTGGGCTGTGTTATGTTGGAATGGGTTGAGTTGGGTTGAGTGTGTTGAGTTCTATTGTGTTGTGCTGGGTTGAGTTGAGTTCTATTGGGTTGGGTTGTGTTGTGTTGTGTTGGATTGCACTGAGTTGGGTTGAGTATGTTGAGTTCCATTGTGTTGTGTTGAGTTGAGTTCTATTGGGTTGTGTTCCATTGGGTTGCAGTGAGTTGGGTTGAGTGTGCTGGGTTCCACTGTATTGTACTGGGTGGGTGTTTTGGTTGTTGACTGGTAGTAGGGGGGGCTGCTGCTTTAGCCATGGTGGTCAGGAAGACCTGTCAGAGGAGGTATGAGTTGGGACCTGAAAAATGGAGGGGGAGGCAGCCATCTAGGCAGAAGGAAGAGCTAAACTGTTCTCTGTTTCTGCCCATTGTGATGCTGTAGACATTATCTTCATGTTTATCCTGTTTCCTGTCCAAGATATAGGCCTTCCAGAGCAGGGACCAGTAACCCTTCTCTGTGAAAAAGCCAGGATTCTCACACAGTGTAAAGCCCAGAAACAGCCAGCAGCAGCCTTCCTGCCCTTCTTCTGGGGGCCCTCCTTCCTTTGCCCCCTCCCACAGTACAGAAGCCCAATATTAAGGAGGATAAAAGCAGAGTTGCTCTAGTTGGGACAGGGGCATGAGGGGCATGCTAGGAGCCCCTACTCTCAGGCTCACAATGAACTGAGGTAAGGAAAGCCATGGTGTGGTTGGTGGGCAGTCAGGAGACCCCAGCTGCAGCCAAGAGCCCAGGGGCAGGCTCTGCTTTACCAGCCTCACTCCCAGGTGGCCCTCACTGACCTGCACACGGGCCTCGGTGAGGTCTGTCCTCATGGCCAGCTGTTCTCGTGCATACACGTCTGGGTAGTGGGTCTTCTGGAAGACCTTCTCCAGCTCCTCCAGCTGGTAGCTGGTGAAGGTGGTCCGGTTCCTCCGCTTCTTGCCCTTGTTGCTCTCCGAGTCGGCCTTCTCCAGTGGGCTGGGGAGGTCTGAGCTGGCCCGGTCCTGGGGCCCCTTCACCCCAGCCTCCTTGACACTCAGGTAGCTGCTGTCCATCCCCACAGTGTCAGAGTCGGGGGGTAACTCTGGCTCCCCCAGGGAGCTTTCTTTAGCTGAGGGGGGAGGAAACAAAGTCAGAAACCAATGGCTGAATGAAGCAAAAGAAGGGGGATGTTGGTTGGGGGGCACTTGGGTAGCCACCCCCTGCCTTTTTCCTCTTAAAGCTCATTGGATGCAAGGTCAGGAGACTTGGCTTCTAATTCTGGCTTGCCATTAACATGCTGTGTGACCTTGGGCAAATCTCTTCCCCTCTCTGAGCCTCTTTGCCACCATCTTAGACTAGGTCCCTTTCAGCACCAATGTTATGTGAACCCAAGTCAGTCAATCTGACTTCTGCGACCTTTAGTCCCCACCTCACTGACCCTGAGCTCCTCTCTCTAGAGGGATTCCCTTCATCAGGACTTTTCTGGGTCCCGAGAATTCTGACCTCAGTGCCATGGCCTCCCTGGGTGGAAGGGAAACTCATTCAGCAGCCATGTCTGGCCCAGTTGGGCTTGGGGTGAGGAGGACCCAGCACTGAGGCAGACAGGAGTGCCCCTCCTTTCCTGGCCTAGTCCCACCAGGAGTTCAGCAGGAGCTGGAGACTCTGCCCCAAGAGTCCAGTGCTGAGGGGTCAACACCTCCTTGCCCGCCCCTCAACCCTGCACGCTGGTCTCACCGATTGTTTAAGAGAAGGGTCTTTCTTCCTTGGGGGTGCACGGGATCGAGGCATGGGCCACATCTCCTGTTACAAGCAGCGCCTGCACATTGCTTACTGAGGCTGCCCAGGCACCTTCATCCCCAGCACGCTGACCCCGGGCCTGGGTGGGTGTACATGAGCACGGCTCCCAGCCACTGCATCTAGCAGATGGAAACCCCTGGCACATTCCTAGGAGCTCAGGACTGCAAGGACCAATCAACCCATACAGGTCAAGGAAGAAGAGGTGGAGGCTGGGGTGGGAGAGTGAGGCGGGAAGCCACTTTACCACCACACAGCCTGGTGAGCTTCCTGGGCAGACACACTCACCTCCTGGCAGAGGGTTTAGGACAGCAGTCCCTACCTTTTTGGCACCAGAAACTGGTTTTGTGGAAGATAATTTTTTCCATGGATGGAGGGGGTGGTGGTGGGGAATGGCTTGGGGATGAAACTGTTTCACCTCAAATCACCAGGCATCAGATTCTCGTAAGGAGCATGCAACCTAGATCCCTCGCATGCATGGTTCACAGTAGGATTCACGCTCCTGTGAGAATCTAATGGCATCAGTGACCTGAAAGGAGCCAGAACTTGCGGTAATGCTTGCTCACTTGCCGCTCACCTCCTGTGTGCTGCCCGGTTACTAACAGGCCATGGACCGGTACTGGTCCACAGCCTGCAGGCTAAGGACCCTCGTTTAGGGCATGGACTCTTTAGCCTTGCTATGAATCCTATGGCCGTGACTCCCCAGCTCTGTGCTCAGGAGAGCTTACCTAACCTTTGTGTGCCTCAGTTTCCCCCTGTATAAAATGGGGATGAAGATCCTTATAGGATCTTCCTCATAGGGTAGCTGTGGGAAATAAAGAGGCTAGAGTGCTAGCTAGGTAGTTTTGCCATTATTGATATTCACCTTTCTAGTCTGGACTTGCAAACCCACAGACCCTGTGAACATTAGAGGACCCTGGAGAAGTCCTCCAAGCATGCAGGCCCTTGGGCGCAGGAACATGTGCAGTGCGTGCACAGATGCCTAGGGAAGGGCAGCCAACTGGGTGTCTGCAGATGTGGGTGTGAGCAACTCGAGAGCCGCATTCCTTGTCTGTAACTTGGGGAAAAGGAACTTCTTGAGTGAAAGAACGAACACACTTCATAAGATGTGTGGGGAGCATTTGACACGACCTTTCGCATGCACAAGTTTTGATCATCACAACAAGCATGTGTGGTAGATGTGAGCATCAACCACGCTGACCCTCGGTTTCTTCTCCTGGAAATAGGTCCAGGGGATGGGCATTAAGCATCAGAATGATGCCTGTAGTCCAGGTCTTCTGACTCCATCCAGATCCTGAGGGCTGAGGCTTCAGACTCAGTCTTATCCCTGGCTTTCTGTGCACACTGGGAAAGCTGAGAGGAACATTTGGCCTGTGGCATTCTCACCTCCCTCTCCAAGGCATCAAGGAAAGGGCATAGAGGTGAGTGCCCAGAGCAGGCCTGGAAGCAGCTTCAGGAGGCTGCTCCTGAGGGCCACGGGCAGTGCAGACGCCATGGGGGTGCACGACTGGCCCAGCGGCATCATGCATGACACCGTGTGAGCCCAGGCACACGCAGACAGCCACAGCTTCACAGTATTCTGCAAACTGCAGCTGGCAGCTGGGCCAAGAGCTTTCAGCAAAGATATTTATCTTCCTGGCAGACAAATACATTTTATGTTTTAGGTTTTTGGGGTTTTTTTTCTTAAAGAAACCCCACCCAGCCTTACCAAAAATAACCATCCCTGTTTTGCAATGTCCTGGAAGCCAGATGAGGGGCTGAGGGAGGTGAGCACTGAGCCCTGAGCCCCGGTCCCCAGGCCCCATCTCACAGCCCCACGGACCCTTGCTGGGGATGGGGACCAGCCTGCACAGCAATGGGAGCTCCATGTTACAGGAACCTAGAGTTGGTACAGACCAGCCTGAACTCCTAGTTTTAACTGGGGAGAAACTGAGGCCAGAGAGAGAAGGGAACAAGCCCCAATTCTGGACAGAGCACAGCCTCTCAGCTCCTGGCCTGCCCTCTACTCCCTCCCCCGGGGTCTTAGGCCCTATTCCCAGGGAGAGAGGTAGGGGCAGAAGGAACCCAGGGGCCTCACATGACCAAGGCGTCCTGCTCTGCCCATCTTGTGGGGAGCAAGACCAGCCCCTGAGGATGAGGGAGTGAGGATGTGGCCTGGGGGCAGCCTCTCAGCACGGAGCCAGCTCTCGGCCTCTCAGGGGAAGTGGTAGAAGGTCCAGTCTTCATGGTGACAAGTAAGGGTCCAGTTTTGTCAACCTCTAGCTGCCCACTGAGACTAAGTGAACAGGCAGAGAGACAGAGGTGGTACAGCGTGTGCGAAGACCACCAGCCCAAGAGTTGGAAGCCCTGGCCTCGGCCCCCACTCTGCCTGGGACTTCAGATGACCCATTTCACCTCTGGAGTCTCACCTACAAATAGGGACAGCGGGGTGGCTGAGGGTCCTTCCTCCCTTGCTCACCAGCAGCCGGGACTGTCCCTGAGGACCTGGGGAGGGGAGGAGAGGGGCAGGGTGTGCCTGTGTTGGAGATGGAAGGAATTCAGGGAAGTGCTGCTCCTGGTTCCTCAAGGAAGAAGGCAGCAAGCCTTCTAACCTGTCTTGAGTCAGCTTGCTTTAAATCCTGAGGCCGGATTCCTCATTTAGACAACAAAGAAAAATTCCCCGAAGTTCTACGGCTCCACTCAACTGGTCAGAATGACAAGCGCGGCCCTCTCAGAGTCTCAGTCTTAAGACCCCAAGCTCAGGCCTCTATGTCCACTTCCCGCCACCCTGCCGCATCCCCACCCGGCGCTGGTTCCAGTCTAGCGTAGCAGGGAGCTCACTGCCCCTCGGACAGCTGGACCATTCGTCCTTAGACCCAGCCCATGTCTGTCTCCTGTAGGTCTGGCTCATTGGTTCCAGTTCTAACCTCCCAGCACCCTTCCCCATGACAGCCCTGTCCCTGCGGACATTGGGAGTATACTGCCACCCCTCTGAGTCTCCCTTCCTTCTGCAGTTCCCACTGCTGTTCCTCGGGCAGCCCTGCGTTTCTCCGGCCAGTGTGAGACAGAGGGCAGCAGGGAGTGGGGCCGGACCCTGGGCAAAGCCAGCAGATCGCTCTCCTGGGAGATGACCCCGGGCTAGCTAGAGAGTCAGGGTGGTGGCCGAAGGCCTGGGTGCTGGTCAGATCGGACTCCCTGCGAGGTGCCCTCCTCAACAAGATGGATGCTGAAAACAGAGGTCCCACAACTCAGGCTGATTGTTCCTGACCAAAGGAAACCACAGACCTTGGTCCCCCAAGTCCCCATCTCGGGTCCCTGCCTGGAATGTCCCTCCTTCCAACTGACCTCCAAGATCCAGTGAAGCACCAGCTCCTCCAAGAAGCCCTCCCAGATTGTGACTGTTTTCTGTCCTCTGCTCACCCTCTCTACTGAATGCCTGTGTTAGGTGACTCGTATCTCATCCAGTCCTGAATGTCCAGTTCCTCCTATACAATGTCAGTTCCCCAAGGGTTGGGGCTTCCTGCCATTTGTCCCTTCTCAGCCTGAGGCTCAGCACAGGATAGGTCAGGTGGCAGAGATGCAGTAAGAGGTTGCTGAGGAATAAATGAACAATTTCTGACAAACAAACATCACTGAGCTCTCGCTCTGTCCAGGTAACTGTGTGCACCTTTGGTGAGCCGATGTTCTACAAAGCATGTGCAGAAAATGTCTGTCGAGTAAATGAACCAACCGCCTCATATTCCTACCCACTGGGGAGAAAGTTGGGTGGGATACACTGAAAAGGGGCATGCAATGACAAATGCCACCATTCAAGGCTGACCGCACAAACAGCAGAGGTCACTGAAGGAGACAGGGGAGAAGAAAGACCCAGACAGACCTTGAGTGATGTCTCCATGCAGCGAGCAGGGGACAGAAGGAGAAGCAGAGACGGGCTTCATGGGGGCGGCTCCAGAAGTGAAACCAAGGTACAGAAACCCAGTCCAGGATCTGCCAGGAACTGGCTCCACACCCACCCTGCAGCCACACTGGGGTAGGAAGACCACCAGGGAGCTCTCAGTTTGCCTGGATGCTGGGCAAGCCTTCTTCAGAGCCTTGGGGCACCTTGTGCTGGCATGAGGCTGAGCAGCAACAGCGCCCAGCCTGGGCCCAGGCCACCCGCCAGGGGTTGGACTTCTCACAGCCTCCCTGGAGCAGCTCCTTGTGGACCTGGAAAGGCTCTATGCTGACACCCCTCCCATGATGGGTTTGTCCCAGGGCTGAGACTATGGGGTCCAAGACAATGTAGTCCCAATCTGCAGCTTCCCAGTCTTGATCTGGAAGTAAACCCCCGACTACTCAGAGCCATCAATCAAGTAGTGAACCTACATCACCAAGAGCCAATGCCTGCCCCACGGGGGGTGTTGTGCACGCAGTGTGGCCATCATGCTATCCAATGCTCTTCAAGCAATCCTGGGTCAGCATTATTGCCATAGACTGCTTTTGATGAAGCAGGAAGCATTCAGTTCAAGGTTATATTCTCAATCAGGAGCCACTGAGCCTTTCAACCTCTACTGGAACTCCCCCTGGGAGGACCCCCATACCTCTGGGAGCTGCGTATTTTAGCACTGGGAACCCCTGGCTGTTGGATTTCAGCTGGAGAAATGAATGAAGTGGAAAGCCTTGCTTCATTCCCTTAACCTCTACCCACCTGTCCTGGTTCAACCCAATGGCACCACTCTGGCCTGTTTCACCTTTTTAAAACAGGAAAACCCTTGAGAGATTTCTAAAGGTGACTAATTTTTCTTTTTTCTTTCTTTCTTTCTTTTTTTTTTTTTTTTTTTTTTTGGCTGTGATTTAAAGAATGACCTTCTAGAGTCATTTTAGGGAGAGGGTGCTGGCAGCATCTGTGTGCACAGATGTAAACCCGGGGGCACGTAGCACAAGTCTGCAGTTGCGAGTGGATATGGGGAGCATATGTGTATTTGCTTGTAGATAGGTTTGTGGAGTGTGCATGCTTGTGTGGTCAAGTGCAGGCACACAAGTGGGATGTGTGTGCCCGTGGGAATGTGGGTGGTTGTGTGTGGGTGCAGATCCGCATGGATGGGGGCGGACATGGGTGGTGTGGACCTGCGTGGAGCTGTGCACAGGCCCATGCATATGGCGTACGGGGTCTCAGTCATTTTATCCTCCATGGTTTTGATTACATCTATTTTTCCTCCAAACATCTGCTTTGTGGGGGACATGCCACTCACTCTGTTCTTGGGTGAGCTGGCCCCACACACCCTGTGGCGGAGTGCACACAACGATGTAATCTCCTTAAAAAAAACAGGCCAGCGTGAGGCCCTTTCATGCTATTGAAAGGGCACTGACTAAACCCACTGCTGTCCAAACAGTCCTGTGGGGGTGAGGGCGGAGGTTAAAGGTTAGCCATTGATCACGTCCCCACCCTACCTCATCCGCCACTGGGGTCTGTCCAGAGCTCAACTTGGATGTCGCTAATTTAGCTCCAGTCCCAATAAATAATGCCAAAAGGGTAGTAGTGACTGGGCTTAGATTTCAGCACACATGCACGGGGCACAGCTGTCTGCAGAGACAAACAGTGTCCCGGCCCTCAAGGGGCTGCCAGTCTTCAGCAGAAGGTGTGGTGGAAATGGCAGTCCTCAGGCTAGCCAGTGGCACAGGCCATCCTGCTCACCCACAGCCACCAACCCAAGCCCTGAAATGCTCTTGACATAAGGAAAGTCTGAGAAACTGCCCCAGACTAGAGGAGGCCAAGGAGGCATGAGGACTAAGTGTCATCAATGTGTTCCAGGTGGGATGCTGGAACCGTAAAAGGACATTGGGGGAAGCCAGTGAAATCTGAATAAAGTGTGGAGTGTAGTTAATAGTAATATTTAACAAAAAGCGGGCAAAATATTCTAGCAGACACTTAAGATGATATGCAGGGAGAAAATAAGCATGAAAGATGCTCAACCTCATTACCCGCTATGGAAATGCAAATTAAAAGCACAATGAGATACCACTATGTGCCTATCACAGTGGGAATAAGAAGACTTGACGATGCCAAGTTACGGCGATGTGTGGAGCACCCGGAACTCCCATCCCTCACGGCGGAAACACCTGGGCGATGTCTTATCTAGTTAAACTAACACTGACCTCATGACCCAGCAATCCCACTGCTAGGTATTTACCCTACAGAAATAATGACTTATTTTAAGAGGAGAGGAGTCCAAACCCATAGGCAAATGTCTGCAGCAGCTCTATTCAGAATCACCCCAAAATGGAAACGCCCCAAGTGTCTTTTGACAGGGGAATGGAAACGCAAGCTGTGGTCCATCCAGGCCACGGATCGACTCCACAGTGAAAAGAAAGAACTGTTGACAAACAATGACATGGATGAATCTCAAGGGTGGCCTTAGGGTCTGTAAATGAAGCCAGTCGCAAATTTACATAAAGGGCAACTTCACTCAGCTGGCACATGAATTCTGGGAAAGGCAAAACTACGGGAACTCTAGGCAACAGATCGCTGGTTGCCAGGCACAGCAGGAGGGAGAAAGTTTGTCCACAAGGGGCTTGCACTGCTGCGATGGAACTATTCTGTATCATGACTGTGGCAGTGAATACATGAATCTATACATAAGTGTGTTAAAACTCATAAAAGTGTACACCAAAAAATGTTTTACAGCTGGGCACAGTGGCTTGCGCCTGTAATCCTAGCACTTTCAGAGGCAGAGGCGGGTGGCGGATCACCTGAGGTCAGGAGTTTGAGACCAGCCTGGCCAACATGGTGAAACCCTGTCTCTACTGAAAATACAAAAATTCACCGGGCATGGTGGCAGCCGCCAATAATCTCAGCTACTTGGGAGGGTGAGGCAGGAGAATCGCTTGAACACGGGAGGCGCAGGTTGCACTGAGCTGAGATCATGCCATTGCACTTTAGCCTGGGCAACAAGAACGAAACTCCGTCTCAAAAAAAAATTATTCTAAATTAATAATGGTAAGATTTCACTAGAGAGAAAGTTCATCATGTCATTGTTTAATATTTAGGAAAACCGACAGTAATAAAAATATTCAACAATAGGGGATTGGTTAAATAAAGGATGATATTTCCATAAATGGAAGATCCTTCCCGATAGTCTTTATTCTGCAGGCTATTTCTTTTTTTTTGAGACAGAGTCCCGCTTTGTCACCAAAGCTGGAGTGCAGTGGTTCGATCTCAGCTCACTGCAACCTCATTTCCTAGGTTCAAGTGATTCTCAGGCCTCAGTTTCCTGAGTAGTGGGACTACAGGCATGGGCCACTACACCCCGCTAATTTCTGTATTTTTAGTAGAGACGGGGTTTCCTCATGTTGCCCAGGCTGGTCTTGAACTCCTGGCCTCAAATGATCCACTCGTCTTGGCCTCCCAAAGTGCTGGGATTACAGGCATGGACCACCGCGCCAATATTATGTATTTATTTGTTCTTCTGTTTTCCCTTTGTTTATTGTCTCTCTCTCTCCCTCCCATGGAGCAGGGAATATATCTGAGCATGTGTGCTTTGTTTACCCTGCTATGTAACACCTAGTAGCATAGCTGGCGTGCAGTAGATGCTCAGTAAACATTTGATGAACAAATGAATGAAATTGATGCTAAGAAAGTATAGTGTTTTAACACATGCAAAGATGTTCAATTTATATCAAATAAATCTCATTTTGACCAAAAAAGAGGAAGGGAGTGGAGCATTTGTCCTCAGAAAACACTACAAGTTTCCAGAAGTGGCAATATGGATCTATGGGTTAATTTTGGTTTATTTATTTATTTATTTATTTTTGTCGGGGGCAGGGGGGCTGGTCCGAATTAATTTTCTATTTGTTCTCCCAGGAAGAGGTTGAAACGTTACCTGAAACCAGTGATTAGAATCCTGGATGGTGCATGCTCTGAGAGCAGGCTGGGCTCTGTGCTGTGGGATTATGGGAAGCAAGAGACAAGCACCACTTGGAAAGGGCTGGAGGAAGGTTAGGGAAGCTTCCGAGAAAGGCCCTTTCTTCGCTGTGGGGATTGGCCACCGTCGTCACAAACTGGGCCCCTGCAACTCAGACCTCTGGACCATGATGGATCCCAGTGACGCTCAGGGTGATGCTCAGTCCCGACCTGCTGAGGGGTTTCTCCACCTTCAGGCTCACCACCCTCAAATACAACCAGAGAGTGTCTAAAACATACACAGCCAGTCACGTCATGGCCTTCTCTGTAGCCTTTCACTGGCTCCCAGATCCCTCCTTAGAATGGCCAGAAATAATACAGGAGACTCGGTTAAACTGGGATTTTAGATAAACTGTGAATACTTTAAACAATATAAGTATATCCCAAATATGGCACAAGAAATACTTACCCTACAAATTATTATTTCAAATGCAGATTTGACTGAGCAACCTGGTTTTGTTGTTTGCTTGCTTGCTTTTTGCTAAATCTGCCAACCCTGTACATCAGGCGTATGAGGCATTCAGGGTCCCGAAGGCAGGACTGGTCCCACCTGACTCATGGACTTACACCCCAGCCTTCCATCGAGCTTGAGTCTCACAGACCTGCTTCCACTCCGCAGCGCACTGCACGAGCGACTTCAGGCTTCCGCACTCCTGCGGGCACCCTTCCTTCTACCTACCACGTCTCTCTGCCGCTCCTGTCTGTGGCTAACTACTACTTTCACCCAGATAGCTTTCTCTGTAACTTTTGTGACTTTTCTTTCCCCTTACAAATAGTAATCTATGTTCTGTATGGAAGATTTTTAAAAAATCAAGACAGACCAAAAGAAAATCACACACACACACACACACACACACACACACACACACACAGAACACATTACTTTGTAAACTTTTTTTTTTTTTTTTTTTTTCAGATAGAGTCTCACTTTTGTCTCCCAGGTTGGAGCGCAGTGCTGCCATCTTGGCTCAGTGCAACCTCCACCTCCTGGGTTCAAGCTATTCTCCTGCCTCAGCCTCCCGAGTAGCTGGGATTACAGGCGCCAGCCACACCTGGCTAATTTTTGTACTTTTAGTAGAGACGGGGTTTTGCCATGTTGGTCAGGCTGGTCTTGAACTCCTGACTTCAGGTGATCTGCCTTAGTGAAAACAATGGCTGTTTTATTTAATCCATCCTCTTCTGTTGGGCTCACAGGTTTCTACTTGTTTGAAATCATAGCAGGTCTCTGATTTAAATCTTTCGATACATGCATGGCGATTCCCTTAGAAGAAGCTCCAAGACCTAGAAATATGGGGTTCAATTTTCCACACATCTGAGGGGCTCTGGGAAACATGGCCAAGCTGTCTTCCAGAAACATGTAATGTCCTCAGCTGCCGCAGTGTCCGCTCCCAATAATGGTCATTAGAGTGTCATTTTGGTCATTTTTAAATCTTTGCCAGCATGATGGATGAAAGTGAGATCTTGCCTTTCCTTTTTTTTTTTTTTCTTTTTTTTTTTTTAACTATGGAACTTTTTATTTTTTGTATTTCTTCTGCTGTGAATTCCTCTCCTAGGCTTTCGAGGCTCAGCCAAGGGTCACCTTTCTTCCTCCCTGACCACCCTTGCCTCTTAAACACTGAATCCTCCGCTTTACAGCAGCAGCTCATGGGCCTTCTCCCTCCCTAGACTGTGAGCTGATCAGAGTGGGCCTTCCAGATGTACTGCTGGGGTCTGGAGCTGGGGCCTTCGCCTGCTGTGAGTAAGGGCTCAGGACACACCGCTGGAATTAATGCAAACGCCCGTGTGTGCCTGGGTTGGGGGAGGCTCCTCTGGGCTCCCTCTGCCTCTGGTATGGCTGGGGCAGCTCTGCAGGGTGGCCAGTGTGTCTGCAGGAAAAGGCCCCAGGCCCCGCAGCTGGGCTCCAGACGCAGAAGGGCCTTGGTCCGCTACACACACTGCTTGTGTCGGGAGGCTGCTGCATGGAGTTGGAAGAAGGGACCTTGCAGGATGAGGGGGGTCGAGGAAACCAGCCACAGCGCAGGGCAGGAAGGACCAAGGGTGACCCTGGCAGCTCCCTGACCCTGGACAAACCTCTTGGCTTCTGTTTCCTCAGTTCAACAACATTGCATGAATTCCTGCCAGGGAGGAGTATGAGAAAATAAAGGGGCACAGCCCCGCGGGAAGCCAAGACTGAAGAGGAGTCCCCGGCCCTGGCTGCTTACCCAGAAGGCTAAGCGTTCAGGTTCCAGGGCCCAACTCCCAGCAGGCCAAGATCAAGACTGCAGTTGCGCATGCTGGCCACCAGGAGGCACTGCAGTTCCAATAAAGTCACTGGACGGAAGGTGGTGATCCTGGGGCCCCACTGCCTGATGAGGTTTCTAGAAGTTTGTTTGAAGACCCAGGTCCTAGCTGGGAGGATTTGCCACTCAAGCAGTAATTCAGCCCTACTATGCGTCTGCCACCGTCCCAGCACTACAAGGGACAAAGAGATGGATGGGGCCAGTCGCTGGCCTTCCTTGCAGCAGTCTTCCCTCCCTAGTTCTGGGTATTTTCACATTCCTGCCCATTCCAGTCCCCTCCGAATTCCCACACGGTGGCCCTGGCATCCTCATTGGACAGATGGGCAAAGTGAGGCGCTGAGAGGAGGGACCCGTGAGTGTCACCAGCGACTGAGTAACAGACAGGCTGAGACCTGGGCTCTTTTCCATTCCCTAAGTGGTCCCCCTTTGGAGACCCATGGGGATTCCTTGGCCCTCCAGGGAAGATGGCACCCAGTGGGTGCTCAGGAAACTGACTAACTTACAAAAGCCTTTGCCTTGCAAAAGCTCCCCAGGACACCCCTGTAGTTTGGCCCAGCGGCTCTCCATGTGGCTGGCAGACTTGTTACCAGCTTCCCTGTGGGTTCTTCCTGAGGCAGGCATCTGCCAAGGCAGGGTCTGCAGCCCCCTCCTCCATCGCTCCACCCTCACACAGAAGCTCTCTCAGTTCTTCCCTCAATGGCAGGGGTTGTGGTTGGGGACTGTCTTTCTCTTAGTCCAGAGATGGAGTGGGCTTCCCAGAGTCCAGGAAGGAAAAGGGATTAATGCTGGGCTCTCTCTCTCTCACACACACACACACACCAAAAAAAAACCAGGAACTGGGCTTTGTACTTTACAAAGTACTAGGGCATCTATTATGCCACCAGTAGAGTTCCAGCCTCTTTACAACCATCAGGTTTCCATTTTGCAGCCCCAGAAACTGAGGCCAGAGGGGTAAATGCCTTGCTGAGAATCAATAACTGTTAAGAAGGTCCAGGGGTGGTGGATCATCCCTGTAATCCCAAAATGTTGGGAGGCCGAGGTGGGAGGGTCACTTGAGCCCAGAGTTCCATCTAGCCTGGGTTACAGAGGGAGACCTGTCTCAAAAAAAAAAAAGAAAGAAAAGAAAAGAAAAAAAACCAAAAAACTGGTAAGAGGCAGAGCTGAAACTTGGACTCCAGGCCTGGGGCATGCCCGCTGGGCCCTCCTGGGATGGATGCTGTGGGTGGGACTGGGACAGGCAAACAGGAGACAGGGTCGAGGAGGAAGGCAGGAAGATGGAGAAGTCACAGGAGAATGGCTGCTCTCAGCTGCCTTGAGAGATTGGCCCCCTCGCAACCACCTTCAGGGCTGCCCCTGATCAAACTGCCCTGCTGAAGATCAACTTCATTGACCATCTGGGACCTCAGATGTGGACCAGTGCCTTGTTTCAGGGCCTACACACACTGAAGTACTTAGAGGCAAAGAGGCATATGTCTGCAACTTATTCTTTTCTTTCTTTCTTTTTTCTTTTCTTTCTTTCCTTTTTTTTTTTTTTTTTTTTTGAGATGAAGACTTGCTCTGTCGTACAGGCTGGAGTGCAGTGGCACAATCTTGGCTAACTGCAAACTCCCCGTCCCGGGTTCAAGTGATTATCCTGTTTCAGCCTCCCGAGTAGTTGGGATTACAGGTGCACACCACCATGCCTGGCTAATTTTTGTATTTTTAGTAGAGTCGGGGTTTTACTATGTTGGCCAGGCTGGTCTCGAACTCCTGACCTCAGGTGATCCACCTGCCTCAGCCTCCCAAAGTGCTGGAATTACAGGCATGAGCCACTGTGCCCAGCCTGCAACTTACTGTTAAATGATTCAGCTGTATATGGTATGCATGTACATCTATACATACATAAACAGAGCATATACACAGAGAGAGAGACAGAGAGAGACCCAGAGAGACCGAAAATGACAATGCAAATATGGCAAAACATCACCATTTGGGGAGTCAGCATAAAAGGCATCTGGGAATTCTTTGTAGTCCATTTGTAACTTTTCTCTAAGTGTAATATTATATCAAAATAAAAGGTTTTTTAAAAGCAAAGGTATGTGGACTAATGGAAAGAAGGCACCTTCCCTAGGAAGTCCTCTTGTGAAGCTGGCATTTGTAATCATTTAACAGGACCTGGACAAGTTACCTAGCAACCTCCCCGCCTTCCCCTCATCACCACCACCGTTCACAGTTCTACAAGGGGCCTTGTATGTTGCAATAAAAATCCCAAGACAAATGCCAACTCTGGGAGCACACCTTGCTCGCCAGCCCTCTGGAAGCCCTCACTTCCACGGAAGCCATTGTGACCCAATGAGAACACGGGGCTCCTTTGAGCAGCTCTTCTGAGAGCTGTAGGAGGCCAAGGTCAAGCTACTGTTGGAACTTCAAAGTTTGAAAAGTACTTTAATTTTTGAGTCTACTGTAATTTCAACTGTCCTACAGTTAGTCCAAATGAGTAAAGTTTCCTTGTATTAAAAAAAAAAAATGGTGGAAAGAAAGAACTATCCTTAGGACCTCTGTCCAGCCCTCAGCCCCCATGGCCCCTCTGCCAAGGCCTGGGTCCCCTCCACCCCCCAGCTTGTCTCTGGAATTTGTCTTTCCTGTTCTCTCCCCCACCGTGTCTTGCTTCACTGATTCATTCATTGGGCACCTCGTCAGAGCTTCCCTTAGGAATCATGGCCTAGGGGAAGAGATGGACGAGGGACAAGCATGGTCAAGTGTTCCAGGCTCTACAGGGCAAGAGTTTAGTTTCCCAGACATGGCAGGGCCCACAGGAAGGAGCGGTCGGTTTCCATTGAAAAGGTCAGAGAAGGCTTCCATGATGGAGTGGCTCTTGAATTGGGTCTTGCCAGCCAAGGAGGACTCAGCAAGGCATGTTGCATTTTATGGTAAAACAAGATACCAAGATACCATCCCCCCACCCCAAATAGGGCAAATCCCAAATTACCAAGGGAGAAGCCTTAGACAGCGGCTCTCCAACCAGGGCCGATGACAACCATGACAGCAATAATGTAATGCCTTGTATTCATGTTGCGACCCACCCACTATCTCCTCTGACCCTCTATCCCATGAGGTCAGTGTTGGTATCTCCATTTCACAGATGAGAAAACTGAGGTCCAGTGAAGATGAATGACTTGCTCAAGATCACGTAGCTAGGAGGGGCAGACCAGATGGTCCCATGCCAAGCCCACTGCCTCTCAAGGTGGTGACGAATCATCTTTCTAACATGGAGGACTCCTGGCGGGATCGGGCAGGCTTCATCTTGTCCTAAGGGGGCACCGCTGAGCCACTAGGGTCATTTCTATCTCAAAGGACTGGGGTAAACCAAGCTTCAGGGTCTCCGTGAGAAGCCCACGTGTGATCTAACGCTTGGAGATCACTTTCTGATGTCTCCTGGGGTGGGACAGGTGTTCTGGCTTTAGTCCGGGCTCTAAGTGCCCCTGTCAGCTTCTCTCCCCAAGGAGGCTAGAAGTTTCCCAGCTCCTCGTCCCATCCCCAAGCTCCATCTCATGGCGTGGGTGGCTGGATGAGACCCTGTCCCCTGCAGGACCCACTGCCAGAGAAGCAGAGTCTCCTATGCTCTCCCCTATCCCAGCAATACATCTCCAGGGCTCAGAGACCCCACGGGACCAGACCCTCCCTTCACAGCCAAGATGCGGAGGCCCAGAGCAAGGTCATACTGCCTGATAATGGAAGGGCCAAGACTGGAACCCTGCACCTCCCACGTCCAGCCCTGTGGTCTGTCTGCCCATTGTCCCTCTCAACAACCCTAAACCATGTGGCCCTGGGCGTGTCCCGAGACATCTCTCACTTAATTCCCCCAAGCCTCTGTTTCCCTTCTGTAGCAGAAAGAATCCTGCAGCTCCACCACCTTCACCAAGACACTGTAATATCGCTTTCGTCTGGAGGCAGGCGAGACGGAGAGGCTCAGATCCTGCACGAGGTGAAATGAAATGAATAAGTCTTTGGGGTAGGACAGGCCTTGGCTTGGCCCCTGGTTCTGCCACTTATTTGCTACATTCATTCATTCAACAGCATTCCTGGAGCATCAGCTATGCGCTGGGCACAGTTCCGGGTGGTGAAAATACAGAGCCCAGTAAAACACAGTCCCTCCCTTCAAATGGCTTGCCTTGGTGACAGGGGCTGTGATTACAGTGCAGGGTGGTGACCAGGGCGGGGCACCTAGCCCAGCCTTGGGGCGAATCCAGGTCTCTGTAGAGGAGGGGTTTTGAGGCAGCGATGTGGTTGGAGAGGTCTGTTGAAGCTGTGTTTAGCTAACGTGTCACATACGACTAGGGAATGCCAGTTTCCCCCATGAAAGAAATGGGGGCAGAGACTAAAGGAGATTATTAAGGAGGCTCCCAAGTCACCCTGTGGTTCTGCCACAGAAGGGTATCCTTGGAAAAGTGACTTGACCTTTGTGTGCCTCAGTTTCCTCATCTGTAAGATGAGGCTGAGAACATTCACAGCCCAGAATGACTGAGGTCTGACTGAAGTAGAGTGCAAGACGGCATATCCCCTGCCCCACACACGGCACCCACTCTATCAATGGGATGCCGCCACGATATATGAATACAGTTATGATTTGGGGATGAATTTGGCCGTGGCAGCTGACAGCCAGGGCAATGTCACTCAGCCTGCAACTGTGTCATCCCCACTCGCTTCCTTCCCCAGGTGCATCCTCTCCAGTTCAGGTTTCCTGAGCAGCAGCTCCCAGAATGACATTTATGAACTATAAACCTCTGTCAAAAGTAGCTCCCAGGGTCCCTTTCAGTGAAGGGCCCATTTCACATACATATAACAGAGACTATAAATGGGGTGAAACACTGGCAACTGCTGTAAAAATCAAATGTTAAATGTACATTTATTTGGTTATATAGACTTAAAAAACTTTTAAAGAGTGGAATCGTGGCAGCCTCTGCCTTTAGACTGTGCCCTCGCCAAGGGCAGGGGAGGGGTGTTACGAGGCAGTGTTCGTTATCCCTTGCCCTGCCTGGTGTCGGTGTCTGGAACCCAACAAGCATGTGCTGAATTGAACTAATCTTAAACAACTGAATTTCTTTCTTTCTTTCTTTTTTGGAGATGGAGTCTTGCTCTGCTGCCCAGGCTGAAGTGCAGTGGCGTGATCTCGGCTCACTGCACTTCCGGGTTCAAGCAATTCTCCTGCCTCAGCCTCCCGAGTAGCTGAGACTACAGGCACACGCAGCCATGCCCGGCTAATTTTTTGTATTTTAGTAGAGACAGGGTTTCACTGTTGTTGCCCAGGCTGGTCTCGAACTCCTGAGCTCAGGCAATCTGCCTGCCTCGGCCTCCCACAGTGCTAGGATTACAGGCATGAGTCACTGCGCCTGGCCAAACAGTTGAATTTCTTAGCCTGCAGAAGCAGCATATGATCCCAGAAAGAATGTGCTGCTTTCGCCAACATCAAATCTTTTCTTTCTCAAATATGCTCATTCTTTTATTTTTATTTATGTATTTATTTATTGAGATGGAGTCTCGCTCTGTCACCCAGGCTGGAGTGCATTGATGCCATCTCAGTTTACTGCAACCTCTGCCCCCCGGGGTTCAAGCCATTCTCCTGCCTCAGCCTCCTGAGTAGCTGGGGTTACAGGCACCTGCCACTGCACCTGGCTACTTTTTGTACTTTTAGTAGAGACAGGGTTTCACCATCTTGGCCAGGCTAGTCTTGAACTCCTGACCTCGAGATCCACCCACCTCAGTCTCCCAAAGTGCTGGGATTACAGGTGTGAGCCACCTCACCTGGCCCAAATGTACTCATTCTAATCTAGAGAATCACTTACAAACTGAAAAAGCAACAAGGCTTTTCTCCCCATGGATGAGAAGGGGAAAGTAATGGCTCAATTAATTACAGGCTTTTTTTTTTTTTTCTGTTGCCTAGGCTGGCGCACAGTGGTATAATCACAGCTCACTGCAGCCTCAACCTCCTGGGCTCAAGCAATCCTCCCTCCTCAGCCTCCTGAGTAGCTGGTACTAAGGGCACACAACACCACACCCGGCTAATTTAATTTTGTTTTGTTTTGTTTTTTGTAGAGACGAGGTGTCACTATGTTGCCCAGGCTGGTCTCAGACTCCTGGATTCAAGCAATTCTCCCATCTCAGCCTCCTAAAGTGCTGGAATACAGGCATGAGCCACCATGCCCAGTCCTAGTTTGTATTTTAAGAAAGTCATCAACTTCCTTAAAGATGATATGAATGGAAAAGACTTTTCAATATTTGCTTTTTAAAAAATCCCACATTTACAACTATAAAATAGTTAACAATTCAAAATATCTAAAGGATAATTATATCTAAGTTTTGGTTAGCGTTTTTGTATAAATGGCTGGGATTTGGAGTAGATGGGTTCCAAGGATTTTGCCTATCACATATAGTAAGGATAAAATATAAATAATCAATATTTCAGCATTCACAATTAACATGTTAGTTAAAAATGGTTCTTTTGGCCCTGCAGGGTAGCTTGTGCCTGTAATCCCAGCATTTTGGGAAGCCAAGATGGGCAGACTGCTTGAGCTCAGGAGTTTGAGACCTGCCTGGGCAACAAAGTAAAACTCCCATCTCTACAAAAAAAAAGTAAAAATTAGCTGGGCGCGGTGGCACAAGCCTGTAGTCCCAGTTACTCAGAAGGCTGAGGCAGGAGAATGGCTTGAGCCCAGGAGATTGTGGCTGCAGTGGACCACGATTTAGCCATTGCCTTCCATCCTGGGTGATAGTGACACCCTGTCTGAGGGAGGGAGGGAGGGAGGGAGGGAGGGAAGGAGGGAAGGAAGGAAGGAAGGAAGGAAGGAAGGAAGGAAGGAAGGAAGGAAGGAAGGAAGGAAGGAAGGAAGGAAGGGGGGAGGGAAGGAAGGAAGGAAGGAAGGAAGAGGGGAGGGAGGGAAGGAAGGAAGGAAAGAAGGAAGGAAGGAAGGAAGGAAATGGTTTTTTCATTGACTTCTGCTCATCTGAACAAAATAAAAAATTCAAATAAGTCTCTGCTTTAAAATCTGTGGTGTGGCCGGGTGCAGTGCCTCACACTTGTAATCCCAGCACTATGGGAGGCTGAGGTGGGCGGATCACCTGAGGTCAGGAGTTCGAGACCAACCTGGCCAACATGGCAAAAGCCCATCTTAAAAAAAGAAAAAAAATAAAATAAAATACATGGTGTGTCCCTTCTGCCAAGAAAACCTTAATCCACAGCCAACGTGAGACAAATACATCTCTTTTCCACCTGTTACTACTTCTCGGGAGGATGGATCCCCTGCAACAGGATGGATCTCCTGAGAATATACTTTGTGTAGCACAAAACTGGACTCTGTGGAATTTTCTCTCACGGGGCTAAATCCTGGGGGACACATTAGTACAGCAGGGGTTGGGCACATGTGTTCCCTGAGGAGGCCTGGCCCTCACTGTCCACCTGCCACATGGTACGAGCGATGTTTCCAAACTGGCCTCTTGTCCCTGGCCTTGCCGACGCTGGGCAAGTGAGAGGCTATTGCTCGTTCTGTTTAGAAGGGTTTGTCTCCTCCTTCTTCATCCACAGGAGCTGCTCCCACACATCACGTGCGGGTCCTGGGCTGGGCTGGCCTTGTTCTCAGGATGGCTCTGGAGGAAGGAGGGAGTGGGGTCTGGGGGGTCGGGGGACGTGGTCATCATTTCGGTAGATGAGCGAAGATGGTGTGGTACACGTACAGCATGTGGTGTGCCGAAAACCCTCCCAGTGCGCCCCTCCACAGTTCACAGAGCTCTCACATGCTGGTTGAGTCTGATGGGCACATAGGCATGAGAGCGTCCAGGCAGGGGAGTGAAGAGGAAAAAGGCTCTTTGGCTTCAGGAAATCTGGGTTCAATTCACAGCGGGACACCTCACCTTCCTCACCTGCGAATTGAGGATACTAGTATCCCCCAATGGGTCTCCGTGAAAAGTCTCAGTCCAGGTCCGGCCCAGGGCAATGCCCACCGGGTGCTTTCTTAATTGCACGTGGGCACGCTGGGGCCCAGGGAGGGTGCAGAGCCTGCCTAACATTCCCTGAGCCCGATTCTCTGTGCCCAGCCCTGTGCTGATCAGAGAGGAACACAACACAACCACTGCCCTGGGGACAGGCTGAAGCTCTGGGTCCAATAAACACAGAAAACACATTCAGCAGGGAGAGAGTTATTCCCCAGCTCACAATGCATGGGTACGAGGTGCAGCAGCCTATGGGGAGGAGGGGCCTGAGGGGCCTGGGTGGCCTGTGTCCCTCCTTGAAGCCTCCTGCCACTGCATTAGGTAGAGATGGCAGCCCCCACACCTCCCATCACTCATCCATGTTTTAAAAGACAATGTCAACCACACAGTAATTGTGGATTCAGTAATAATTTGTTCGTTGTCCAACTCTATGCATCCCAGTCAACTTTAATTGCCTATCAAGGTTTCTGGCCAGTCTGACAGAGTCAAGGTTCCAGCAAAATCTTACCAATCATAACAGCTAACATTGAGCACTTACTATGCTCCAGGAACTGTTCTAAGATCCTTACCTAGTTATTTATTTATTTATTTATTTATTTAGAGACAGAGTTTCGCTCTTGTTGCCCAGGCTAGAGTGCAATGGCGTGATCTCGGCTCACTGCAACCTCCGCCTCCCGGGTTCCAGTGATTCTCCTGCCTCAGCCTCCCTAGTAGCTGGGATTACAGGCGCCCACCACCACGCCCAGCTAATTTTTTGTATTTTTAGTAGAGACAGAGTTTCACTATGTTGGCCAGGCTGGTCTCAAACTCCTGACTTCAGGTGATCCACCTGCCTCAGCCTCCCAAAATGCTGGGATTACAGGCGTGAGCAACCACACCCGGCTCGATTCTTACCCGTTTTACCTTATTTAAGCCTCACCCTATCACTAACGGGTAGATACGATTCTTATCCCCACTTGACAGGTAAAGAAACCAAGGCAAAGAGGGCAACTAATTTGCCCGAGGTCACTCAACTGTGTGGGCTGAAATCTGTTTCCAGGTCCTGAGCTCCACTGGCTTCTCCAAACCGAAGGCATCTGAAGCATCAGGCAGCCTGTGTGGCCCAATTGTGGAATGAACATAGTTTCTATGATTTTCCAAGAACTCTAGAAATTATGCCTTAGGGCACATGGCTGGAAGACCAGGCTCAAGCAGGCCTCCGTTTAGTCGCATGGCCAGGGAAGTTCCTAGGAGGGGGAGCAGGGTCAGCGGCTTCTCTGCTGCTGTGCTCCCCTTGGAGCCTGCTGTCCAGTTCCTGGAGCCCCAGCCCCTGGTTGTGCCGCTCACTGGATGGCCTGGGGTAGGGGACAGGGAGTTGCAAGTGCCTCTCTTGGGAGTCAAACAGAAAATCTTCAAAATATGCATAGGGCCAGCAGCATGGAGCCACCGGCTGCTTCCCTCTTGGAGCTCCTCCCAGCTCCACTGGAAGCATTCTGGAATCATCTTAATAAAGGAAGTGGTCCCAGATTTGAGCATCTCAGGAGGTGGGTGTATAGACCCTCAGAGCACATGAGAATTTCCCCAAAGGCCACACGTCCTCATGGGATGGTCAACTGAAGGGGCAGAGGGACCCCCAAATAGCCAGGGCCAAAACTGTGGCTCCAGAGTCCTCGCCTGTGGCTCTGCCCTCCACCCCTTCTCACCAGCTCTAGGTCCTGGAAAACAAATTTGTCCCTGAGTTCAATTTCTGTGACCTGTCAGTCACTGGCCTGCAGGCAAGGAGATGAACGGATGGCCTACGAGGGTCCTTGTACATTCTGCGATCCTGGACTTCACATCAGAAGGTCATTCAGGGGCCAGACAGACAGACAAATGCAACAGAATAGAGATCAGGCGTAAACTCTCAAATATATGCTCAACTGATTTTCAACAAAGGTCCCAAGACCAGTCGGTGAGAAAAGGGCCATCTTTTCTACAAATGGTGCTGGGAAAAGTGGATATCCCCATGAGGAAGAATGACGTTGGAGCCTTATGTTATGTCATATTCAAAATTAAAGTGCATCAAAGACCTAAACCTAAGAGCTAAACTACAAAGCTCTTAGGAGACATAGGGGAAAATCTTCATGACACTGGAGTTATTGATGATTTCTTGGATATGACACCAAAAGCACAAACAACAAAAGAAGAAGTTGAAAAATTGTGCTTCTTCATCAAAATGTGAAACTTTTGTGCATCAAAGGACAGTATCCAGGGAGTGAAAGGATAACCCATAGAACGAGAAGAAATATTTGCAAATCATGTATCTGAAAAGGAATTAATATCCAGAATTCCTATGACTCAAGAACAAGGAAACAAACAACCCCATTCAACATAGGCAAAGTACTTGAATACACTTCAAAGAAGATACACAAATGGCCAGACACCAAAGGAGAAATACTGTATGATTCCACTTATAAGATGTACCTACAGCCAGGCGCGGTGGCTCACACCGGTAATCCCAGCACTTTGGGAGGCTGAGGCGGGTGAATCACCTGAGATCAGGAGTTCAAGACCAGCCTGGCCAACATGGCAAAACCCCATCTCTACCAAAAACACAAAAAGTAGCCGGGCGTGGTGGTGGGTGCCTGTAATCCCAGCTACTTGGGAGGCTGAGGCAGGAGAATCGCTTAAGCCTGGGAAGCAGAGGTTGCAGTGAGCCGAGATTGCACCGTGGCACTCCAGCCTGGGGGACTGAGTGAGACTCTGTCTCAAAAAATAAAATATAAAATAAAATAAAAGGTTGTCTTCGGCCGTGCCCCTGCCATTCCTCAGCCCACCTCACCGGCATCCATCATGCCCCTGCACTCCACACACTCGCTTCATGTTCTTCCCTTACCCAAAGGCTTAGTTCATGCTGTTTCCTGAGTCTAGAGGGCCTCTTTCAGCTCCTTCAGCTGGTGAGCTCCTATTCAACCTTCAAGGTCCACTTCAAATGTCCATGCTCAGGAAGGCTCAGTCCATTCACCTTCCCTGGGGATTCCCATGGCATGGAGCACAGTCTAACCAGGCTATGGGCTCTCTGAGGGTAGAAGCCAGTTCCTTCACTGCCAAACACTCTGGTCCCTGCCTGACACAGAAGTGCCAGGCTGAAGGATCTGTTGGATGCGAGGAGGAGCTTTTTCCAGGCGCACACTCCTCCGTGCGTTCCTTCTGAGCTGTTCCACCTCTTTCAGCTTTGACTTCCATCTGTAAAATGGAGATTCAATTCCTCCACATAGGCCTTTGGTGAGACTCAGGGGATCATGGGTGTTCAAGTGCCCTCAGACTGCAAATGCTGGGTTGGGGCGTATGGAAGGAATCACGGGTGTGCTGGGAAGAGCCCAGGCCTTGGAGCCGGATGCCCTGCTGGGAACCCAGGTGAGGTCAGATGGCTTCCTGGCCAGAACAGAGGGCTGCAACCCTTGCAGGTGAGTCTCAGAATCCCAGGATGGAGGATGAGTGAATGGGGGACTAAGGGAGGAGCTTCAGCAGCTCTCAGGCAGCCTGCTGGGCAGGCGGCAGGAATGGGGGTGCCAGCGGGAAGGACACGGAACTCACCGTAGGGAATGGGGAGACCTGAGGAGGAGATTTGGGGACGAAGGGAGAAAACCACTTGACTAGAGACAACCCCGGGGGATGTAGCAGTCAGACTGCAGGCCTGTGGCCTGTGGGGTGAGACCCAAAAGAGGAGCAGTGAGGAAAAGGGGTGCTCCTCCAACTGCTAGAGTCGGAGAGGACCAAGGCTTGTGCTAAATAGAGCTACCCAGAGCCTCCCTGCTCCTACACCCCACAGGAAACCCTGCAAAAAAAAAATAAAAAATCAATCATTTTCTACCAGAATGCAAGAGAACGACAAAGCAGGCTCTCACCCCAGGCCTCAATTCAAAGGAAGGATGAACGAAGAGAGAGTGGAAAGATGTACAGAGTTCCTAGCATGTTCCCCTCCCATAAGATCCATTCATTCATTCACTCAGCAACAGACATTTACTGAGCATCTACTATATAGACAAGCTCCAGGTTCTGGGGAAAGTTTGAAACAAGACAGACAAAGTCTCCTGAGGTCTCTCATGTTTCCTAGAGGGCAGGTGTTATTTCCCCACTGTTCCCACAGATGCGTCTCAGCTCTACCCTACCTAAATCAGAGGTTCTATCATGTTCCTGAAACCTCTGGAAACTCATGCAGTCATTCCTCATACCAGCTATGAGGCCCTATGCCATGCCTGGGACCCTGTTTTCACCTGGTACGGGTGAGGAAGCTGTGCCCAAGGTTACAGAGTCTGTGTAGAACTTCAACCTGGCAGGTGCTGAAACTTACTCTTGACACCACTTGTCTTCTGCATCCCTGGATGTGAAGCTGAGAAGAATGCTTTGGGGGTTAAGGGTTTTCTTTTCTTTTGTTTATTTATTTATTTTGAGATGGACTCTTGCTCTGTCGCCCAGGCTGGAGTGCAGTGGCGCGATCTCAGCTCACTGTGAGCTCCGCCTTCTGGGTTCACGCCATTCTCCTGCCTCAGCCTCCCGAGTAGCTGGGACTACAGGCGTCCGCCACCACGCCCAGCTGATGTTTTGTATTTTTAGTAGAGATGGGGTTTCACTGTGTTGGCCAGGATGGTCTTGATCTCCTGACCTCGTGATCCACCCGTCTTGGCCTCCCAAAGTGCTGGGATTACAGGCTTAAGCCACCGTGCCCGGCCCTGGGGGCCATGTTTGTAAGACCCTGTCTTTCATCTCCACATCATCTGGGACAGAATTAGGGTGATCTCAAGTCTAATCAGGTTCATTCTAGAACAGGATGCCTTTCAGGTGTCTTGGAGCCCTCGGCCAGCAAGACTTGACTCTTCCTTCCTGGCTGTCTCACTGTGGATGAGTTACTTATCTTCATGAACCTCAGTTTTCATCCATGAAATGGGGATGATAATAGTACCAATCTCATAGGATTGTGATGGCAGTTAAGTGAAATAATACATAAGCAGCACTGGCGTACTGCCTGGCACACAGGAAGGGACGCTCAGTCGTTCTGGGCTGTCACATGGTTCTGCGACAGCAGCCAACTCTAAGTCTTCTTTGCCTCAAAACCCATTATTGTCTCTGTCCTGCAGATGGGAAAACTCAGACCAGGAGCCAGGCCTGGTATTCCAGACTCTTACCCTTTGGCAGACTGGACCAGCTTTCCCCCTTTCCTAGCACAATGAATGGGGAAGAGTGTGGGGTCCTGAGGCATCTGGAGGATTCTGGAGGGCCCATCCGTCTCTCCTGGTGAGTATCACAGAACCCCAAGGCCTCTGAAACCACCAAGTCCCATGAAGAAGGTTCAGAGATGGGGAGGCTGAGGCCACAACAGGGGAGCCGTGCAGAAGAGCTATCTGCATGTTTGTCTTCCCCATTTGAAAGCGAGCTCCCGCCTTGAAGTCAGAGGCCATGGAGCTGGGGTTGTCCCCGCTCCATGCTGGGATGTGAACCAGGTGTGAATGAATCCTTGTAGCCACGTAGAGACATCGGGAAGGCTGACACATCCAGGAGGACCCCAAACTCTACATCCCTACTCTGAAACCTGATCAGAACCCCACCACTATCATTTGCAATATGCTAGCACCCTCAAAGGGTATAGTGTGAGGGGTGGGGCAGAGAACCTGGCGGTGCAGGATGTACGGAGCAGGCGCATTACCTCTCTCCATCATCACATCCTCCTCACACTCCCCTCACAGGTGGGGCAGGGCCAAAGTGCCATTCAACACATGGAGAAATGGAGCGGCACTAGAGAGGTAAGGGGCTGTTATACACGGCTGTTTCCATAGAAAAACCAAGACCTATTGATCTACAGAGAAAGCATGGAGACAGAAAAGCAGAAAGTCAAGAGAGAAGAAACCTCAGGATTTCCAGCCACTAGAGAAGACTCATTGGCCTGGACAAATCCCAACTTCCCTCAACTTTCCTGAACCCTCCCCTTAAGTGGCTTCCAGTAAGCTCCCAAACCCCGGTGGCGCCTGCACACCCCAGGGCAAGCCAGGCTGACCTCCTCAGAGCCTGAGTCAGGGCTTTCCCCATCTCAGCACCCATCCCACTGAACTGGAATTTCAAGGTCACTTGTCTGTCTCTTCCTCTGGACCTGAAGGCAGAGGCTGCATCCAGAGCTTCCTGGAATCCCCTACAAGGCCTGGCATAGCGACAGGCAAAGTTTGGTGAGCCATGCGTAAATGGAATCAGGCCTCTCAGTCCCCTTGTCTGTGAAATAAGACATGTGGGCCAGGTGATGACTGCCATCTCTTCCAACCTTGGGTGGGCCCCCCACCATGTCACCATGACCCATTGTGTGTGTGTGCCGCAGAGTCAGGGGAGGTACCAGCTTCCTGGATGTAACCAAAGGCCCTCAGGGCCTGGTGGACGGTCCTGCACAGTGGGAGGAGTTGGTCATCTGGCCTCAGCTGACCCTGGCTTGTGGTTTTCACGAACTTAGGAAAAGAAAACTCAGCTTGGGGAGCTGGGCAGAAAGCAGGAGTCCCAGCCTGGTGTGGCTACATTAGAGTCAGGTCCCTGCAGTCCCACCAGGGATTCCATGGGTGCTCTCCTGCTGTCCTCTAATGCCCAGGAGCTCACGGTGGGGTTTGCTTTACTTCTGACTGAGGCAGAACTGCAAGCATCTGCCCTATTTGATGCACAGAGAGAGTGCAACTTACTGGACTTACTGCAGGAGCCGCATCCAACAACAGAGCAGGTGAGTGGATCTGATTCCCCAACACTTTCTACCTTTCCACCCATCGTAGTGGAAGGAGGAGAACTCAGTGAGCTCCCACCCTCCTACTAACCTGGCTGTGGGGGTCCATTTCCCCTTGGGCCTCAGTTTGCTCATATGCTAAATGGGGTCAGCAGTGTGTGTAAAGACAGTGCCAAGGTCGCGTCTCTTCCGCAGTGAGCCACATGGGACAGAGGGTACATTCCAGAGTTAGTGGCTTGTCAGAAGGCCTTGCCGCAGTGTGGGTGGGCTGGATGGACCACGTTCGAGGGCCTTAGGATGTTGCTGGGGGTGGTTGGACCCCACCCGGGGACTTGCCACAGGGAGATTCTGCCTGCCACTCACTGAGTCAGCTGCTCCTGGGAGCCATGACCAGGCACAGGAAGGCCACAGGCCATGATGCAAGGGCCCTTAGTCACTTTCTCCCTGGGGCACCTCTGGAGGCAGAGGCTATGCCACCCACAGACTCAGAGAAGCTCCAGAGCCGTGCACATGGGTACTCACCCTTGCACACCTGAGGCTCACACACTGGGGTACATAGACACAAGTACTGGAGGACAGGCATGCCTTTCACTGGACTACACACAAACCCTCGGCCTCGCCCTGAAACACTCAGACAGCAGGATGTGGACCCAGAGAGAATGGGCGTGGCACACACGGCTCACATTCACGCCGTGCACATGCTCACACAAATACCTAAGCCGGCCCTCACACAGCCAAAGGTGCTCCTGGGTGCACTTAACGATGCAGGCGCAACACTGCAGGAGACACCAGTTCTTCATTCATTCTTCCAGCCAGCGAACATTTGTTAAGCCCAACTGTACAACACACTTGGAAGGACATAAGCTGTAACACAGGAGGCAGGGGCTTGGCATGTTCTCTCTCCTGGGAGAAGATCCATCCGGGGAAGGTGCTCCATAATTACTGGGATAGGGAAGATGAGTGGACACAGGGACCATGAGCCCAGGGCCTTAGCTTGAGCCTGGTCACGTGTGGACACAAAGACAGTCGCTTACCCCCTCCCTATTTACATCCCAGTCCTGAGCCCAGAACCTGCCTTCCACCACGGCCCTGCAGGACCTCCAGCTGGCTTTGTGTCCTGGGATGGCTCCCCACTCAGGACCTGTGTCAGCCTCCAGGGAAGCCTCTCCCACCTACCTTACCCCAATTTCTCCCGGACAAAAATGCGTGTGGGGGTGAGGAGGGAAGACAAAGGGGGTGAAGGTGGGCCCAGACTGCTACCAGCACAGAAACTCCGAGAGGGTCTTTGGAAATTGTCAACACTCCTGCATTTCGTACAACTAAAATTCAGAACCCAGAGCAGAATGGACTTCTCTAAGGCCATGCAGGAGTAGAGAATGCAAAGGTGGAGGCTGGGGTGATCTACACCCGGACTGTGGGCCCCGGTCCCCATATGTGCCACGCTAGACATCAGTGTCGTGGTCCAAACCTCCCACAGCTTCCCAGCCTCGGTTGTGCCCTTCAGAGCCCTGGAGAGCCAGTTGTTCTGCTCTGACCTGGGTCACCAGGTCCTGTCCCTCTAGGAGGTGTGTAGGGCCAACGTCCATGCTCGGGGACCTCCAGTTCAGAATGAAAATCCACTCTTAAAGAATCTGCTTTACGAATCCGATGAAGCGAGCACTGGCTCCCTCTCTGCCCCCAATGTGCACCCGCGCCAGTGCCCAGCAGCCATGACCAAGCGGTCCTCAGTACAAGCGGTGCCTTCACCCGGAAAGACAGGTACTTGGCAGTTGATGGCGCCTCTTACCTTGCCGGTATCTCCCAGTGACCCCCTCCTCGCCAAAAGAGCATCCTAGGAGCCGCCGAGCACCAGGGTGACACTTCCAACTGCCTCTGGAGTTCAAATCTGAACCGGCCCACAGCCCAGCGTGCCACCCTACACACCCCAGCCTTGGCTCCTCGGAGCCTTGCCTCTGCGTGGCTCTTCCTCACTGCTGAGCCACAACCTCCTTCCATTCCTCCCTCTCCTCCGCGCTGGCTGGTGCGGGTTGGGATCAGGTGGAGAAGCTGGCCGGCCATAGCTAAGGTGACAAAATGTGCTGGGGGTGGGGGCCTGCCCAGGGCCCGTGCAACTGGTGGGAGGCCGCTGTCCCTTCCTGGACACAGTGGAAGCTTCTGCCACATCACTACATCACTAAATTTTTGTCATCCTTTCTGAAGGACCTGCTTCCAGGCAGCACGCAAGTTGTTGCCCCAGGTTTATTCCGCACCCCTGTACTGGGTGAAAAAGGAGCATCTTGAATGGAGATGGGGATGTCGCCGGTTTATACATCTGCGGAGGAGAGGTGTGCCGGGCTGCACCTCTGGAGGCAGCTCCCTGGAGGCCGCGGGTAACTGATGTTAGAGAAGACCCCGCCTGCAGCTGGGAGGGCTCACAGGCTGGAGAGAGGTGCCTCCTCCTTCCAGCAAAGGGCCCCGTTCGGAAGGGCTGCTTCTCACTTGTCTAGTGGCACCGCAGGACGGTCGGCTTCCACTCGAAATCCCCCGGGCTGCATCATCACTAACCGGGTCCTCGCAGTGCTGGTTTCCCAATCCGATGACTGTCACCTCGGTGAGGACGTGTGCCGACGGCTGGAGAACCCTGCGCTGCGGGCGCACATGGTCAGGTGGCGCCTGGCAGGGGACGTCTGGGTGCAGGACAGTGCTCTTACCGCCCCACCCCAAATGGTTGCCTGGGCCTAGGTCCTTCGGCTTCCTGAGCAGGGGTTTGGGGAGCTAAGGACACTGAGGCTCCGGGGGCAGGAAGTTCTCTCTGGTCAAGCGTTCTCTCTTCTCTCCAGCATACACTCCCGTACCACCCACCCTCCTACCCTCTCGGCCAGAGGCGCACCGAGGCAACGCACCCTCCATGAGTCATCCCAAGGCCTCGGAGCCGCCGGAACTCCAGGCAACTATCCCCCTCCTCTCCTGACCTCGGGCACCCCAGTCTAGGGGTCTGCAGAGAAGCCTGAAGCCCGGACAAACGCGCCGGACGTCAACCACCTCTCATCCCTGGCAGCAGCAAAGGCCACTATATTTCCATTTCTTATTTTAGTTTGCCACCAAAACAAAGCTGCGCGCGGCTGCGGGTAGGAAGGGGCTGAGACGGAGAAGAAGGGACGTCCCGGAGAAAGTGCGCCTAGCTGACCTTAGAAACCAGAGTCCTCGGGGGCCTCTGGAACTTCGCCGAGATTTTCTGTAGGGCGTTTTAATCTGTTTTCCTATGCGGGCGGCATCGCAGTGCGTGCGGCTCAGGGCTTGGTGACTCCGGCTTAGCCCAGTTTTCGCGGCGAGGTACCTGGTGCAGCCGCTTGGACTTCGCATTAGAATCGGGACTGCAAATGTCCGGGCGAAAGTGTCACCCTACTCAAGAAACACTGCTGTCAGGAACAAAATGGGGTCCCCGGTGCTCCGAAGTATCTTCTGAAATTTTCTTAAAACAACTTACAAAAAATGTTTTTGCTTTAACGTTTTACAACGTTTAATGAAACACTTAAATGGTCTGTTTCTTTATCCAGATGGTCGTCCTAACAGTGTACACATACATAACAATTCTTCCAACTTTCCTCGTCAGAGCTAAGCACTTCACTGTACGTAAAGTATAATAAAAGATTGTGCAAGATTGTGCAAGTCGATTCACTTAAAATATTGAGTTTTAATCCAGGCCCTCTGTTTTTCTATTTAAGAACGTATGTGTTTGGACCAGACTGGTGAAGCAGGCTGCGGGCTATGGAAATTAACAAAGTAACAAATTAAAAGCATCTTCCTTCGCCATCCCTCCCTCCAAAATTAAACAACAGTCGCCCCTTCTCGAGCAGGCTTCAGTCCCAGGCTCGAGTTTTCCCGCAATCACCCCACAGTCACCCACTGGCTGTTGCTGCTTCTGTCGGGTTTTCGTTTCTGCCTTCTTCGGGTAGTCTCTCGTATATAAAACACACCCCAGTTCTCTAACTACATTCAAATACGACCCTGGCAGAATTTACACATTTCGTGGTGCGTGGATTGTGTCTGTGCAGGGGAAATAAATACCCGCTGGTATTTAACCACTGCGTCTAATTCGAAAAATTGGGACTGGACCCCTAGGCGGCACCCCAGGGGCTTCAGCCTGGCCCGCGCCTCCCCAGACCTTGGCGCTGAGAGCGCTGCTTTTTGAGGGTGGGTGGATGGAGAGGCAGCAATCTGCTTTCAACAGAAACCTGTCTGCACCGAATCGAAAGCGAAAGGGAAGGGGGAAACGGGGCAGCTTCCCGCAGCGGCCCCGCGTCTCTCAGGACCATTAGACTAGGACGGCACGCGCCGGCTGCGGCTCCGGGGGTCGGATCCGGAATTTGGGGGCGAGGCGCTGGAGTCCCTGCCCTGAGTACAAGGAGGCTCTTGCGTCGCTGAGAAACGTTGGGTCTCCAACCTGACATGTCTCCTGGGGCCCAGGCGGCCCACCCTGGGCTCGGGCAAGGAATTCAGGAGGCCAAAGAGCGGACCCAGAGTCTGGGGGTAGACTGGTGAGGTCTTGGGTTGCAGCAGAAGAGGGCTGGGTGGGGGCTCTTTCGTAAAACCGCGGTCTCCGCACCCAAAGGACACGGCGGAGCCGCCTTAATCATCCTTCTTTTAGCACATTTGGGGAAAGGAAGGCCCAAGTTGGGGTAGGGACGCCTGCAGCCCGGAAGGGTTTCTCTCACCAACTCTTTCGGCAACCCAGACCAGACCCGGCCAGCAGAGACTAGAGGCGGCTTCCCTGCCCCGCATTCCCTCGGCTTGGCCCTGGCACAGCTGCCCGGGGCACCTTTTTTGACAAGGGGTAGTTTGGCTCTGCCAGGAGTGGGCCCCGAAGCTAAGGCCCAGAAGGAGGCCTCCGAGCTTTATCGTTTTGTTAGGTGTAGTTACACACGTGAACGACCAGCTTTTGTCCCGACCCCCAGGGCTGGGAATGGTTGCCAGCTCTCAGCTGCCTGCCTGAAGACGGGAATCAGCCAGCCCCGGTACTGGTACCAAGGCAGCTCCTGCCTCCGACTTTCCCCATGCTCCTGGGAACGTCTAAGGATTTTTCCTTGAACTCTCTCTCTCCCCTTTTGAGTATATACACTCTCACAATTGTGGGAGAGAATTGTTGTGAGTGCATGCCTCAGTTTCCCTGCTTGCTGACAGGGTAGAGATCCCACTCCAGAGGCCCTCCTCCTAGCTACCTCTGTAAAGGGCAGAGCCTCACCTTTTGGAGCCTCAGTTTCTCCATCTTAGACCTAACGCGCCTAATCCCTTTCCTAGAAGGACCAGACATCTCCTGGTAGGGGAGACTCAGCTGCTGAGAGAGGGAAAAGAACAAACAGTGACTTGTTGTTTATTGTTTGTGGCTTTGCCCTGAGCAGTGCCTCCAACTTAGGCAGCATGGAGTGGGGTCCTGCGGGTGGTTAGAGGCTGCCTTTGGACTCAGCCTGCAGTTTATGACCAGAGCAGTGGCAGGAGCTTGCCCTATCCTCAGAATTGGGTGCTCTCAAGTTCCCAGCAGCAGGGAGATAGACAGGGATGGAAATGTGGGCGGGGGTTGGGGGGATGGGGGGGGGAGCTCTTGGCTCTTGCCTCTTGCTCTCTCTGCAGAGGCACATTTATGACCCAGTAAGGCCTTTCTGTTATCACCCCAGGATGCAGATGAGGAAACCAGGGTTTGGGAAGGTGTTTGCTGTCAGGTCACACTGCCACGGGTTAGGGGCAGTACTGGGTCAAGTGGCTGGCTCTTTCCCTCAGCTCCAAAGGCTAGTGCAAGTAAAGGAAGGGCCAGGCTGGCTGTGGGGGCCCAGCAGGGCACAGAGAGAAGGCTCAGGGGAGGCCAGCCCTCTCTGCCTTCCCTCTGGAATTGAAGGCATTTAACCAAGAGGTGGGGAGCTCCTTAGGCTCTCTTCTTGCCTAATATCTCAGCCTCTTCAGAGGTCTCACTGGGAATTTTCATTAAAATATGACATTTCATTGCAGTGGAGAGAAAACATGAGCGCCCTGGCTATGCAGGATGAACCTCCATGGGTCCCCTAGTCTGCGACCTGCCCTCACCTAATAGTCCTGAATGACAAGGATGAGGTGGGGCCTGCATCTCTGGGCTGGGAAGGCCGGCCGGTATGGACAGGGCTGAGATTCTCTGCCAGCTTAGCATGGTGAAGGAGTACTTGCATGAGAGGTGTGTGTGTGTCTGCGTGTGGAGCTGTGTGTTTGCGTGTGGAGCTGTGTGTGTCCGTGTGTGGAGTTGTGTGTGTACGTGTGTGAAGCTGTGTGTGCCCGTGTGTGGAGCTGTGTGTGCGTGTGGAGCTGCGGGTGTCTGCGTGTGGAGCTGCAGGTGTCTGCCTGTGGAGCTGCGGGTGTCTGCGTGTGGAGCTGCGGGTGTCTGTGTGTGGAGTTGCGGGTGTCTGCGTGTGGAGCTTTGGGGGTCTGTGATCTGAATGCCTGATCTCATTCCAACTGGAGGTGAAGAGGAAGGTGGAGGAAGTGGGGAAGGGCCAGTGAAGCTTTCTAAATCTTCTCTCAGTTCTGTCCTTTGGGTTTGGGAGTATGTGGCTCATTCAAGGCCACATGGGCATATGTTCTTGGGTATGACCACATCGGCTCCTAAAGAAGATGCCGTGTGTGTGTGTGCGCGCGCATCTGTAGACAAGGGTATGACTGAATGTTTGTCAGCAGCCATCTATGAACTAGTTCTGCGCCTGTGAAAGAAGGAACCTGAATACGAGAAAACATCTGCCATCGGCTGTTTTCTCAAGGTTATTCCAGCCACCAAGGCCTCTGCCATGTCCCAGCCCCTCCCCAGGCCTAGTGCCTCTCCATCAGCCTGGATCAGGGCAAATTCCCTGCCCCCAACTCATCTCACCAGGGCCAGGCCTGAAGGCCAAGGCCTCCGGGAGAGTATGTGCTCAGGGCTCCCGGCTCAGAGAAGGTTTTTCTCTTTCTGCGTCGTTGCTCCCCCTTCCGCATTGGGGTTCAGGAACCCCGATTCTGTGGAAGAAGAGAAAGCCTGGGCTACCGAGCTGCTCTGGCTAGACATCCGCTCTGGCTAGAGACCGTCCTTGAGTGTCTCTCTCCCCGGCAATGGTGGCTGTGCTCTGGGGGCCCAGGCCTGCCTCCTGTGGCTGCGTTCAAGGGGGCTTGGAGGTCATTTAGGCCAGCTCCCTCGGGTTCCCCATGGGCTCAAATCAGGACTCAGACCCTTCTCTTTTGCTACAGCCCTGGGCCACCCGGGACTCGGGACTTCCTGTCTCCCCTGCTACTCCGTCCTAAACCATTGTTCTGAGGCCTGCCGCCTCCAAGAATCGCCGAGGGAGAAGCTCCCAGGGAACTGGCCTGCCCGCATCCCCACCGCCAGTAGCGCTCAGGGTCCCAGGACTCGGGTCTTGCCAGACCCCAGTTTCTCCTGGGACCCCACGGTCTCTGACTCCGCACTGTGTCGCGCCAGTGCGCCTGGATTTCCCAAGAGCTTTTTCGGCCAACCACGCTCCGGGCTTCCTGCTGGGCTCCACACCTGCGGCGCTCTCACCTGCGGCAGCGCCGCCCGAGGAGCCTCCCAGCCCGCGAGGAGCGAGGCCTCTGCAGTCCCGCAGCCCCGCAGCCCCGCAGCCCCGCAGCCCCGCAGCCCCGCAGCCCCGCGGCCCCGCACCAGAGCACTGCGCGGAGACTCCTTTGCGCCGCGCGGAGACTCCTTTTCGCCGCACACCCTGGGCCGGTAAGAAGCATCCGCTTCAAATCCCGCCCAACAGGCAGCGCAAAGCCAGCGGTTTGGGGAAATGCTGAAGGGACCGGGAAAAACAAACTCCAGGTCGAGTTTAACAGCCGAAACGTTCCGTGCCTAGGCCGGCGGACATGAAGGAGACAGAACAGATCCCTTGGCTTCCTCGCAGCGATCGATCCCGTTTACTGACCGGAGTCACCCGCGGCTGCCCCCAGCCCGCCCCCAGCCCGCCAACTCATACCTCCCGCAAGCCACCAGTTTCAAGGGATGCGGAAGCCAAGCACACCGTGGTCCCCAGCCCCAGGTGACCCGCACGTGCACTCACCGTAGCAGGGAATCTGCAAGGCCGCGTTGTGGCCACTGCTGCCTTCTTGGAGTTTGAGACTGCCGTCCGGGGGCGTCTTGCAGGCGCCTCGCTGCAAGTAAAGATGCGGTTGCGCGGGCGGTTGGGGCTGTGGTTGCTGCTGTTGGGGCTGCGGCGGCGGCTGGGGCTGCGGGGTCGACGGCTGGGGCTGGAACTTGTTAAAGGAGCCCCGCGCCCCGGCGCCACTCTCCAGGGGTGTCGCTAAGTCCTGCTGCCCAGCGCTGTAACGAGCCCGGTTCTTGGCGTCCCCGAATCCCTGTGCTTTGGCGGCGGCCGACAGGAAAGTTGTGCCGAACTTGTCGCCTCCGGGAAATGCCCTAAAAGGCGACGAGCCCTCCCGACTCTGCGACACCGGGCTGTAGTAGGCGTCCATGGCAGCAGCCGGCGACTCGCAGTAAGAGACGCAAGTCTCAGCATTCATGCCTGGCTTGCGCGGGCGGCGGGTGGGGGCGCGAGCGAGGGCGCGAGGACGCCACCGCGCGCCTTGGCTGGGAGTTTGGGGAGGCGAGGAGGCTGTGGCTGTGCACTCCGCGCCCGGCCTGCTCGCTCTCCCTCCTCCCCTCCACGCCTGCGTCTCTCTCTCCCCTCTTCTTTCTCTCTCTCTCCTCTCTCTCCCTCCTCTCTCTTTTCCCCTCCCTCCCCCCTTCTCTCTTCCTCTCTCTCTCCCTCTCTCTTTTTCCTCCCTCCCCACAGCTAGCCGAGGGAAAGAACGGAGGGCAGTAAAAAGATTCAGATGTTTCGGAAAGTTGACCAGATCTCCCAAACCCTCTTAAGGTTTTGCAGCGGAAAAAAAAAAAAAGTAAATTTTTTCCCTGACTTGTTTCTTCCTTTCCCCCTCTCTCGTCCCCTCCTTCTCTCTCCTTCCACTGGCCCCTGCCCCCTCCTCTCCACTCTTAAGGAGATGCTACTAACTCGCTAGCGGGGATTCAACCCGGAGGTGCCCGAGGGCTTTCCGATTCTAGGCGGGGCTGGGGAGGTGCCAAGACCCCCAGAGCTCCCGAGGCTAGGCTGCGAATTGACCGAGTGTAGGAGCTTTGTCCTAGGGCAAAGGGAAATGCAAATTTTAATGACAGGTTTAAAAAAAAGCCCCCCAAAATAAACCTAACAGGTTTTGACAGTAGAAGCCAGGGGGACCACGGGCCTGCGGATGCAAGCGAGTCCTTTGGCCTCCTGCGCGCGAGCTCACCGGCGCCGCTACGGGCCTTCCCGCTGGCACCTTTTCCTAGGTTTCCAACCTTCCTCCCCATTCCCGTTCCTCCGGGAGATTAACACACACACAAGCCTTCGTCGTCCAGTGCACGGTCACTTTCACATATTGTTAACTATTTCCTTCCGCTGCAAGGGCGCTGGGCTGGGAGGCAGCGGGATCTGTGCTCGCTCAAGCCCTGGGGAAGCCCTGGGCTGGGCCGGACTTCAGAAGCTTTAGAGCGCTGCCCTCTGCGCTCCCTTCCAGAGGCCGCACAGCGCACACCTCACGTCTGCGCCCAGGCGAGGGGATTTCCTGCCAGGCAAGGTACAGGTACAGAGTCTGGAGACCCCCTGACCTTGCCCGATAGTCGCGCTGTCACCTGTTCACTCCTTGGGGTCAGGGGTGGGGGAGAGGGGTGAGGCTGTCTCTTCTCTTTCTGGCCTCACTGCCCCCGACTGTAAAACGAACTGCTTGGTTTTGATAGGTTGTGGTTTTCCCACCAACGCGAGCCTCAAGGCCCCTGGCACAGCCACAACAAGAGAAAAGAACTTTGCGCGTGGAGCCCCTCGATTTTGCTTCATGACAACCTTGCTAGAGATTGGGGCCCCCAATTTTCTGAGGAGCTAACGGAGGCTAAGAGGGGGGCGGCCACCTGGCCGAGGTCACACAGCTGGGAAACAGCCGCCGCGCCCTGGAACCTCTGCTCAGGCTAGTCCCTTCACCGATCTGGAAGGCCGCGCGGACAGCGAAGACTCAGAGAGGAAACTGGCCCCCGGCTGTGAATGCTTCAAGTTGAAGGAGACCAGCAACAGCAGCCCTTCTTAAACCGCTGAGAAAATCGTGAAGGGAGAACTTACCTCGAGGGAGTCTGGGAATGGGGTGAGAGGTAAAAGTGCAAGGTAAAATTAAAGAGGGCCTGAGCACCCTGAACCCAGAAATGTGGGTCAGATGTCAACTTTCTGCATCTAAGGTCTCCCAAAGAAAAAAAAATATCTGGGGGGTCGCGCTTCTGCTCCCAACTTCATCTGGGCTAATTCTTACCCCCACCCTACCCCCTTAGTATCTCTGGTCCTTGCTCCGCTATCCCGCGGACCGCGCGATCCCACATCTGGTTTCCATCGCCGGCTTACCTTGAAGTGCTCGTTAATAAAGATATTCCGCAAACCAAGCCAGGAGCGCGCAAGCTCCAGCCGCCCCCAACTCCATGCCCAATGGGAACCGTGCCTCACTGGCCGGCAGACCTAAGCCACTTGAGAGTCCTTTACTTATTGAGCTCCTGTTGTGCCAACGATCTGCAATACAAAGTTTATCATACCCATTTTGCAAATGGGTAGACTGAGACTCAACCAAAATAATTTTCCAAAGTTAGATAGCAAAAAGCCGGGTGCTCCTGCCATCATTCTAAATACTCCTGTCCAGCAGTTTCTTCAAGTTTCTAGAACCTGCCAAGTTCTCTAGCCTGTGCACTGTAGCATAGGTGGTTTCCTCTACCTGGAATTCCCTAACCTCACTCCTGCACTTTTGTCTGGCTAATGATTCAGAGTTCAGCCTAGTGCATCTTCCTCTAGGAAATCTTCCCATCTCTTCTAGTTTAAGTTGACGCTTCCGTTTGCCTCATCTCTGTCCCAGGTCTCGTGGTTGTCTGGTTGCCTGGCTATGTGTGTATCTCAGCCCCACTAGTTGCCCCAGGGCAGCCTCCTACGTGCCTGGCACCCCACAAATATTTGTGGAATAAAAGATTAAACCTGGGCCCGGCGCGGTGGCTCACGCCTGTAATCCCAGCACTTTGGGAGGCCAAGGAGGGCGAATCATGAGGTCAGGATATCGAGACTATCCTGGCTAACACGGTGAAACCCTGTCTCTACTAAAAATACAAAAATTAGCCAGATGTGGTGGCGGGCGCCTGTAGTCCCATCTACTGGGGAGGCTGAGGCAGGAGAATGGTGTGAACATGGGAGGCGGAGCTTGCAGTGAGCGGAGATCGAGCCACTGCACTCCAGCCTGGGTGACAGGGTGAGACTCCGTCTCAAAAAAAAAAAAAAAAAAAAAAAAGATTAAACCTGGGGCTGTAGGACTCTATCCCCTCAATTTATTCCAACTGCTCAGTGCAGCACCAAGTTCTGAGACTCTTTCTTTGGTTTCCCTTAGTCAAGGACAGCTGGTTACCCACCCACCCCACTTCAAGAATCAAGTAGCAGAATTAACAGTGTGCTGGCCCTTACTCCGCCTGTGCCTTGAGAGCAGTGAGTTTTCTCACAGCAGGGACCAGGTCTGTCTTGTTCACTGTAGGGCTTGGCACTCATAAAATGCTTGTTGAGTGAATGAATGAAAGTGTCCTATGGTTCCCAGGGGCTTAGAGATGCCTTTTTTTGTCAAGGAGTTCCAAGTCAGCAACCTACTCCAGTCTCCTGTGCCCAGCAGCTGCCTGAAGGCACCCAGAAGGTGGTGGCAATACCCCCACTACTTTCTCCACCCCCATCCTGCCTAAAATATGAGGGAAGGACTATGAGAGGGAAATTGTGGTGGAGAGGGTTGGGGTGGGGATGACAACCCGAGGACAGGAACAATTGCAATTATACGCTATTCCTAGAACCTCTGAACCAGGTGCACCCAATGCAAAAATTTGCTGTTTCATGAAGCATTTTTTGAGCATCACCACGCCTCTTACCACCTAACTACTCTGAGCTTGTATTACCTGTTTAATTACTGCCTGGCTATTCAACCTTTCCCTGACCACCTGGATAACCAAGGATTTCATGCCCTAAGCCAGAATCTCTCCTGTCTCACCTGAGACCCTGTGTCCTTGGAACGAGGGCCTTTAGTCCTCCGCATTTTATCTTATAGATGGATCCAGGAAGAATGAGCACATGCCAACGAGTGAGAAAGTACCTTGGGGACAATGTTCTGGTCAAGTCGTTTGAGTGTGTGACCTGAAGCCCCCATGCAAACCTCCACTGACTCCCTCTCCTAGGTCCCTTCCAAAACATTCCAGGGACTGTGCTAATAAGAGGAGCTAGTTATTTCTGTTCGTGTTCAATCATGTGTTCCTTTATTGGTCCTTCCATACTTGAAAGTGGAGCCACTCCCACCTGGTTCTTGAGCAAGGATGTAGGGCATCCTTCCAGCTTTCTGGCCACAGGGAGAGTGCTGGAGCTTGAGTCTGGACCTGACCGCTGCTCTCCAGGTGGGTTATTTCTCCCGCAGCTGAGGCTCTCCCTGGCTTGCTGCCTGATTCTTTCGCACACCAGGCAGTTTCTGCATGCCCGGTTACTTCACTGCGTGTACTGGGAGACCCAGGGGACTACACCCACCTCAGCGAGTCATGTGTACCACTTGGCTGGAAGTTGCCAGCTCTGCAAATGGTGGAAGGCTATGATAACTGCTTCAAGTCCTGCACCCCCACCCCTGGCAAATGCACCGCTGGCTGCCCCTTTCTGCCTCCCTTTTGCTTCTCTCCCAGTCAGCCCTCCAGGAAGCAGCTTCCCCATTCTGTGGCCTCAGGCTCCAGGCTCCACACTTGGGAAGGGTGTGGGGACGTGGCGAAGAAAAGCCTTTCTTCCTCAAACTTAATGCTGGGTGTCACCTCCTCACTGAAGCCTTCCTTCACCACCCTGGCTACCCTTGTCACATCTTCCTTTTCCTCCATAGCATCTACCGTGATCTGACATTATCTCCCACACTTGTTAATGTACTTGGTTTATTGTCTGTGTTATTCCTAGAATGGAAGTCCCTGGCCACTGTCTCCCCAGTGCTGAGTGCAGTACTTGGCACATAGCGCTGCTCAGAAAATATGTTGAATGGATGATTCAATGAATAGCCCAGAGGACTGCCCCTGGCTGGAGGGTAGCTGTCCAGTCCCAGTGGCTCCGGCAGAGCCCAAGGATGGGGGATTGAGTTGGTTAGAGGGTGCCCAGTGGGGAGACAGCACAGCAGACTCACTCTTTCTTTCTTTCTTTCTCTTTCTTTCTTTCTTTCTTTCTTTCTTTCTTTCTTTCTTTCTTTCTCTTCTTTCCTTTCTCTTTCTTTCTTTCTTTTTTCCTTCCTTCCCTCCCTCTCTCTCCTTCCTTCCTTCCACCCTTTCTTCCTTCTCTCTCTTTTCCTTCCTTCCTTCTCTCTCTTTTCCTTCTTCCTTCTTACCTTCTCACCCAGGTTGGAGTGCAGTGGCACGATCTTGGCTCACTGCAACCTCCACCTCCCAGGTTCAAGTGATTCTCCTGCCTTAGCCTCCCAAGTAGCTAGGACTACAGGTGTGTGCCACCATGCCCGGCTAATTTTTTTGTATTTTTAGTAGACACGGGGTTTCACTGTGTTAGCCAGGGTGGTCTTGATCTCCTGACCTCGTGATCCGCCTATCTTGGCCTCCCAAAGTGCTGGGATTACAGATGTGAGTCACCGCACACGGCAGAGCCACCACCTTCGGTCTGAGCTGCCCTCTACTCCCCAGTTATCTACTGCACCCCTACCCTGGCTGAGCACTGTGGAGCTGAGAGGAGGGGCACCCCCGCTCCACAGCCTGGCAGGCACTTACCTTCTATGTAACCTTGTCTGACTGACCCAAGCCTTAACTTCTATGTGAGTCAAACGGGCACTACACCCACATCAGCGAGTCCTGCGCAGCACTTCGCTGGAAGTTGCCAGCTCTGCAAATGGCAGAAGGCTACAATAACTGCTCTGAAGCTTAGGGTGGTTAAAAGAACACTTTGGATACCGGCAGAAAAGATGGGAAGAATCAAGATATGAAGCCCAGAAGCTTCTAAGTCTTGCGTGGGAACCCTCCCGTACTGGAGACCCCTGTGCACATATCTCACACTCTAGAAATAACAACGTAATAGCCACAGCCTATCGGCAACTGTTACAAGTCAGCTCTGCACACTGACATCTTTGCAATCCTAACAATAGCCTTATGGTGTAACAATTATTCTCATTCTATAATGGTTACGAAATCGAAACACAGGGAAGTGAAGTAATAGCTCCGGGCCACACAGCAAAGCAGAGGACTTGGGATTCGAACTCAGGCGATCCAACGTCAGAACCTAAGGTCTTAACCATTGCGCGCGTTATCAGAAATCCCTGGAGCCAAACACGACGGGGGACCAACAGACCGAAAGGTCCCTAACCCCTTTGGACCTCCAGGGCTCGCAGAAAAGCTGCCACTTCTCCAGAGCCGTCGGGGCGGGCGCGAGAGCAGCGAGTCCGCGCGGGTCCTCGGCGCGCTCGCCAGCCCCAGCAGACCGCGTGACTCACACCATGTCCTCCCCCGGGAGGAGGTCAGCATCAGCGCTGGCCACCGGCCCCCAGCCGCCGCAGCCCCTGCCCCAGTCTTCCCGGAATGCGGACGCCGCCGCGCCAACCCAAGCCTCCAGTCGCATAGAGGCAGGGAGGGAGGCACTGCCCCCGAGGAGTGCTCTCCAGGCGGGGGTCGCTTAGGGGCTTTGAGACTGCGGGCGGACCTCGGGGGAGCATGCGCGGACCGGATCTGTGCGGGTTCAGCAGGGCCCCAGCAGCGCCGCAGCGTCGCCCGCCCTTCCTCCTCGCCCACTTCACGCTGGAACTTGCGCCCCGAGTTTAGGGGCTTAGCCATTTCCGGAACTCGGGCTAGCGGACGCTGGGGAACCAGGCACTGGGAGAGGCCTTCGCAGCTGTGTCTCTCCTGCCCCGCATATTGTGTTGAATGGGGCAGGGGAGTGAGGGGATCGTAAAGGAAGCCCGCATTCAAGGGCACACCTTCATTTATCTGGGAACAGCGCGGATCCCCGAGGTGCGGGATAAACGAGGCGTTCCAGCCACACACACGCTGTTTGGTCCCCCGCGTCTATGCAGCTCAAAGCAGCAGCGGACTGGAGGTTTTACAAACTGACCAACCCCACTGCCCGCGCCCGCCTGGGGGAGACGCACACATTTGCTCCCTATATTCGCTTCCAGGATCTGCATCCCTGCTCTTGGGGAGCCGGCCACACGCTCTTCCGCGCGGGGCTGGGGTTCCCGCCTGAAGGCGAAGACCAGGTGCGCGATGGAGCCTAGTGCCCTGCCCTCTCTGGCAAGGCAAGGCCAGGAGCGCAGGGCGGGGAGGGGAGCTCCGGGGACACGCGTAAAACCTGGCTCTAAAGCCCTAGAGACGAGCTCTCCACCCTGCCCGGTGGCCACATTAATTCTCGTTGAACCGAGAGGAAGTTGTTGGAACCGGAAGTTGGCCTCTGGGGTCTGAGCCCGTCCACCCTTTGCAGATGGGTTACAGCCGAAGAGAGCACAGATATTTTAAGTCTACACATAATTCCCACATCTCATTAGCCAAACCCCAAGCCAGGTGTTTGGAGGGAAGCCCCGTGTGCCTACTTGTCTTCTCTCCGTCCCTTCTCTCCTGGAAGCTGGTCCTCTAAGGTTTCAAAATGTGGCTGCAAAAGATTGGTGGTGGAAGAGATGGGCCAAAGGCAACGCCTATCCAGGGTCCTATCCAGGGTCCTCAGGCACCTCCAGGGCAGACACGAGGCCTCAGTTTCTTGAGGTGCTTGGCAGGAGGAGTGGATCTGCCTTTGTTCAGTCTTAGTTCCAGGGAAGCCAGTAGGAATGTTTTACCCATTTCTCAGCTGGGGAGGTGGAGGCAAAGGAGTGTGATGGCCAGGGGGATCTGAAGACCCTTCAAACTGTGTCTGCTTGTGCCTGGCTCTGGAGAGTGGGGGAGGGCTCGACCCTTTCAGTAGAATCTCCAAGGAGTTCCTGGCCCCCCGAAGGTTAAGCTCCGCTGTCCTGGGCAGAGCTGGCCCTTGGGACAAAGCATGCCTCTCCTCAGAGTTCTCTTGGTTCCCTCAGACCTGGACCTCACTCCCTTCCCCCTCCTCCCTTTCATTCTGCAATGCAAAGGTCTATACGCCCAGCCTGGGACTGCCCAACTGATAGCCTGTGGGTTTGGGGAAGGGGGCTCTTCTGGGGTGGTGGCACCTCTGTCTGGTAAGGAAGGGATGGTCCTTTCATCCTACCGTTTAGAAAACCAAGTTGAAGCTGGAGAGAGTCAAATGGGCAGGCTTCCATGGGGATGGGAGAGGGCTGGCTTCCTGATTCTCTCTGGCTGATACTTGAGCTTGGCTCTGTGTCCACACCTCCTTCCCTCCTTTCCCCACTCCTCCTCTCCTCCAGTGGCCAGAGCCCATTGTTCAACCTTGTGCCATGGCTTCACTCACAGGAGGGAGCGTGGCCCATAATTCCCTTGTCTCCTCCCCACAACCATGGCTCTGGGCCTCCAAGGGTCCTTCTTCTCTGAGGTTTCATTTGTCTGTCCACCTGCCCCGTCCCCCCACCCCAAGAGTTGGTGGGCAGTCAGTGGCAGCTGTGTAGACTCCAATTCCAACCCTCCCTCCGCCCTCAGTATGGTCTCTGGATTGGGAGGGGGCTTCTGGATTCTCTCCAGGACAGAGCTGGAGGGAGGCCTCTGTGACAGCGGGGAGGCTTGGGTGGTAAAAGCGGGAAGGAAGGAGGCAGCAAAATGCTCTGACAGCAGCTGCATTAGTGGTGAGGAGCCCAGCTTTGAATCCCAGCTGTGCTGCTTTGCTGGCTGTGTAATGCCTGCTAAGCGATTGCCTTCAGGGAGCTCAGTTTCTCCTTCTGTGAAATGGAGATAATAATAGCACAGTATCTGCTTCATAGGATGGCTGCATGGATTAAATGAGATTATGCTGACTTCAGATTTTCCCACCCTCTCCGTATTGGAGACTGCTGTTTTAGACACCCTAGCCCAGGCTGAAAGCCCCTGAAGTGATGATTTGGGGTTCCTGACCTTCAACAGCTGGGAAAATGGGTTATATTCACCCACCTCTTCTACCCACAGCTCCGCCCTGGGTCAGGGTCGTTTCAAAGCACCAGAAGTGAAAAAGCCAAAGGAATTCATAGCTCCCACGGTCCTGCCCTTCCTGTCAGTTGGTGTGCAGGGAGGTGGAGGGTGTGTGTTGAGTGGGAGAAGGTTTTAGGCGTAGGGTCTCCGCTGCCCTCCAGCTCCTGGCTCTGCCCCACCTGGCACTTTAAGTAGCACCTTCTTCACCTTCCTTGATTCACTTTGTGAGTTTGCTACTACCTTGTGGAGAAGGGTCTATGTCCCTGTTTTACTGTTAGGGAAAGGGGAGCCCAGACAGGCATTGCCCCTTTCTCGAAGTCACCGGGCCAGCAAGAGGTCACGTTGACCCTCCAGCTCAGGGCTCCCGGCTCCCAGGCCTGCTGTCTTTATCCTGGCGGCCACAGTGCGCCGGGGCCTCACAGACGGGGGCGGGCATGTGGCCTTAGCCCCCTGTTTGCAACCTCCCCGACCCTGCCCTCCTGCCGCCTGCCTCGGGAGGGAGGGGTCCCTGCCCTAGCACCTGTCATAGGAGGCAGCCGGAGCGCACATTCTGATCGCATAATCCCGAGGCTTGTGACTGGCAGGGAGGGGGGCTGAGAGGAGGGGGGCTGAGAGAGCGAGGCAGACATCGGGGAGGGCAGAGCCGAGGGGAATGCACAGGAGAAGTACTAGGGTAACCTTAGCCACAGAAAGAGACAGAAGGAGGGGGACAAACACGGCGCTGCTCGGCACAGTGCGCGACACACAGTAGGTGCTTAGTAAGTGGTGGTGGTGATTATATTTCGATTGCCTCCTGCTACTCATTAGCTGCGGTCCAGCCTGTGCAACTCCCCCGATCCGGCCGGCAGTATCTGAGGACTCTAGTGGCCCGACCTCGACCCCCACTCCCACCCCGCCTGAGGTCCTTCCTTCCCCAGGACCTGTGGGCGCACAGCTGGCCTCTCCATACTCCCCCCTCCCCCGCACACCCAGAGCAGGCCCAGAGCGCGCAACTGCGGGCGAACTGACACCTCTCCTGGCATCGACCCCTCGGTCCAGATCTGAGTCCAAGGGCCTTGATTGCCGATCTATGGGCGGAAGCGCAGCGCAGCGGCTTTGTTTCTCCACCCCCAGCCCTTGGGGAAACAGACGGCGGCGCGCGCTACCAGGTCGACTAAGACCGGAGCGAACCGACTTGCAAAACCACAAGGGCAGCTGATGGGATAAAAAGAAACACCCAAAGCCTCGTGTCCCGCTCGGGCCACTCCGGGGCAAAGAGGCGAGGCCCGGAGGAGGCAGTCTCCGGAGGTCGCTGGGAGGCGGCGTCTTCGTGGAACTTCTTGAGCGCCGCTGGTCTCCCACCCCGCATCCCAACCCCTACCTTCCCGCGCATCTCAGCCGACCGTCGCAACACGCTGTCTCTCGGCCCTCACTCAAGGTCTTGGGGCCTGAAGGAGGCTGGGCCGCGCCCCGGGGAGGAGCCGCCCGCCGGAAACACTCAGGAAAATACCTGCCCTCAGGGGTTGGCTGTGGAACGAGCTTTGGCTGGAGAGCCTGGTCCTGGGTCCTGGCTGTACCTGCGCAGTGACGCGCTTCGGGGCCTGGACCCCGAGCTTCTTCTCTCTCAAACCGCAATTTCCCTCAGGTGCTCTGCCATGCTCAGGAGCGCGGAAACTCTTCGCTGCTTTCTCTAAATTGAATTCGTTTACAGGTCCCGGTCAGGTTTTTCAAAGGGTGGTAGAAAATGCGTGCGCGGGCTCTAGTAAAGCCAGGCAGAGCTGGTTGCTAATCCGTGATCTGTGGTTGTGCCATCTTGGGCAAGTCACTTCTCTCTGTGCCTCCGTTTCTTCACCTGTGAAATGGACGTGATTATTTCTATCTCCTAGGAAAGTTGTGAGGATCGGAGATCACGTGGGTAGGTGCTCCCTTCAGTTCTTATTCTCACTTGGGATAGTTGCAGGTTTTGGAGAGCTTGGAGGAAGATGCAATTCTAGAAGCCACCCTGACCTGTCCAGTCGAATTCAAATTAAGTAGTGGCGAGATTTCCCCAGATCCTCTTCCATTCGGTCCCGAGGCCACATGACCTGCCTTCTGATGGTCCCTCCACTCCCAAGTGTGGCCAATCCAGCCCTTTCAGGATGTGCCTGTTTAAATCACTGCTCTTGCCCTTTCTCTTGTCAAGTTAACTAGCACGGTTTCAATTTCTTAGAGAAGAGGAGTGGGGTGCAAAATGAGCTTTGCTAATTATTGCACCTAGGGAAGCAATCGATGCTGATTTCCCTCCCCTCCACTCCCCATTTTTTAAAGGTGAATTCACATAACATAAAATTAACCTTTTAAAGTGAACAATTCTGTGGCGTTTGGCATATTCTCAGTGTGGTGCAACAACCATCCGTCTAGAGAGGTTCCAAAACATTTGCATCACCACCAAAGGACCTATTTTCCTTTTTTAAGGATTGTTTGCCCTTGTAGCTGAGATGCTCTGCAGGTAGACAAGGTGGGCACCAGGGCATTTCAGTGCTTTTAGAAAGAGCTGCTTCTCAGATGATTGCAAAGTTGATCTCAGAAGACTTGGGAACTGGGGAGGTGGAGTCAGATGCTTACCCAGAACCTACAGAACCAGTGTGCGAGAGTAGGGAAGGGAGTGAGAAGGACTATGGGACAGACACCTCCATCTCCAGGCCCGGGTTGAGGGTGTTTGCTGATCCTGCCTTCCAAATTACAGGTACAGTTTCCATCCTGCGGGAGCAGTGACTCTACAAATACACGCCATTCACACAAACATTTTACATCCATGCCTCTTCAGCTTTCTAGGGGAGACGTTTCTTTGATGATCTGATGAAAGTTGAGGACCTTCTCTCTGGAAAGATGCAGATAGATGCTGTATTAGTTTCTGAGAGCTTCCTTAACAAATTGAGACAAACGTGGTGGACCAAAATTTCTTCCCTCCCAGCTCTGGAAGCGGGAAGTGGAAGATCGAAGTTCCTGCAGGGTCATGTTCCTCCAAAGGCTCTAAGAAAGAATCTTCCCTTCCTTCTCCCGGCTTCCGGGTCCCCAGGCTTTCCTTGTGGCTTCATTACTCCAATCCTTGCTTCTGTCTTCCCAAGGCCTTCTTCTCTGTGTCTCCTTCTCTTCAGTCTCTGATAAATACTTGTCATTGGATGTAGGGTTCACCTGTATAATCTGGAATGATCTCATTTTGACAGCCTTAATTTAATTAAGCTGCAAATACCCTTTTCCCAAATAAGGTCACATCACATTCTAAGGTAGTGGGGGTTGGGACTTGGGCATATCTTTTAGGGGCTACCATTCAACCCATTACAGTTGCATACTCCCAATTTCACATACGATTTAGGGGGTTTTCAAGCCCCTGTCCAATCTAGGAGTCTCTGTTTTAATGTCTCTAAGGAATCCTTTGATATTACTATTTGAAAGATGGAGAGAAAAACAACGAACCTCGTTCTGTAAATCCAAATTCCTATAGTTCTCTTAAGGGAGGACACACCTACATATGGTTAAAAGGAGAAAAGAAAACCGCCATTCTGCTCCAGTGATATCATCTACCATTTTGAGGAAGGGCATTCCAGAGCAGAAGGCTAGGGACAGACACTGGTTGCCTTTTTATAAAGAAGCCCTTGGAAAATGCAGCATCAGCCAGAATCTAAATTTGTGAAAATGGACCAACAGGAAATTTCACCCCACGTCAGACAAACTTCATAAGGGCACTGTGGGGGACTCTATTGCTCAGACAGGCTTTTTAAGAAAATTGCAACTTTTTGCCAGACCCCGAGGGTATCGGGAAGTTGCACAAAGATCGTCACACCCTTTCGTGGCTTCTCCTCCCCTGGTGGTAAGGGAGGAGTAAGCTTTTTCTCAAAGAAGGGGAGATGGTGTGGAGGAGGAGAGGGATTGGGCTGGGGAGAGGCTAAAGAGCCAAGGATGAGGACGGGCTCCAAAGATAGAAATGACAGCTTCCTCAGCTGAGTCCCTGGGTCGCCACCTGTGTCCTTCCTGCAGATCGGATTTATAGAGTGTAACATTTTAATAAAAAACACACACACCTTCCCATTTTGGTGCATTAAGAGATTTTTAACCAAACACTGTAATGTTGCTATAAATTTTTCTCCCAGCACCCTCACAAGTAATAACTCAGCTCTGGCATTTTGCATTTAATGTTTATTTTGATGGCTACATTCCAGCCAGAGTAGGGGCTCAGGGTGGGGAGGGGTGGGCAGAGAGAAGCAAAAATGCCTCCTCTTTCCTAACCATTAACTGTGTGTTTTTAATAAAGTCCCTACAAATTGGGGAGCCAACACTTGGAAAGGAAGGAAGGAAATCATGACACCTTATCAGGAAGGGCTAGTGGCCTCAGCTCTAGGAAGTAGCTGGGGTTAGGCCCCAGCTGGGTCCTGCCGAGATGGGTCCCCAGAGGGTTTCTGGAATGTTCTGCCTAAAATGCCCTTCTCCCTTCTCCCCAGCAGCTTTGGAGGCATAGCTCAAGCCTCATCTTCTGGAAGTTTCCTCTTAATCTTCTCTACTGGAGTGATATGCCCCTCCCCTGAACAGTGTTCATTCTCTCCACCTATCACCTGTGATGTAGACATTGGCTGGAACAGACTCAGAGCAAGGAATACTGAATGCATGCATGAAGGAAGGAACAAATGAATTAAGTAGAACTGGTTGAAGAATTCCCTTTCATTATAGCTGAGTTACTGCCATGAAGGCAGCTATTGTGGGAATGGTTCATTATTTTCCCCTTTAAAACAGGATCTGAATGGTTTAAAATCAGATGAAAATCCGTTCACAAGCCTCATCTCATTCACAGGTGCTATATTCCAGATTTCTTATACCAAGCACACAGGCCAGAGGAGAGGTTGTTCAGGTCTTGTAGTCTGTTCTTTGGCACCAGGTCAAAGGAAAGGTGGAAAGCTGCTCCAAACTGCCAAAGATGTGAGGGCTGCTTTCTGGAAAGTTGAGGCTAAGGGTCTCAAAGCCTCGGGGCTGCTTACGGCTAAACTTCCTGTCCCTTGGCTGTGGAGCCTCCCCAGTGTCCTCCCACCATCAATCCCTCCTTCTTACCAACTCCCAGTCCTTCCTGCTTGCCTTTTCATGGGGCCACTGAGGAGAGCCTGAGCTCTGGGTGATGCCCTCTTCTTTGCCCAAGGCTTGCTCAAATCATAAGTGGAGATAATGAATGGAAAAAACATGATTAGCTTGTAAACGGCCAAGTGCCTCAGACATGGAGGGTGACACTTAACACAATGGTTGTGAGTCACATGGGTAGTGAGTGGGTCAGACACCGGAATCAGAATGATTTGGGCTCTGCCGCTTATTGGCACAGGGCCTCAGTGTTCTCATTGGTACACTGGGGACTTCAGTAATTGGGTCGGGGGAGGGGTTATTTGAGAAAGGTCATGGGAAATGCTTGGCTCAGGTTAGCGCTCCACTGTCACATTCCAGGATAGGAGGGTACCTGGCTGTACACCTGCCACTCTTTGATCCCAGGACATAGTCAGCTGGCTGGGCAGGGGTGTCCTTCCTCCCCTTACCTCCACTCTTTGCCCTTCCTTCCCTTTCTCTGTGGATGAAAACTGTTCTTCCATCAAGGGTTCGAATTCTCCCTCTGCACTTATTAGCTGTGCAACCTCAGGTGAGTCACTTAACCTCTCTGGGCTTCTGTTTTCTTTTACTGGATAAATGAGGATGATAATGGTTGCCTTGATGCATTGTTATGAGGATTGAAGGAGATGATGAGAAAGCCTGGCACACAGTAGGCACGTCTAATTGTTTTTCCTTATCCTTCTTTCCCCAAGTATCCAACAAGCAGATACCCTATCTGATGCTGCAGTGCCTCTTAGGGTCTACACACAGATGGTGCCTAATAGCTGCTCTAAGTGGATGGACTGGCAGAAAGCTATATTGCCTGTACTGGGGAGCTCTCAAGGAGACCACCTCACTCCTCCTCTGTGAGGACAATATGCATTTTCCCCTTTTACAAGCTCTCAGCCTGGCCCATGGCATTTTAAAGCTGAGATAAACAGTTCCAGGGCAAAGCCAGGGATCAGGGCTGATCTTGGCTCTTTCTAAAGAAGTGTTTCTGAGCCTTTTAGGCAGGATCTCAGCCCCCACCCTGCTGCCCCTCTAGCTTTAATGGGTGCTGAGCACTTTACACCCCGTGAAACCCGCGGCAAATGGTTCTGGCCTCTGATGTTCAGTCCAGGCTGGCAGCAGGGGCTGGCGCTCAGCCTCCGCCTGCGGAAATGAAAGCCCGATGGAGGCTGGAGGAGGAGGAGGCGCGGGAACATCCAGAAACAGCATGGTGGCTGAAGCAAGCCAGGCCTTTACCTGGCGGCGCCATCCCTCAGACAGCTCTCTCTTCTCAAGCTGAGGGCAGCAAGACCTGTGCCATCAGGCAAACTCCTGCTCACTCCCAGAAGCCCTTGCAGATCAAGCTGCGTGTCTGACCCTTAGTAATAATGAATCAGCAGTCAGTAGCATTTACGTAGTACCCATTAGGAGCCAGACCCAATTCTGGGCTTGTTCCGTAGATTCCCTCTTCTGGGCCACCCAATCCAAGCGAGCTCCCTCCCCACCTTGCTTTAATCCTTCAGAGCATTCGGCACCAACTGCAGTTACCTGGTTTATTTATTTGTTTACTCATCTGTTCCCACAATGGGAGGAATCACGTGTTTGCTCTGCTCTGTCTCCAGGGCCTGGAGAAGAGCTTAGCACAGAACAAGAGTTCAGTGAATATGAAATTGTTTGCCTGAATGAATGGAAATCTTCAGAGTTGTTTTATAAGAGGGTACTACGATCATCCCCATCTTGCAGAAAAGGCAACTGAGGCTGAGAAGAGGCCAGGAGCCTTGATGAAAGGCGCACAGGAAGGGCAGAGCTGGGACTCTAACCCTGAACATTTGAGTAAAATCTATGATGTTCTTCTGTTCCACAACCACCTCATCTCACTCATCTGACTTCCCTTGTGCTGAATATCTTGTTGGAAACAGAAGGCCCCTTCAACAATGAAAACTTGCTGCCCTTCTTGTGTTTGAAGAAATGTCTCCCGAATATTTGTATTCATGATCCTACAATATCTTATTTTCTTTAATTTTTACAGCAACCAGTCAGGTCCTTGTCATTATATACCATTTAATAATGAAGAAATCAAAGCTCAGAGAGGTTGAGCACTTGCCTAAAGACACACAGCAAAAACGTAGCAGAAATGGCATTCAAGTCCAGATCCGGCTGGAAAGCTCATGCAGGTCTGGCCTTGCAGACACGTGGCTTTCCAGGGTGTCTGAGGGACCGCTCTGCACTCACATGGCCAGGAAGTGGTAAAGCAGAAACTGGGCCAGGACTTGGGGTGCCACATCCAGTTTTCCTCCCCCCAAAGCGGCATGGCAGCCTGGAAGCCTGGTGGGCAGAAGGAAGGGATAAGGGCTCGGACTGAACACAGGCTGTGATTGGCTTGAGAGCCAGGGATTGGCAAGCTGGGAGGGGTCCTCTAAGACGTGTGTCTCTGTGTGTGTGTGTGTGTGTGTGTGTGTGTGTGTGAATACCCACAACCCAGCCCAAGACTGTGAACATGGCTCCTCCCTCAGGAGATGAGTGGGATGATCTCAGAGAGGATCCAGGAGGTGTGAATCAGGGAAAACTCCCCCGACCTCCACTTTTGGGGAATGGGTGTTTGTATGGGCAGAACAGGATGTGGGGTGACACACCCAGGGGCAGAAAACGCAAAGTGGTGAGGGAGAGACACAGAGAACAGAGTGGGAAGGAGCCAGGCCGGGGGTGCTAGTTCTTGGCTAGTTCTTGGGGTGAGGGTGGGAGCACCCTGGAAATGTGTCCAGTGGGGCTGTCCCTGCCTCTCTCCCCAACTCCCTGGAATGTGTGTTGCTGGGGACCTCTGGGAAAATACAGCAATGCACATGGGGAAAGCCCTGAGCCTGCGGCCAAGAAACTGCTGTCGCCTCCTGGCTCTGCACACACTCACTGGCTGTACGACCTTGGGCAAGTCGCTTGGCCCCTCTGAGCCCAGCTTCCTCATAGTGACACTGCCCCTTGGGAAGCCAGGAGGACAGGGTGGGCTAGTGGGTGGGAAAGTGCTATGTCAATATCAAAGTGCTGGGTGTGTGGGGGCCTGGGTTTCTTGCTGTAACCATCATCCCTATGATCCTGACCTAGGATCTCAGGGAATTCTGGGTCTGGTGTTCAGGACAATGGGGTGGCCAGTTATGTGTGAATATATGTGTGAATATATACCTGTAAGATCATCTAAAACATCCTCACAACATTCCTTGTATTTAAGCTTTCTGGTTTTGACAAAGTCAGTTTAACTCTTTTAGGAGGCCAGTCTGGGTGCCGGCCCAGATGTCCAGCCGGGATGTGTGTCCAGACACACTGTGACGGCTCCTCCAGAGCCAGGGAGTGACTGAACGCTATGCCAGCTGCTAGTTGCTCTTTTTGATGTCAACTGTCAAAGCCTGACCTTGGTGTCCAGGAAAGTGCAATAAGAGAGTGGGGGAGAGAATGGCATAGAAAAAAAGAGGTAGGAAGGAGCAAGGAAGGCAGTAGCAGTAACGTGAGACCCAACTCTCTTGCATCTCATCCTCTCCAGGCCAGACACTGTGGCCAGTGTCCTCACCCATGGAATCTCATTGAATGCACGAAACCACTCCTGGAGGCAGGCATCCATCGCCACCTACAGATGAGGGCACTCAGCAGTAATGCTGCCGCCAGGAGGCTAGACTCAATGCCTTCTGTCTCCTGTATGGTCCTGGCCCCAGATCATAATCCTATGTTGATGAGGAAATTATTGGTCACTTGTCTCACTCTTTGCAAACGTAAGTCGTGCCCCAGTTCACATCACTGAATGTACTTGTTCAATTTTGTTTTTCTGGCGACGCTGACGGATGCAAACCCTTCTGACCCTGTGAGGGTCACAGACAAGACAAGCCCCTGGGCCTCTGAGCGGCCGATTCCCATCACCGCCTCCTCGCAGAGGTGTGGAGGATGTTACTGCTATTGCCTGCCTTGCTCCCTCCTGTCTTTTTTTCTACACCATTCCCTCCCCACTCTCTTATTGCATGCCTCCTCTGGACCTTCCTTCTCCCCCACTTTCCCTCTCTGCCCCTTCACCCTGGCCTGGCCCCTTCCCCTCCTCTCCCCCAGGCCCAGAGCCAGAGCCTCGGCCAGGATGAAAGCCTGGCCAGGCCCATAAATCAGCCGGCCGGTGCTCTTTAACCTTCCCTATTAACTTCTCACACTGGCAGGCATTAGGTGTTATACTTGGCTGCCATAAATTACTCGCCAATGAATTTATGAGCACTTACTCCTTAGGAGTGTGCTTTTGCGTCCTCCTCTCACTCTCCTGGGCTTGCAGAGATCAAGCCCGTGCTCTTGGCAGTGCCTGGCCCCAGCCAGAGACTCCCCGTTTGGCACTCTGCGTGGGACCCCCTGTTGTAGACACCAACTAGAAGGCAGAGGGGCTTTAGGGGAGGGGCAGGGTCAGAGTTAAGTCACCTCTTAACTCAGTTAGCCAATATTCCCCTCTCCAGAGGCCATTACCTGGAGCTTCTGTGCATTTACCTCCACAGGTAAACTGATCCTGAACAGTAATATCAAAATAACCAATGGGCACTAGGCTTAATACCTGGGTGGCCACATAATCTGTACAACAAACACCCATGACATAAGTTTACCTGTATAACAAACCTGGACATGTACCCCTGAACTGAAATTAAAAGTTAAATAAATCATTTAAAAACCCACCAATATCCGACACCATTTATTGTGCCAGGCACACAGATGCTCAGTGCCTCAAATTACTCTAAAATCTCTGGATAGGAGTCATCACCCATCTCACCGACGCAGAAACGGAGGCCCAGCTGAGTGATCAGACATGGTTGAGACTCCCAGGCAGATGGTGATAATAGCTACCTTCTCCTTTCTTCCTGGCTACAATCTGGGAAGGAAGGGAGGGACCACTATACAGATGAGAAAACGGAGGCCTAAGTCACACAGTTCCTAAGGGCCAGAACTGGGAGCCTGTGGCGTGGAGAGTTAGTGGCTTAATTGTATCCTAACTTTAAAAATCTAATTCTGCAAAAACAATTCCACATACGGCAACCACGGTAACTCTGTGAACCAGAATATGCGTCTCATTCCCCAGGCAGGCTGCAATTCAGTTCACCGTAATAACCACTGTTGTAGGATAGTGATGGCAATGATGATGAAGGCTCACATGTGAGCGATGTTACCATGCACCCGTTAGGTGCCAGGCATTATACGTGCAGAAACTTGCCAAATTCTCACCACCGCATGAGGCCGGTACTGTTGTTGTGCCCATTTAACAAAAGAGGAAACTGAGGCTAAGAGAAGTCAAAGTCACCCAAGCTAGTAAGTGCCAGGCTCAGGAGGCAGGCACCAGCCGTCAGCTCTGGACACCCACCCTTCATTGCTGGGGTAGTGACACTGATAACAAATTCGACGAGACCGTGGGTAATTAGAGCAACAGGAGTGGAACAGGCATCTCCAGGGGCCAAGGGCTGTCTGGCCCCTGTGGGGGACCCCCAGGAAAGTCCTTTGTGGGCTACCCAGGGGAAGAGGCCCGTCTGGCTTTCCCCCTTCAGCTTTCCCTAGGCGGCGACAGTAGCCAGAGCTGCAAGCTTTCCCTAGGTGAGCCCAAGCCCACTTGGGGCATCAGGGGAAGCCCCAGCTGTGACTCCAGCTCCTAGACCTGTGAGGCCTTCCCTGCAGCTTTCTGGTGTGGCCCTGGGGAGAGGGGAGCAGGTGTGTGTGAAGAGGGAGCTGGCTTCAGGGGAACTGCAGGGACCACAGGCTGAGGCTGGTGCAGTGGCAGAAGTCTCAAAGGATGCCTCCAGGTCAGCTACCACCAAGGGTCCTATGCCTCCTCTCTGCCCCGCTACCAGAGCTTTGGTGCATGTAAGTATTTCCCTGTGCAGCTGGGACACAGCTCCAAGGAAAGGTAGACTGTGGCTTGTGCTCCTCTTGACTGTGCATGACCCTGACCTAGAGGGAGGGACAGGTAGAGGGCACCGCTGCTGCCCCTGACCTTGAAATGGAGGATTTGGGCCCAGGACCCACTGGGAAGCCTAGGAGTGTGGGATTATATTATATTATTATGTGAGTTCAGCTCCCAGCTGTACGGGGTTGAATAGTGTTCCCCCAAACTCATGTCTATCTGGAACTTTCGAAGGTGGCCTTATTTGGAAATAGAGTCTTTGCTGCAGATGTAACTCGTTAAGACGAGGTCCTGCTGGATTACAGTGGGCTGTAATCCAATGACTGGCCTCCTTATAAGAAGGGGAGAATGTGGACACAGACATGCAGGGGAGATGAGAGTCTGGGGTGGTAGACCAACAAGCTGAGGCATGTCAAGGACTGCTGGCAAACACCAGAAGCTAGAAGGAGCAGAGAAGGATTTTTCCCCTCGAGTCTTTGGAGAGAGAAAGTTGATGCCTTGATTTGGACTCCCGGCCTCCAGAACTGTGGGAGAACAAGTTCTGTTGTTTCAAACCACCCAGTTGAGTGCGTTGCTATGGCAGACCTGGGCAATGGGTAAACAGTCTCCCTTCCCTATGTGCTGGTTTGCCTTGGTAGGTTGCTAGCCTCTCCAAGCCTTGGTTTGCTGTCTTACAGGGAGGATGATAAAACCTGGTTCATAGGGTATTGTGAGGATTAAATGAAACGATGTATACAAACATGAAGCGGTTCAGTAAATGGCAGTGGAATTTGACTCCACTGTTTAACTATAGTCATTCTTCAGAGATGGGCTCACTGTTGCTTACGGAGAGACTGACAGCTCCCCTATTATTCTTTTATGGTTGATTTTGGAAATTCTAAGTCTGTGGTTAGGTTAAAAGTTGATCATAATTATGTAATCTATGTGATACTTTATTAAAAGTATCACAAGTTTTGTATTCAGCACTTTCACTAAAAGGAAGAAAATCCCAGTCACACATTTCTCTCTGTGCACAGATTACATGCTTGTACCAACTGAATGAACAGTTAGTTTATACCAGATGCCAGCTGACTGCCTGATGCCAACTGGGAATAAAGTTATATATCCGTATACACTCATATAAACTGATCTCTAACCTTGTATATAAAACCATATGTGTCTCCGCGTGCACATTGGATCCTGATATATTCGCAAGAGATGCATACATATATATCTCTTCAGCAGTTCCATCCAGAAAATATTTATTCAGCGTTCACTCCATCTGGGGCATGTGTGTGTACACGTGTGTGTACAGATACAGAGGATTATGAGTTTGTCCATAAATAATATATGCACGTAGCTGATTACACCAGAAGCCAACCAAAGTCTAGAGGTAGGGATGTGAGCATTGCTGTTGGAAAACAGTATACTCCACATGTCCTTGTTGGGAAGTGGGCCAAGGCTTGGAAATTAGCACAGCTCCCAAATGAGAGACGAGGCAGCATGGGGCAGATTTGGGGGCACAGGAGGAAGGCCTTGGGACTTTCTCTTCTTTTTTTCTTTTCTTTTTTTGAGACGAGATCTTGCTCTGTCACCCAGGCTAGAGTGCTCACTGTAACCTTGGCCTCCCAGGCTCAAGCCATCTTCTCACCTCAGCATCCCAAGTAGCTGGGACTCCAGGCATGCACCACCATACCCGGTTACTAATTTTTGTATTTTTTGTAGAGTTGGGGTTTTGTAGAGTTGCCCAGGCTGGTCTTGAACTCATGAGCTCAATCAATCCACTTGCCTCGGCCTCCCAAAGTACTGGGATTACAGGCGTGAGCCACCACGCCTGGCTGGCCTTAGGCCTTTACCATGGGAATCAGGTGAGGCTTGGGGCTACCATCTCTTCGGGTCAGTTGTACCCAGACCGTCACTGTCTCCATCTTTGAAGGGACATCAAATGAAATGGCTCTCACGAAGAGCAGCATCTGGGCTCCTCTGCCACCTGTCCCTGCTTCCCACACTCAGAAGCACCTAAGCACCTCCTGGACAGGTAGACCGAATGCCTTGAGGCCCCCCACTATTCCTTCTGTTCCCACCACCTCCTTCATGGCTCTTCTGTTCAGGATGGGGCCAGGCCGGGCTAGCTAAGGCAGTCAGGGCACCCTGGAGGGGCTGGACTTTATTCTTCCCCTGACGACTAAAGTAATGTATACATTCCCTGACTTTCATGCTAGACTCCAAAGGGGGGCTGTTGGGTCTGTTGGTCATTCTAACCCCGGAACCCAGCACAGAGCCTGCCCCTTAGGATGCTTTTAATAGACTATTGGAATACAGAGGCTTAGACAGGTGAAAGGACTTGTCCAAGGTAAGCCAGGCGGTGGAGTGGGATTTGTGTGTGCACACCCCCATTCAGAGCAGACTCACTACTGAAGAAATAAAGCAGCTCCCATCGCCTTACACCCCATGTGCCCACCAGAACATGAGCTCCAGAGTTCACCCCATCTCTCAGTTCCACACCTGGATTCCCATCAATCAGTGCAGTAACCGCACACAGTAGGCACTCAGCCAGTGTTTGCTGCTAAATTGTTGCTAAGTCAGCCAGTGTTTGATGCTAACGACTTAGGGGCCTGAGTACAGAGCTCTGGGCGTCGGGACTGCAGGGGCTCAGAGCAACAGGATTTTTGCCCTGGGAAATGGAGAATCCTCCCGCTAAGGCACCAGAACCAAAGTGGGGTCTCCAGGGAGAAGGAGGGTCCGAAATCAGCAAGAGTCGGCTGTGGTTGGTAAACTAAAAATGAGTGGGATTTGGCTGTGACAAAGAAAGACACCCCTGATCATAACCACACATTTTTAAAAGAATGAAAACCTAAACACAGCAATTGATTTTACGTATGGAAGGGCTGTTAAGGGTTGGGGATGAAAAGGAAAGGGAACACTTTTTCTTTTTTTTTTTTAATATTATTTTTTAAATTTTAGAGTCCATGTGTAGGATGTGCAGGTTTGTTACATAGGCAAACGTGCGCCATGGTGGTTTGCGGCACCTATCAACCCATCACCTAGGTATTAAGCCCAGCATGCATTACCTATTTTTCCTAATGCTCTCCGCCCCAACCCTCCCCAACAGGCCCCAGTATGTGTTGTTCCTCTCCCTGTGTCCATGTGTTCTCATCGGAACAATTTTTCTTTAAGCCTCTATGAAGACTGATCACTAGGTCCTGGACACACTTTATCCCGTTTTAGATAGCTGGAATTATCTCTACTTAACAGACGAGGAAACTGAAGTTCACAGTGGTAAAGCAATCTGCTCAAGATTACATAGCCAGGATGAGGCAATGCTGGTGTGACTCAACTCTTATCCATGACCTTAGGAAAAATTGCTGTAGGTCTTGCTGCTGAAACTGGTGTAATAGTTATTGTTTCCTCTCTCCTTTTTATTTTATTTTATTTTATTTTTTTCTGTAAGAATTTAGTTCTTCTCCAAAGCAAAAAGGATAAGTTGGGGGCATTCAAAAATGTATCTCCCACTCCCCTACTGTCGGCATGCCATCTAGGAAGGATGGCGTGTGTTCTGAACGCTTGTAAGGGCCACATCAGAGACAACAGGGGCTTCAGGCGATGTGCACCCCCTGACTCCCTGCCACCCAACCACAGGCACCCACTCTTCCTTGTTGTCTCAAAGAGAGCTCCCTGGATGCCATTGTGAGTGAGAGGGATGGTTTGTAGGGGTGACTTCAGTTGGCTTGAAATATTTTGCTTCAGTTGGTATGAAAGCAAATTATTTGCAAACTTAGGTGCCAGATACATGAATTAACAAGCTTAAGGTGGGTCTCTCATCACTAATAACATAATTGACACACAGCTCAGAACAGCTCAGAACGTATAGGTGGACTGAGCCTGTGCCCCTGCGGTGGGGCGGGGCTGCCCCCAGGGAGTTCCCACTGATGTGTCTCCCTGGTCCCCCCATCGTAGCTTAGTGACCGGGGCTCTATGCAGCTATCCTGCTTCTTAGTAGCTTAGCGACCTTGTGTGTAAGTAGCTGGGTATCCTTGGGCAAGATACATTGGCCCTCTCTGCCTCAGTTTCCTCTTCTGTTGGTAGTTGCAGTCCCTAATATAGTTGCGGTGACGCTTTAGACAAAGCCTGTGAAGCACTGAGTGCAGAGCCTGGCTTGGGAAGCGTGAAATAAATGTCAGCTGGTACAGCAACAATTGCCATCTTTAACAGGGCAGCCTTTCCGGGGTGACGGAGGTGCGGGGAGCAGTGTGTCTGAGTGGTGTGTGCCACCTATGCCTCTGCTCTGGAAATACCAGACCCAGGGGAGCTATCGGCCCAGTGTCTGCCTTGCCGAGCCCTGCAGCGGAGCCTTCTTCTCCCGCACACACACTCTGCTTCCTCCAGTCTCTGTCCTTTGGGCTGGCTGCCTGTCTCTACCCTGGCAAGGGCAAAGAGGCCCAGCCAGGGGCCCCCTGGACCCAGGCAGCTCACCCGAAACAGGCCAAGGACTCACTGTCCCGGGAGGGGGACCAGCTCTCGGTTGCAGCTGCTCCTCCTGGGAGGGGCAGGCAAGAGCTCCCCACAGTCTCTCCACACAGCTTGGGGTCAGCACCCAGAGGGGCATGACCCCAAAGACCTTCAGGGACTCCTCAGAACTGTTCCTCCTGTTCCTCATTCCTTTGTCCCAGAAACCTGAGAAAGTGAGCCAGGTCCTGGAGAAGTGGGGCTCCAGCTGGGGGCCTGGTCCCCTGACCCCAGTTACTTCTGGCTGGGGGTGGGGCAGCGGTTGTCCATCCTCTTGAAGATTCTCTCTCCCTTCCACCCCCCATCCAGGGCCAATTTTCCAGATTTTTCCCTTTCCCACACTCTTTCCCGAATGGTCCTTCACACACCCAGTTCTTCTTAAAGGGTCTCTAAGAAGAACGCATTTACTATGAACAGAACAATGCCCTATTAATCTTAGGAGGGATTTGAACTTGGCAACATTTCAGCCTTTGATTTAAATATCATTTTGGTAATGGGGAAGGAAAAAGAAGGCTGACTCTTGGTGAGGAGTTTCCAATACCTTCTGAGCATGAGACGATTTTGAATATAAAATTAAACCCAACTCCCTCCTCCCTTTTCTCCCTTCCTCCCTCTCCCTCTCCCTCCCGCTTTCACTCACACAAAAGCTCACTTCCCACATACTTCATGGGGATATTTCAAGTTAAAGTTTTGTTTACCTTATAGAAAAGTTAATTAGTTCCTTTTGATCTCACAGGGAAAACCACACAGGAAATTTTTCTTCAGAAAGTGTACACACGAAGGCAGGCTTTACCCTCATAACCAGAGATATTCATTAAAACAATTCGTTTCGATTTTTAATTTAAAGAAAACATTTTACATCTTCCCTATTTATTATTAAGAAAGTAGTTATCCCCAGGGCAGGGCGTTAAGGGGGTCGGAGGCAGTGTTTTCGCTGTGCTGGCAGCCAGCGTTGGGCAGTTCGTAATCTGTCCCTAGTTTGTTTTTTCTACTTTGGATAACAAGAGACTTCTGCAGAGAGGCAAACCTTCAAACATGCCAGATTTCAGTCGCCAAAATATTAAAAATCCGGGGTTTTGGAGATTGAGGCTGTATGGTTTAAATAAAGATATTTAAGTTTTGAAATATAAATATTCAAGATCCTGAAAAAACATACCATTGCATTAAAATCTGAAACAGGCAGTGGGTGAATCGCGGGAAGAAAATGTTTACTTTGTTGAGGTTTATCTAATGAAATATAATAAACAGTACATCATGCTTTATTTTATTTTATCATTATTATTGTTATTTTTTTTTCCTACCCCTAGAGATAGTTAAGCAATACCTGGATTTGTACAATAAGCGGCTTAGCGAAAGTCTAGAAGGAGAAACGCTTGGATTTCCAAAATGTGATTTTCAATCTTAAGCACATTTTCCGCATCTTGTATTGTTATGGGGTAAGGGATGCCTGGGACTGCAAATTGTGGAATTCATTTCCAGCACAGATCAACCGAGAAAGAAAGCGCATGGCTTCACCGAGGTAGAAAGAATAAATTAAACGATATTGCTGATGGTGTAGCCAAAAACTGTGGTCCCCATTACTTTGAGAAAAAAAAAAATCATACAGATATGGTATGGACAAAAAGCCTGTGGAAAAGATGTTTTTACAAAAGAAAAGCCACAAAAACATAACAACTCTAAAGAGTGGTGTTGACATCAGTATATAATTTTGAGGGTATTTTTGGGGTGTGTATCCCTTTCCTGCCCCTGACACAAATATTTGGAGATTGGGACTGTCATTTCTGATAAAAATTAAATTGATGCCGCATACAAAAGATATATAAAAAGCATGTTAACATATGGGGCGACTTTGATGATGTTCTGTACGGCAAAAGTATAAGAATCTGATGACATTTTATTGTCACCAATTCCTGTTTTAATCTGCCCTGACCACTGCCTTTAAAAACAGAACTCTTAATATAGATTCCTTTCCTCAACGTTTTCACCTAAAGATAAATTTTCTGGTTTAAATACACCCCATTCTCCTTTTTAATTTTTCTTTCTTTTTTACTTTTGGTAAATGGTGAAGGCACGTGGCAATCCATTTGTGAAGCTGGAAACAAATACAGATATTTTGAAGAAGGATTTGAAAACGCTGACTGGAGGAACCGATCCCTGCAAATGAACAGACCCAGGGAAGCTGGTTATTAATACGAGTTTCCAAAGTCTTTCTGTTCAAATGCAGAGCCCCCAAACCTGTTTAAAACTGTCCTTCTATAACACATTTATTTTCATTTTCCCCTGAGATACCTTTGATATTTTCTTCTAAAGAAGTATTTATGCTTTTTAGAGTTGAAAATACTGTTTTTTTTCTTCTTCTTCTTTTTCCCTTGAGGGAAACAGTTTAATGTGGAGTTTAAGGGGAAGAGAAACCCATTCAACAAAATGGATAGAAAACAGAAGTTTCAAATGGATACCCAATTCCCTCTTTGGATTTGCCAAATAATTACTAAAAATCAAATACTTCCCATAAGATAATGGATGCAATTCCTCCCAGATACGTAGGCAGCTATTACCACTTTTATCCAGACAAACAATTTTGTCAGTGGCTAGAAGTTTTGAAGACTGGGGTCCCTCACATCTTAAGTGCTCGCCACTGGGAACCTGCAGATTTCAATAGGTATATAATATATGTGTATAAAATTGTCCTTTCCATGAAGAGGACAACAGGGGGATTCCCACAAACCCTGAGTTCTTTCTTTAGGAGAGCAATGGGTTAGGAGAGACTTGGGGCTCTGGGTCAGCACTTTATTGGCCTGAAGGCAAGAGGGAAGTGAGAGAAAGGAGCTTCCAGAAAGATGTTAATCCGAAAGGAGAAAACGCTGGCAGAGTGATAAAAAGAACAAGGCAAGCAAAGATTTTTCTAGTGCGTTTCCAAGCGAAAATCCACGGAGCTACCCAGTTAGAGGAAAAACAAAATTCATCCCTACCTTAGTCAGTTGAAAAGTAATGAGGAACTTGCTTCCAAAGTGGTTGTGACCTGTACAGGCTACACAGTGCTTCTTACCTTAAATCTATACGTTCTGAACAAAAACAGCTTGGAGCAATTCTCTCCAAACAACCCCAAATGTTAACCATTCCATCTCAAGATCAGGTTTCTCCTTCGGCCTACGGTGGTATCAGTTGGATTTTCTTTTCTTTTTCTTTTCTTTTTTTTAAATATGTATTCTTATGTTTCCAATCCTGAAACATACTTTTCTCATCGTTGTTAATGCTCCTTCTGGCCGGTGGACGGGATGGGAGCTGTCAGGAGCCCCTCTCTTCAGGACAATTAGCCCCCTACTTGATCATTTTAAGATGGAATGATTTGTTGTGGTCACTGAGTGGGGGCTTTCTGCTGCTCTCCTTTAATATTGTCGCAGATACGTAAAGTTTACTGCATGCTGTAAATATGTCAGCTTTTGCCAGGGAGTTTGCTAATAAAGAACTTCGAGGTATTATTGATGGAAAAGATAATGTTTTCAATAAGACTTGCAGGGGTGGAGGTTCGAGACATTCCACACCCAGCAAAGTGCAGGCGTTTAAAACAGACACCGACCCTCTGGCTGTGGTGCTGCCAGCCCTGGGCCTGACAGCCACAGGTCAGGCAGCTGCCCGTCGCTCCGTGGTCACCGTGCCTCCATTTCCAGCACTATTTGAATTGCCCGACTGGTTTTAAGAACTCCGTCCTTTTTTAAATGGTTTTCCTGACCATCAGTAACAGCTGAGCTTATCAGAGAGCCACAAGAGACCATTTTCCCAGTATGATGGCTTTGGATTTGTAAGTTGAGCCGTGGATAGGAGAGAAAAAGAAATTGTTCGTTTACAGTGGAATATCATGTTTCTGTTTTGAAAGGCAAAATCGGATTCATTTTTCCCCCTTTATCTTCATCTGTGGATTATTCTTCTGCCTTCCTCCCTTACAAGGAAAAAAAAAAAAAGAAATTATAGAAAAGTTGGTTTTCGTCTCCCATGTGGCCAGGGTTCCACGAATACAGTCACTTGCTCTTGGTTTTTCTGTCACATCACCCCACATGACAGTTTCATCTGGTGCTAATGTGGCCGTCACATGCGTTGGCTCTCAGAATTCCATGCTCATTCACCATTAATCAAATGCATCATTATGAATTGTGTATGCATTTTAGAGTAGACCTGAGCCCCAGCTCGAGAGAAAAGTACTTTTTTGCGTTCAGGTTCAGCAACACAATTCACGTCTGCTGTGAAGATGAATGGCAAGGCCAGAGCAACATTCTTTGTGTTTGTCTAGCCCAGAAATCAACAACTGTAAATGACAGGTTGGTAAGCAATGTTCAGGTAACATGCGTTTTTCCGGATACTTATCGTGAACACTTACGTACCAACACAAGCACCCCCAGCTAACTGAAGCTGGTGCAAGAGAGGCCAAACAAAGCTAGCGGAGAGCTCAGCCCCGGCTTCCCAGAGGCCGGGGGTGGGGATGGATGCCTTCTTTTGACTGGGGAGATTTTAGTTTGCAGTTGCATTTTGGGTGAAATAGGGACTGGCCATTCTAATTTGGAAGAATGCAAAGTATTTGCAGGCTGAGCTTGGATGGGAGGGGGTGGGGGCCATGACGGTGTTACTGCAGGACACTTTGCTTTGGAACTGTGAGCTCATTTGCCAACTGGGGCTCTGTGGGAGCATCTGAGTTCCGGAACCTTCCTTGGAGAGCCTGTCTCCATCAGCTGATGGGGACATGAAATCTCCTGGGTGTATAAAGAGGGTTTTCGTTGGGCGTTGCCAGTGATCAAAGTCTTTCCTGAGGACGGGACTGTGTTTCAGGTAAAAACCCTTTGCTGAGCTATCACAACAGTTCCAGGAGACGGGGCCTGGTGCCTGAGACAGGAGGCCCCCGGGCCTGACTCCTCTCTCACAGTTAGGCTGGGGAGACAGATCTGACCTGGGGTCAGCTCACATTTTGATGTCTAATTTTCAGCAACGCCAGAAGAGGTTAGTCCCGAGGAGTGAGGAGAGGCTACGGTGCTGGTTTATTTGTGGCACGATTTTGTTCCTTGCAAGCAGATAGCTGGGCCTGGATTATGATATGCGTGAAGCCTGCTAAAAATAAACACCTTTTTAGAAGATGCTGCTCACAGCCCGCCTTAGCCTGTGGTTTGGGAGGCTCCATGAGACTGAAAGTCCTGGGCTGCTCTGTGAGCTTGGTGTTGGGGTGCTGGGGTCTCCTGTGTGGGTTCCTGGGCACATTTTGGGAACTCTTCTCCCTTGGAGCCTCTGTTCCTTCTTGGAAGGTCTGGGTTGCTTTCCCTTGGTGGGGTTCGGGGGCACAAGAGCTCAGATTTTCAGCCCCCATCCCTCTTTTTTTTGAGACAGGGTCTCGTTCTGTTGTCCAGGCTGGAGTGCAGTGGCGCAATCACAGCTCACTGCAGACTTGACCTCCCGGGCTCAAGTGGTCCTCCTGCCTCAGCCTCCCGAGCAGCTGTGATCACAGGCACACACCACCATGCCCAGCTAGTTTTTGTATTTTTTTGCAAAGACCAGGTTTTGCCATGTTGCCCAGGCTGGTCTCAAACTCCTGAGCTCAAGTAATTCTTCTGCCTTGGCCTCCCAAAGCGCTGGGATTATAGGCAAGAGTCACGGCACACGGCCTCAGCCCCTCTTCCTGACCTTCTTCTCCTGGTTGGGGAAGAGGGATGGTGCAACTGTTGGCTCAGAAGCCGCTATTTGCAGGCGGCCACAGCGCTCTGGAGGCAGCAGCCAGCGGTTAAA